>NC_057717.1:68608304-68625115 GCF_004010195.1 Chiloscyllium plagiosum | reverse complement strand
TCACTGCTTTATTTCGGTGAATGCCTGGTCCACAATTTCATTTAGTGCATTTTCGCTGACTGCCGTAGTGGATCGTCAATGGCAAGGAGGTCAGGGATACAGTGCCTGCAGTAATTCGCCATGCCCAGGAAAGCCTGCAGCCACGTTCTTGTGGCTGGAGGGGAAACTGACTAGTGGCTGCGATTTTCTCTCTCGATACTGCACTGAGGCCATGTAAGAGTTTGTATCCCAACTACTGTACTTTATACTGGCAGAGTTGCATTTTCTTTCCATTGTAACCCTGTGTCCATCTATTGCTAGACAGCAGAGCAACGCTACAAAGTCCTGCATGCATGTTTTAGCGCAGGTGAATTTCGTCCACATATTCGAGGAGGGTGCTGTTTCACGGTATGAGTAGAGTGCAGAGGCATAGACGGTGGGGCTCTCTGTGGAACACTGGGGATCAAGGTCCATGTGCACTGGCAGCCATCGTATCGAAAAACGAAAAGGTACTGCCTGTCAGGTGACAATGTGATGGAGACAAAACCTGATCAGAGATCAATTACAAAAAAAAATGAGTGGCGGTAGCAGGGGTGCTGGTGAGTATGACGTTACTGTCCGAGACCACTGGGGAGCCATGAATAACAATTGGATTCAAGCCCTCAGACTCTGGACAAAACGCCACTTTCCTAGTTGCATGGGTATTGGAATGTGTTGGGTGGGTGCATTACATGCACCTATTGTAGGAACTAGGACAACCTGTTGTACGAGGATGTCACTCACCGGCTTGATCCCTTGTACTGCTGCTGGCGTCAGTTTGTATTGCCGTATAGACAGCAGGATGTCTCTCTGCTTGAGTGTGGCAGGGTGGAGTGGGGAGGACCTCACCTGGCCTTCCCGGTCGGGGTGGTGTGCCTACAGTGGCGCTGGAGGATTAGCTAGCAACAGGGAGTCTTCGGAGGAGTGTAGCAAACAGAGTTTGCGTGGTAAAAGTGGGCTGGAATGTTGCAGGAGCATAGTGCACACAAAACACAATCTGCCCAAGTTGCACAACCTCTAACAGGGCAACGGGGGCCTAACTGAGGGGCATGAAGTGGAGGGGTCGCTGGCGTAAAAGTATCATGATGAGGTCTAAATGATGCTGGCAAACAAATTTATACAAGGTTTTCTGGCACAGAATGGCGGCTGGGCAAGAGGTGAATTTAATGGCAGCATCGGGGACAGTGGAAGGTCCAATACTGAAGTTAATGATTAGGGAGATGGCCCCATCATGGGCACTCCAGAAAGTCCTACGGTGTGGACGGTCATGTATCTCGGAAAAAATTCTACAGAGGGGATTTCAAGCCAGTAGGTGGCCCAGAGTCCACCAGAAAAAAGATGATCCGCCCCCAAACCTCCACAGCCAGCATCGGATTTTTGGACAGGGAGTTGGAGAAGCGTATTGAGACCAACTGCAAAACACCCCTCGCGACAGCCCTAGTTGCTTTCTGCGGCATTGGGGAAGAGATTGTGCATGGTTTAGGCAGTCTGCTAAGGTTGTCACTCTGGAGTTGTGGGCTGCTGTCGTCCTCCAGGGAGTGGGGGAGGATGGAGGGACCTGAGCGTCCCTCACTGGGTTCTGACCAGCACTATTCTGACCACTGTCCCGATTTGCCACAGTTTTGACATTGTCCTTTCTGAAATCGATTAGATATCTGTACCGATCTTGTAGTGTATTTCCGGCAGTCCAGTTGTGCGCTTCGGAGAATGCCCTCGTTTGCTTTGGCATGGTGAACAGCCCAGCAATGTCCAAATTACTGAGTATGGTCAAAGAGACCCCCAGGCCATCGTATGCCAAGTGAGAATATGTAGTTTATATACGTGAGCATATGGAGGGAGCATGCAGTTCACTAGGGTCTGCACAGACATCTTTTCATTTTCTGCAATGAATGCCCGTCAAGGAGTCCCAGACCTCACTAAAGCAGGCAATGCAATTGGGCAAGGGCTAGTCTGCTCTCTGCAGACACCGGGTTACAGCACCAAAGTCGACTTGCTGTCTTGCGCTGGCATTTATTGCATCCTTCACGGTGCTGTCCAGCCATTTATCCCGGTCAGCAGTGGTGTCCCAGGGTTGGATGGGAAAGTCAATAGTAGGGCGAATGGTCGCCCAGTGGGCCCCGTACGCGAGCTGCAATCGGGTCTGCACATTTTGGGCAAACTTGGAGGTAGAAGGGCTGAGTGTAGTCGATTATGAAAATTTAGAATAGCCAATTGTAGACTGGGAGTGGGTGCTTCAACAGGTCTGTGGCATCTTACAGCATGGGCTGGACCATTGCATGCGTCCAGGTCTAATCGAGGGGAGTAGAGCCACAGCCGGTGCCCTGGTTTCTCTGGGCAGCAGCCACGCTTCTTGTGATTCTGGGGCTACCATTTGTGTTGGTCAGTGGTGATGGTTCGGACTTAATGGCGGCTGCTGTTTCTTGCTGGAAGCTTCTCATGAGATTGCGTGGTGAGAAATGCAGCCACTTCATTGACAGTGGGTCAGGCGGTTCAGCTGGTAGGGTAAGTTTCCGAGAAACGGCGTGGGGCCTTGTCGAATTTTATTGGGATCTCCGCCATCAGGGGTTTATTGCGACCGTCGTTTTCTTTATGGGGCTGATGCTGTTTAGCAATGTCCCAAAAATGTTCAAGGCACTGAGGGATGTAAAGGGTGTCCCAGGAGGGCTTCCTGTGCCATCCCGTAATGGCCATGGCCCAAAAATCAATCGTATCTAATTTAAAGGCTCCTCCACATGGCCAATTCCCTTGGGAGCTGGTGTAAATGCTTCCTGTTCAGGGGATACATACCGGCTGTCACCTGTCTCTTTTAGCATGGTGTCTACCGGTGAACTAGGTGTAACAAGAGCATCTCCAAACTTTGTCTGGAAATTCACGCAGTTACCATGGCTTCTTTACATCATCTTGCTCATCTTCGGCACAGTGCGGTCTCACCACGTGGTTGGGGTTACCCAGCTTCCGCAGCTGACACCTTCCAGCAGAGGGTGGATATCCGTGTCCCATGGCGTACTGGACGTCCTTGGTTGAGTGCTAAGTGCTGTACTTTGTCTTTCGAGGAAGAATGAACAGAGAGAGGGCCAATTGAACACACAAGCTGCAAGAGATTGACACGTTAAGTAATCGAGCATGTCCTCGCTTACCACAATGTAGACAAACAGTTTACGGATGGTGAACACACTCAGGCGAGACACATGAAATTCACAAGTCAAGCACTCAGTAACCGCAAAGCAAATAGGCACACACAAAACAAACACTCAGATACCATAGAATAGAAAACAGTGAACAGGTCGGTCCCCTGTCAATTCCATTCAATCTTGCCAGACGTCCGTTGGCTGACCGTGTTTCCCCTGGCTGGATGAACGTTTTGGCACAAGCCCTGATTCAAGTTGGATCACGCGTCTGCCAAATTACTTAAAATTTAGTTGATCAGTTTAGTTCCTTACCCGACTGCCTCCTTAGGCCAAGTCCGTAGTTGCTGAACGCTGAACCGCTGCATTGGTTGGATTGGAATTGTGGCTAACATCCTGAGTCGTCCAACCTTTCACTCGGTATGACCCGCTGTGGCAGATCTAGCCGCCAAGTGTGAATTGGGATAATTTTAAAATGTCTTCTTCGCTTAACCTGTTGAGAGGAAAGGGGCTACCGTCCACGCCAATTTTGTTTTGGAGAAATAAGCATAATAAACCAGAGATGACAAATCACAGAGATATTGCGGAAGAGAAATTGACCAAGCTGAAACAGCATAGGCAGGCTGTCTAGGTCGAAGTAAAGACTGCAGATGCTGGAGATCAGAGTCTAGATGAGAGTGGTGGTGGGAAAGCACAGCATGTCAGGCAGCATTCGAGGATGAGGAATATCGACGTTTCAGGCAAAATAACTTCATCAGGAATGAAGGCAGGGAGCCTCCGTGGGGAAGAGATAAATGCGAGGGGGCGTGGATGTTCCCTAAAGCGCTCTGTGAAAAGGCGTCCCGTCTCC
Organism: Chiloscyllium plagiosum; assembly: GCF_004010195.1. Taxonomy (NCBI): domain Eukaryota; kingdom Metazoa; phylum Chordata; class Chondrichthyes; order Orectolobiformes; family Hemiscylliidae; genus Chiloscyllium; species Chiloscyllium plagiosum. Next base: position 68,621,122 of record NC_057717.1, on the reverse strand, counting down.
CCAATGTAAAGGAGTCCACGTCGGGAGCAACTGATAAAAGAAATGACATTGGCAGATGTGCAGGTAGCAATTTGATGGATGTGGAAGGTTCCTTTGGGGCCTGGGATGGAAGTGAGGGGGAGGTGTTGGCGCAAGTTTTGCAATTCCTGCGTTGGCAGGGGAAGGTGCCAGGAAGAGAGGATAGGTTGTTGGGTGCGTGGACCAGACCAGGTCATCAAGGAGGGAACGGTCTTTGCGGAAAGTGGAAAGGTGTGGCGTCTCTCGACGTCACCTTAACTCTCTTCCTCGAGTTAAAAATTTAGCCAGCTTTTATAATAATGTTGCACAATGAGGTTGTGCAAAATGGGGAAATTGCAATGTAATTGAAAAATAAGCAATCCAATTACAATGGTGATAATTGCGAAACATCAAACAGAAGAATGTTCTGATTGCTGAAATGTAAATTTCTGGCAACATCAAACAGTTCTTGATGGGATCAGTAGATTCCAGCTCTCTTCAAGGATTGGTGAGCTATTCTATTTTGAAACAATAATGCGATTCCATTGTTTCTCTCTTGTGAGCGAGGTATTTGGGTGATCCACCATCTGACCTGCGTGTGGCTTTGTGTGGCTTTGGTATCATTGGGGTACGAGACTGCTCTTTCAGTTTTGGCTAAGCTGTGTTGACCGAATCCAGGAAGCTTATTGTTAGTTTGTTATGAACGTATTCTCTGGTCTGTGAGTGACTATGATCATATCTGGTTATCCTGTCAGACTGTTTGCTCAATGCTAAGGTATTCTGGTATTTCTTGTCTGGTTTGGACAGGCTTGATTTTCCCTTCTGTGTGGGCAAGTATGGGTAGGCAGGTTGATAGATCTTTTTCCCACATTTAGGGTATAAGACGGGGCTGGGAACTGAAAACTTGAGAGAAGACCTGCTAACTCCTGGCATGTAAAAAGCTGCTTGAAAACATCTCTTTTCAAAGTACATTTTCCATCAGTAACGTGTGATACAGAAATCGCTAACAAGGGGAGAAGAAGACAGCAAAATCCGAAGACAAGATCATACAGCTGCCTGGTTTTGAGATAAGAAGTATTGTTTAGTTAATCTTAATTGGGAGTTTTATCGGACAAGTATTTTAAAGAGAAGTTGAAAGATAGATTAGAGAACTAAATTGTAGATAGTGGTTAGATAATTATTCTCTGCTGTATTTTAAGGAATAAAGTTGTTAAGATTTACTTTACATAGTTCTTGCCCACTCGAAGTTTTACAGATTACTGCACGGGACTAATCTTTTCTATGTTGCTGATTTTAAATTAAGCAGGAGAGCAGACCCCGAATAAGAGATGGCGAAAGAAAGTTCTGCATTTGTAACACCAATGAGCTATATCAGCTTAAGGTGATGTCTTTGGAATGGAAATCACGCCCGCCACATTCCAAATACTCAAGAATAGAGTTGTTGTTCGGTTACAAACGGTATAGCCTATTTGGACGAAGCAGTGAATTTTATTAATTCTAGGAAGATTACATGATGCACTTGGAAGAGCTCTTTGAACGAGTTTGTGAAGCAAAACTGGTGATTAACTAAAATAAAACGGAATTGGCAAAATCAGAACTGACGTAATTTTGACATTACATCAGTCATGGAAGGTTAAACCCACGAACGCAAAGATGAAGTTTATCGAGGAATTTCCTTGCACAGGATGCCCGGTTCAAAGTTCTTGTCTTCGGATCTTCCTGTGTCTTCTTTCCTCCTTATTAGGAACGTCTGCCAGCGTCTACAGGAGAATAACACACACGGACCAAATATTAAACTACAGAAGCAATTATCCCAACATCCACAAACGAAGCTCATCAGAATATCACTTCAACGAGCCAACACACACTGCGGCACAGAGGAACTACGCAGACCAGAGGGAAATCACCTGCACCGTGTTTTGAAAACGAATGTGTACCCAATGACCACAGTCCGCCGATTTCCCAGCAACAAACTCAAGTAAGCAGACGGTACACGTCCAGAAACCCGAGCCATATTCCGCTATATCAAAGACATCTCGGAAATGACTGCCAGACTACTCAGACCTCTTGGCATCATGGTAGCCCACACACCCACCAACACACGAAGGCAGCTGCTAATGAATCTGAATGGGCCTATGTAGCTAACAAGCAAACTAATGTCATTTACAAGAACTGCAACAGACACTACATTGGACAAACTCGCAGAAAACTATCCACCATGATATATGAATACCAACTAGCCACAAAACGACTTGACCCTCTCTCACCAGTATCCTTTCCTACAGATAAGGAAAGACACCACGTCGACTGGGACAACACATCCATCTTCGAAAATGCCAAACAGAGACACACACGAGAATTCCTAGAAGCATGTCATTCCATCCCGAACTCTATCAACAAACACTTCGAGTTTGACCCTATCTACCACCCACTTGGAAAAAGAACAGGAAATGATATCACCACAGGAAATGACATCACCTCAGGAAATAATATCACCAACCCAAAGAAACCCAAACATATAAATAGTAAGTAGGAATCATGTACACTGCTTTGACTGAGGCCAAGTGAAGACGTTACCTTGTCGAGTTCATGATACTTCTTGACATGAACCTCCCAGTTCAGTGAGCAAACCTACATACAGACTTATCTGCTTTTGGAACAGGTCGCAATTGAGTATTACAAGGACTATATGATGCCCGAAGCACTCCTGCGTCCAGTAGTCCCCGTATTGTTCCTGCCAATTCCTCCTCTGCCTCTTGGTTCAAAGGATACTCCGAACATCTATATAAATGTGCCCGCAACTTTAACCTAATTTCCAATGGATTCGCTGATTTCATTCTCCCCACATCCGGATCATGTTGTGACCATTACCGAACTGGCAGTGCATCCAACCAATAATCAAACAGATGGCCAGTTCCTCCAGCTATCATTTGCATACACCGTTGGTAAACTACATCATTGGTGTTCCCCAGCATACCTATACAAAGCACAATTCGAACATAGTTATCATCGCCAGATTTCCAGACTCCTGGCGTAGTCATCTGCTAATCATTTCTACATGCTTAACCATGGATGCCAAATCTTTGGACTGATGTTGCTCATTTGCTAAACATGTCACATTGGCCCAAGCACCTGGCACACGGGCCATTTCTCTAGAAAATCATTTTTCTTACCGTTATGTTGCTCCCTGCTTCCCTGTCACTATAGCTTTACATTGTAAATGCTGTGTGGAGGCAAACTCACAGTGCCAATGCTCCTCAAATACTTTACTCTGCCTCTCGTGAAAAAAACACTGCACAATGCAGCTCAGACTTCGGTGGTGCAGCAAAAGGCAGTAGAGCAAAAGCATGTTTCCTCCAATTTTCCTAAGTTTCCCAAATCTAACTACCCAAGTCACCTATCTCATATTTTTTGGCCTTTCTTTCTCCCTACAACGATAACTGAGAGTTTGCTTTGTCGACATTAAATACCTTTTGAGTACATTCCAATTTTAATTTTAACTTCAATAAAGCGTCCTGGCCCAGCAAATTAATTGATGTCCCATTAGACACTAATAAATACAAGACAACTGTTTTACTGTCCACTTGCAAACTTACTGGAATTGTAAAGCGGCTACCCGAAAACGCTACAGTCTTAGCAAATTTACGTGACATGTGAACGTGGGCGGCATATTGTGTTTGGGCGCAAGTATATGTAGCTCAACTATCTATCACCCTAAACGTCAACGGTTTTCTCCACACTAACCAGTACAATAGCTTCCTGTTCAGCTTCCCACGTTAACATAGGATGTAGCCCCTTCACACAGGGGTTCTCTGGGTACACTTAATACATCCTATTTGGACTTACAGGTCCAATCTGGCCTGCAGGGATTGTTGCGGGTCAGCTGCACGTCCGTGAGTCAGAGGCGCACCCCGGCTCCAGGAGGCCCAGGGCCAATATGAACACATCTCTCCTTTAATGGCCTGGTTGAAAATACCCCGAGCAGACTATTCCTGATCCTCTCTGAATCTGACTTCTCACCATATCCTTTAGCGCCCCCACCTCCTTGGTCCTGCCCTTGGAAACTTTAGTTCCGCCAACGCTGTCGCTTAATTTTATTTTGCCCTTTGTATGGTACTTCTGGAAAATGTCCCTCCAAAAACATTTCTTATCAGCATGTGGTTTCCTTGCCCTTGCCATGTGGCGTTAGGGTGCTCTCCCAACACAGCATGTAATTCATTACATTACCGTCGATCAACCCATCTGTCACTGGCAACATCGCCTTGCGTTTCTCTCTTTCATTCTTTTTAGATTCCTTACGCTGCAGTAGTGAAAAAGTTCTTTGCACTTCCTCCTGTTACTCAGCCAGCTTTTTATTGTCTTTCCACTATCTCTCGACTGCATGGACTATATAATCTCTGAAGTCTTGGCGGTTCATCGACGTGAGACCGCTACCTTCTCTAACTTAGATTTGAATTGAGATGTCATGGCCTCAACAATAGCAGTCTGGAACATTCTGGTCAGCAGTTGACTACCTTCCGTCACTTGATCCATTTCAAGATGCCACTTTTTCAATTGCTTTTCCAGGTAGGCTCCTGGGTTTTCAGTGTCTCCCAGTGGATTTCTCTCAAAGCTTCGGGATCAATCTTGTGCGGATAACAATCTCTAAGTGCCAGCCACGCATTCTGTCTTACTCGATCAAGTGCAGCACCATCAATCATCGGGTTGTTCACCACATGCTTCAACCACGCTCAATTCATTATCTCTATTAATTCGTGAGTCCCAACACATTTATTAACGGTGACTTCAACCCCCCATAGCCAACAACCGCCCTATAGTTTCATCCTGAATGTCTCTAATCCACTTTCCTGCTCTGTCATGAAAATTGGGCAACACATTTCTCAGCCTTTCTAGATCCTGGGTTCCCAAGGAATGGATTTTATAAGCAATGACAGTATCTTTCCCTGTGACAGCTTCTTTACCTTATTAAAACTGCTACATTGTATTTCCTCATCAGATTCCACTTCAGAACCTACTTCGTATCTTGCCATTCTTTTTTCGCTTCCTCTCCTTGTGCCCATTTTCCTGAACACATTACTGCCTCCTCTGTTCCCCCCCATTACTGTCAGTATCACCGTCGGCCTGTTTCTGCCCAACATCCATGCAAAGCTTTAAATATGCCTCATAATCCCTCCGTTCTCTAATTTGTATTGCTCCCGAATTTCAACTCTACGTCTCTCTTTTTCCACGTCAAAAGCACCTAATTGTGCTTGCTTCTTCGCCTGCTCTGCCTCCCGTTTTATTCTTAACATATTCTATTCTGGCTCAGCTTCTTCCCAATTAAATTTCCCCTCTAACTGTAATGTCCCCCTTACTGCAGGACAGTGTGTTACATTCTCTCCATCTAAATGGGTGTGTGTGTGTGGATTGGGGGGAGGGGGGCGTTGGAGCGAGGGTGAAGTTCCAAGTCTTCCAAACTGGGATATATAGATGTTGTCCCCTGCTGGGCCCCCATGAATGAAGGCCCTTTATTCTTCATTGGATACGCGTAGATGGTTTCATGGCCACCCTTTGTAAAGAGAAACTGCTTTCTCTGCTCTCTGGCAACCCCATCAGTCGCAAGTGATGCCTGAAAAACGTTCTGCAAATCCACTCCTTCAACTCGAATTATCTTTAAAATGTCCACCTCCTATTCTCTCTTCAACATTCTCTTCTTTGATTTATCCTTACGTCTGTAATTGTCAATTAAACCTTGCATTTCAGCACACATATTCATATCAAAGGTACCTTCTTCCATTCATTATGTTAATAAATCCTTAGTTTTTCTTTCCACTTTTTCAGAAATTTATATGATATCGCTTCTTAATACTGGAAATTCCTCCGTCAATATTCCAACTGCAGTCCCTTTTTTCATCATGACATAGATTTAAATCTCGCTAAACTATTATCTCTGTTTTCACAAATCACACCCTTATGACTTAGAAGTCCAATTGTGCCTCGTCAGTTCGTATATGTTTTTCCCGAATTCCTCAATTTGCAATTGTCCCTTACCAACCAATCAGTCCTTAAACTTCCTTAGTTTCAACTAATGCACATAAAAATCTATCCTCATTCGTTCTGCCAGTACTATTCTCGGACTCTAGCCACAGAATACACGATGGTTCCTTGAAACTTTCTCCAGAAAAATAATGTATATCTTAAATTCCTACAGGGCAAATTAAAATCAAAGCACTCTTGGATCTCGAGCTCTGGGTAACAAAACAGAAATGTTTGACCACCAACAAACAATTGTGCATGCAAATCAGATCACAACGGTTAAACTGTCGAGTCTGTCTCTCTCACACACGCACAGACACAAGCTAAACCTTTCTGCAAGCCAGAACTTCTCTCTCTCTCACACACACGCACACACACAGACACACACATATACACAGCCTTTCTGCAAGCCAGAGCTTGTCTCTCTCACACATGCACGTGCATAAACAAAGCCTTTCTGCAAGTCAGAGCTTCTCTCTCTCTCTCTTTCTCTCTCTCTCTCACACACACACATAAACGTCCTGCAATCAGTCAGTTGCTCAGCACTGAGCCATTATTTTTCTCTCTCTCTATTTCAGAACCTTGCATAAATAGTTCCTTTGTTCATTTCTAAAAGCACTGTTCAGTTACCATACAGACCTGGTCTTAAACATTCAACAGCCAGTAGCACTTTAACACTCTGATAATCTCTATTATTTAACTTTTAATCTGCCAATCTGCCGATTTTGAATTTAATCTAAATCACTATTACTACCATTAAAACATGCCTTATAGGTTCCTGATCGCTCACACCCCTTTATTTTCCTTTTCGTTTTGTCTTGCTTTTGTTTATTTTCGTAAAACTTAAAACTTAATTTTCTTAAAGCTTCACAGAAACGTAAACACACCACGTGGAGATTTGTCTCAATCCCTTTCGTCTCTAACTGCATACCCCTTGTGTAGTTTTCCTGAACTGTTTTCTGCGTCTCCTGAAAGTTTTCTTTACCACCCCGCCCCCTTCTGGTTCTTTGGATCGGAGAGACCCGCCAGTAGCTTTCTGCGTTCCAGAGAAACTACCGTACTTGACAGAATATTGTCCAAATTAGCAGCAAAACGCTTACCCTTTCTTTTGAGGTTTCCCAGCCATTTTATTCCGTCTGTCACAGGAGAGCTGTTGGTTCAACTGGGAAGTGCCCTGCGGCTGCAGCCTCTTTTCAGAGGAAATGCTCTTTTCCAGGTCCCATCTGGCATGTCAAATTTGTTGTGGAAAAACCACTCAAAATTCCAGAAAAATAACCGGGAAACGCAGAAAATCCGTCATCAAATTAAACTCAAGTCTTAAAAAGCAAAGCTATGTCAGCCAGCAAAATGTATCCACTTAGTGCCCACATACTGGTTGTTCTTCTGCAGTTTATGGAGTTGTTGTTCCCGCGCCTTTTGGAAAACGTTAGCAAAGCAAATCATGCTGGGTTGCTTGGTCTTTCGAAACTTATCTGCGCCTGCCACACTGGTTCCCTACATTGCACTTAACCTATCACATTACAACACCATCGTCTTCAGCATTAGCTCATCTTCCAGTGATTTAACGAGACGATCAAAATGCACTACCATCTTCTATTACTGGAGCTCTGTAATATGATCCGGGGCCTGCATTACAACAAGAAATTAACTACATAACTGCCAGAATAACTTTCATAACACCAGTTCAGCAATGATGCTACGAAATGGCAGACCAACTTGAGAGGCTGAATTTCCTCTTATGTCCTATGTTATTATGCTTGAGTTGGAGGAAATTTAGACGAGCTTAGATGCCTCCAACACGAGCCTTCAATACTTTTGTTCGTACATTTTCAAAACCTCAGCCATTTTGTGTCTATTACATTATCTGTTTTGCGATTTCCCTTTGATTGAATAAGCTGCATGTTGATAGATTATTTGTTATTTGCAATTACTCGTCAATTTTCGGCAGAGTTTTAAAAAAAGCTGCAACATCTGAGGCCTGGAATAAACTTCTGAGGAAGGCATACTGGACGCGAACTGTTGCTCTGATTTTATCCACAGCCGATGCCAGACATGATGAGCATCTCCCAGCAATTTCTGTTATTGTTCTTGATTTACAGCATGAGTTGCATAGCAACGATCGATAGCATTTTTTTTCTCCCCGATTGGGGTTGTAACTTACTAGGGGAGAGCGGAAACGTTTCGGGGAGATAAGCGTGGGAAGTTCTTTATGTGCAGGGCGATGGGTGCTTGGGATGCATTGCCAGTAAAGGTAGCAGATGTGGGCACGATAACATCATTTAAGATGTATCAGACAGATTCGTGAAAGGAAAGTGAGTAGAGGGATACAGACGCTTCGAAAATGAGCTACAGGTATAGGTGGAGTCTCTAGATTCACGCACTTTTCAAGGGCTGAGTGGCCTGCTCTTGTGCTGAAATTTACATTGTTATGTGTTCTTTTCTTCTTGGATGCGTAATGCACTTTCTTCGTAAACGAATGGAAAAGAATTATAACAGCTTGCAGGAGAAGAGAACTGAGTTTTCCACAGAAAATGTCCATTTCTCAGCATGGCGAGGCATTCGACTCTGCTCAGTTCTGTGTCCAATATCCAGGCAGTCTGGTCTGCCAATGATAATGAAATTAACTGGGATGAATCTGGATGTTCTCTTTATCTCATTTTTTTACAACAGGACCCAGGCAGTGAACAAAACATTTGTGTCCTCCACGACGTTCAAAATCATCTTAGCAGACGCTGTGCTAATCCATTGTAAACTGTTAATCCACTATCTCAAAACAACCAATTATCTCCCTGGAGCCTGACGTGAGGTATATGAGGTAACATTTTCTTTCAGAAACATTTTCTATCTTCTGATAGAAACACAAAGAGTACCTCAAATCATTGTCGCATTCAGACTGACAGGTAGAGCAGTGTAGTAGAGGGATACAGGCGCTTCGAAAATGAGCTACAGGTATTGGAGGAGTCTCTAGATTCACGCACTTTTCAAGTGCTGACTGGCCTGCTCTTGTGCTGAAATTTACATTGTTATGTGTTCTTTTCTTATTGGATGCGTAATGCACTTTGTTCGTAAACGAATGGAAAAGAATTATAACAGCTTGCAGGAGAAGAGAACTGAGTTTTCCACAGAAAATGTCCATTTCTCAGCATGGCGGGGCATTCGACTCTGCTCAGTTCTGTGTCCAATATCCAGGCAGTCTGGTCTGCCAATGATAATGAAATTAACTGGGATGAATCTGGATTTTCTCTTTATCTCATTTTTTTTACAACAGGACCCAGGCAGTTAACAAAACATTTATGTCCTCCACGACGTTCAAAATCATCTTAGCAGACGCTGTGCTAATCCATTGTAAACTGTTAATGCACTATCTCAAAACAACCAATTATCTCCCTGGAGCCTGACGTGAGGTATATGAGGTAACATTTTCTTGCAGAAACATTTTCTATCTTCTGATAGAAACACAAAGAGTACCTCCAGGTTTAGTTTGCCATTGACTATCCCATCATTGTCGCATTCAGACTGACAGGTAGAGCAGTGTTGTTACTTTTCTATCGCAGAAAACATTTTAAGCTATCTCAATACGTTCGCATTATCACTCTCGTTTCTATTTTTTATTTATTACAAGGTCATATATCTTTTCTCAATCTCTGGAAGAATGTCATATTTTCAAGCGCGAAACCAGCGTATTTACTTCGGCGGGTAGGGGTATGAAAGAATGCACTGACAAGAGAGCTGTGCAGTATATATTTGAAACACTGCTTCGTTATACGGTGTGATTGTACAATGAGGAGAGACTGAGGAAAATGTGACTGCTTTCACGCAAATGTCAAAGACTGAGAGAAAATCTCTTTGACACAAATAAAAATTTATTAGGACTGTTAGGGTAGATATATGAAGGATAATTTCCATTCTTGTGGAGTCCTGAAAGAAGGGATGTATAATTAGAATACGAGGTAGGCAATTACTAACAGAGACCAGGTTGACCTTATTTCTGCAGATATGTGCAATGTTAAGGCATGTTAAGCCTGAAATAACTATGTAAGCATATTCCATTCAAAGCGTCTTTAAGACAATAATTTTCAGATGACGACGATAACAATAATAACAAATACCAACAGAGACAGCCGCAGACCATACTGGCTTTGAAGTCAATTTCTGACAATAATTTTAGTACATTTTTGAGTCAAGTCAATCGGTTAGCTGATCTACTATTGTTCCAATGACCGACGTTTTACCTCGAGTCCATTTATTCACTATGTTTTAAAATTGCTAATCTATCACAACATTCCAAATCAAAAGAGTGAAATTTTGGATGATGCAAACTCTTCTTCATGGTAACATTTCACCAATTATCGCTATCCACGGTTTGCAGAGAATCAGAATTCCCAGTTATAAATCGAACACCTCAGTGTTTGAAATGTGTTTTTCCGTGCATTTCCCCTTCAACAAAGAATACCGAAACACACAAATTAGGTATTCACTACCGCCTTCTCGGTTTTACACATTGTGCAGTTCATTTATCAACTTATTGCAGTAAATCATTCATATTTTTTAATTAAAACATTCCTCGTGTGCGAATGTAACCCTCTCCAATGACAGTTTCCAATGGCGGAACGGTGGCTCAGATGCAATTCAATTGGTCAAACGTCTCGATATTAAGCAGAGTTTACTCATACAATTGTGGGTGGCACGGTGGCACAGTGCTGCCTCACAGCGCCAGAGACCCGGGTTCAATTCCCGACTCAGGCGACTGACTGTGTGGAGTTTGCACGTTCTCCCCGTGTCTGCGTGGGTTTCCTCCGGATGCTCCGGTTTCCTCCCACAGTCACAAAGATGTGCACGTCAGGTGAATTGGCCATGCTAAATTTCCCGTATTGTTAGGTAAAGGGATGAATGTACGGTAATGGGTGGTTTACGCTTCGACGGGTCAGTGTGGACTTGTTGGGCCGAAGGGCCTGTTTACACACTGTAAGTAATCTAACCTAATCTGTAAATAGCGTTCAAATATAATATCAAAAAGAATAAAGAAAATAATTGGCTTGGGGTAACTCTATTGGAATACTATATACTTTACTAGATTAGTTAGCTATTAAGTAGTATTTTGTACAATACATTAACAGAGCATAAGCTCACTCTGGGTAAAAAACAAGTTCAGAAAATAGACTGGCTATCATTCAACTCCGATAGACCAGTTGGAAAAAAAAATCAAGAAGTCCTTACGAGATATGTCTGAACGCATCATGTTGATGAAACATTTTTAATTGCCCTTACAGTACATTGCCTGACAGAGGTATTCGACACCGAGCAGAGCCATTTGGAGGAGAGAGATAGCTAAATTGCCAAACAACAAAATATGTTTCGACCTGTGGTTGTTAACATACAATAATTCAATGAAATCATAAAAATAGGATTAAAGTTGGCGTTTAACAGGAGGAGCTGCTGGGATTCGAAAAATTAACAACATGAAATGGGAGACTGGTGTTTGGAGAATGCAGATTCGAATTACATTGCTCGTCGAGTTTTAAAACACTACTGAGGACATATCATTGATCTGCATATACTATAAGAGACAAAATGCAACATCAGGTAACTAGTTACTGATGGTGCCTTGGAATGGGAAGGGGCATTGTGAAGTTCTGCCAGAGATGTACGATATTTGCTCCATGTGAGCCAGGAGGGTCTCCCAAAATAAGTGTTGAGTATGAGCCCCAAAACCGAAGCCCTTGGGAACATATCCATAATAAATATATCGTTCACTCCCACATTCACAGGGAAAGTGTATCACCAAGTTCTCCAAGAGAGATTTCCGAAGTGGTGAGAAACATTCCTATGGATGGACTGCTCAGCAGAAGCCATAGCACGAATATGAGGAGATAGAAAAATACTGTGACGTGTCATGCACTCACATGATCACTGAAACATGGGACACAGTTTATACAGAAAGGACTAAAAATGCATGTGTGCCATTCTCAGGTTTAAGCAAAACTTCAATTTACCAACTCAGCCTCTGAGTTCACGTATAGCAGAGCGTTTGAATCTGATGCTCAAGAATAGTTTTGCAAATGCACTGATGGAAACAGAAGTTGCCTGGACAAGGGTGCTGACCGCAACTTAGATGTATTCTGGGGGAAAGATATAACCCCATTTGAGTTGATGAACGGGAGATGTTTGTAACGTCACAGGCAGAGTTTACCAGATTGTGCAAAAATCTGATATGTAACTGCATGGATTGGAGACGGAAGATATGGACAGGGATTAGAAATGAAAGAAAGTTATTTGATGAGGGATAAACAAAACCCAGAAGACCACCTTATGGCTCGACTCTTACGGGACAAAACGGATTGTTACCACAGTGGACTGGACCATGTGAGGCCATTATTACAGGTGATATATGCGTATACGTAGATGTTAAAGGGATTCCTAAATAGTAATATTGGTGGCACTTGAAAATGGGTAAAATTGTATGTATTGCCAAAATATGATTAAATGACTAAGCCTCAAGACTTGTTACTATTGTCATCATCGACCCCAAAATAGGACAGCGCAACACGACGACAACCGTTTGGAATAACAGAAGCACTGGATGCATGTATGGCATTATTACAGAAACCTATGAATGTGATGTCTGATTTAAGCTCATCACTGGAAATATTTAATTGTCCAGGGATTATCATGTAGTCTTGTGGAGGGCATTTTCTCATTTTAAAGTATTGTACATGCCCCAAGGGACAATTTAGCATGCTTCAAATATCTAACTAATGGTGATGGATGTTAGACTGATCATAAACCAAGGCACAATATCATGATTT
>NC_057717.1:68604108-68607804 GCF_004010195.1 Chiloscyllium plagiosum | reverse complement strand
GTAGCCCCGGGGCCTGGCTGTCCGCATTTCAGCGTATCCTCGGGAATGGGTTGCTCAGCAATGACTGCTGGGCGGGAATTTGAGTCGGTTCCTCCCCGGGGGTATCTTGGTCCGACTCCACCCTGCCAGGACTGGCAAGAACGACGGCGTTTGACATATACGATTTCACCTGCCAATTCGATCGTGTTTCAGTCTGGTTCAGGCCAATCCAATAGCAAACTACCATTTACCTCATTTGCGACTGTAAAATCCCGGACTGCTTTATATTGTTTTTCGAATCATGTCAGTGACACTCGAAGGAATACAGAGCAAAAACATAAGATTTAACAAGCATGAGTCAGCTTTTCGATTATTTTTGACTCAAGGGCTGTATAACTCTTCTGTCAGACAGATGACCACTTATTTCAACCGGATAACACACGCCATGCGTATTCAGGCCACTCTGAGAATTTTACTGCCTGTACATATGTATCATCCTTTGAACATACTGAGCAAATTGGGCTAGTTTGTTCTTGTGGTCGGGGCATGCTGATTCACATTACTCTGATTCTCGGGATGGCCCCTGGTTTCAAATGGTTCAGGCCACTCATCCCCAATATATTGGCTTTGAAGACTGGACGTTTCATTTTCAAAATAAGGAAAGATTGTAATGAGGCGGTTTTCTGGGGAGAATCAGAAATTGTTAGGGGCTCAGTGGGTATCCTGGAATAAAATCCCCATCAGTGGCATCACCATCCTCAAATAGGATAGGTGTGCCTGACATAGGCTCGGAATTTTGAGGATTGATTTTTTTAAAAAAAAGCATTGTTGTTTTTACCCTAATTCACATTCCTGAGCCCTAGTGGCCTTACACTGTTTCTTCTTTTCCCTTTCTTTTTAAGCTGACCTTTCAGACTCAGCCTTTAGCTTCTCCCAGCTTTGGGGAGTTCGATCAGGTGGAGAAGCCTCTATTACCGGATCACATGCAGAATTCCTTCAACTGATCAGGAAGATATATTTTTGTTTCATATCCGCTTTATCTTTCCTTTCTTTAATTAATAATTACTCAATGCAGCCATGCTTCAAAATAACCACGAGGCAATGACACAGATCAATGGAAATTTGAAAATGTATAAAACCAATCAAACCTGACAACGGATTCCGGTTTTGTGATACAGGGCTAACACAATTGGGCCTTTAAAAATAATAACTAACATAACAAATCGGTGTAACTCAGAGGTGGAAACTGAGGCAGTAAATAATACATTTTAGAAGTGATTAATACAAAAAACTACAACTGGCACTCCATAATCATCAATGAGCTGCAGCAGTCTTTAGATTGAATAGAGACATGCGAGTCCGAAACAAACAAACAAAAAAATCTGCCAGTATCATTTTCTGAAAAAAAAACGTTGTTCGTTTTGGATATTTGGGATCTATCGTTATACTTTCAGTTCCGTGTTTTTAACTAAACTAAATTGCATAAAGTTCATGTAATCTCTCCACTAAATAAGCAAATGTTAAAGGCTGAGGTGATTTTTCTCAATGTTACTTCTGGATTATTATTTTAAAAAGCAGGCACCTGCTGAGGCCAGGGTTTACAGGGCTACTGTGTTTACTGCCTTTATTTAAATCTTTGATTAAGCCAATGAGATCAAAAAGGGGTCAAATTGAAATTTGGCAATGGCTTCAAATAATGAGGGTTTTGACAGCAGGTTCATACCGGTGTCAAATTGAAATGTCATCACCCTCCATATTGAACTGATTCAAATTTAAATAAGTTTGGCTTTTATGTAAACATAAACTGTAACCAGTTGGAAATTAACAGTAGAGCAGTCATGGTCTGTAAGAAGAAATTGTGGGTTAATATTTCATTTATATCATTTTATTTTACACAACCTTTGTTTCATAAACATACATGGCTACTTAAAAAAAACTTTACAAAATATCACCTTAAATTCCCAAAGTGCAAATTAAATTCATATCACTCCTGGATCTCGAGCTCCAAGAAAACAAAATCACAAAAATTCAATCACCAACAAACAAATATGCAGTCAAACTAGAGCACAACGGTTTAACCATTCGGCAAGCTGCAGGAAATCAAAGCTGAGTCAGTCTCTCTGTCTGTCTCTCGCTCTCTCGCACACACAAGTGAAAATTTTCCAAATACTTTAACCATCTTCAAAGGTTTTAATCCAGTTCCCTCCACATTCATGTATACTGGGCAATGGATTTCTCAGCCCGTCCAGATCCTGGGTCCCCAGGGAATATATCGTGACTGTCCGACTCCCTCCCAACTTTCGTATGAGCGAAAACATCATTCTGTTTACATGTGGGAGCTCTTTCTTCCTGCTATCATGCTAATCCAGGGAGTTTCCTTCTGATCTTGATCCTGATTCCATCTCCAAGTCATCCCATCAGTCTTCTGCTGGTTGCCTTATGGTCCTCCTCTGAACGCACTGTTCTACTTCCTTTTGCCACTTCCATGGGTCACTTTCCCTTTGACACACTTCAAGACTCTGTTTATTGTTGTGAAACTCCTCATGCTGTTTTTGCCCGTGTACTGTCCGCTGTAAACTGAGTTCTTCTTCCAATTTCTCCGTTTTGTGTTTCGGTTTTTTTTCCACTGCCTCCTGGAACATCTTCCACTCGTTCCGCCATTCCTTGATTAACCCCTTCACTTGCTCCTTTTTCTGGTGCAGTTTATCTTTATCATTACCGTCCTCAACCCATGCAATGGAGCTTTATTATTGGGACCGTTGTGTATATTCAGAACAGCACGAAATAGTCTAGTTTGAATAAACTGAGTTCCGTGGGAGTCCTTCATTCTGTTCTTTGTGATTGGTTGTGGAATTTCGGGAATACATTTTGTCTGTTTTAATATCTAGTAGGCAACCAAGCTAACTTAGTCAAGGTAATTTTCACCGAAATAAATTGCAAAGAATAGTCTGGCTGAGTCCATGACACCTCCTAGGACTCCTCCGGCATTTAAAGCAGCGCGTGGCCGATGCGAGTGTCATTATTTCAGGTTTTGGTTCAGTTGGGTAGACAGAGTTTGGGAAAGTAATGGCTCTTTTAGTTGACCAAAGTTGTCTGTATGTGGATGCGGTGAATAGCAACAAGTTGCAAGAATTAGCAGAGAAGCTGCAATTGAAAGTGTCTGCGGTTGTGAGGAAAGGATGAATAATTACAGCAGGAGCACAGCATTAAATTTGCCGGAGAAACCATCAGAATCTATAGAATTGGCAAGAATTCAATTGTAAATGAAGCAGGTTGAGTCAGACGTGAGCGATAAGGAAAGGGGAGCAAAAATAAAACAATTTGAGTTACGATTAAAAGTAGAAACGAGGATAAAAGAGGGAGCAGCAGAACAGAACGAAAAAGAGAGACTCGGCAGAACGGAGGGAGAAGAGAGAACAGAGAAAGAAAAAGAGAGAGCTTTTCAACTTCAAAAACTGACAATTTAAAAGGAAAGTCAGTTTAAAAGGCTGGAGATTAAAGCGAAGGGGAGGCTTACTGATGAAATGGGTGAGGATGAGCAAACCCCTGGTCGTCCGAAGCCTATTAAGAAAGTGGTTAAGTATGTTCAAGCGTGGTCTAAATTTGATGAGAAGGATGTGGACGCCTTTTTCATCTCAATTGAAAAGGTGGCTAAACAAATGTAGTGGATGGCGCAATGTGAGTTTTATTGATCCAAACGAAACTTGCATGTGGGGC
>NC_057717.1:68591131-68602938 GCF_004010195.1 Chiloscyllium plagiosum | reverse complement strand
AATGCTGAAAGATGAGGAGATATGTTCTCCTGAGTGACTCATTCCAGAAAAGGTGCTGGTAACATGAATACATGAATACAAAAAAGTGCTCAGTTATATAAAGTGAGGCTAGAGAGTCCAGAGAGTGTGAAGAATTTGTGGTCGCAGTACTGGAAAAACTCTCAAATACATGAATACAACTTGTACGTGCAAATGATATAGCTGATGCACCGGTAGGCGTGCTGCCTACTCTAGTTGAAAAGCCAGTGGAGGCGCAGGAAACTGAAGATATGGAAAATGTTTATCCATGAATTTTCGCTGACTTTATAACAAGATCACAGACGCACAAGCTGATGCAGGCGGTTACAAAAATCACAAATAAGGAAGCTGACATAGCTTTACCGAGAAATTTTTGAACAAACAATTGGAACAAAGAAAGAGCAAATAGACAAAAAAACAAGTATCTTTAGCCCTGCTAAGCTGATTGAATTACAGCAGAAAGATGCGAAGTTAAAACATTTATATTAAAAGGCTTGTGTAGAGACGCAGAGTGAATGCTTCCCTCTGTGTTATTACTTAAATATGACGTATCAACGAGGAAATGGAGACAATCACACATTCAAACAGATGAGAAATGGGCAGATATTTATCAAATAGTGTTGCCTTTAGTCATAGGGAAGAAGTGCTGCAACTGGCGCATGAGCTATCATTTGGAGGTCATTTAGGGTTGTGGAAAATACAAAGGTATTTTTACTGGCCTGGACTACATAAGGATGTCGTTGAATTTTGCCAGACGTGTCATACATGTCAGGTAATCGGAAATCGATAGTCAATAATAAAACCGGCACGGTTAATATCGTTTCCAGCATTTGAGGAATCTTTCACAAAAGTCTTGTTTGATTGTGCTGGTTCCGTACCTCGAAGAAAATGTGAGAACAAGTCTGTATTAACAATATTGGATGTTTAGTCTCGATTTCCAGAGGCAATTCCATTATGCAACATCGCAGCAAAAGGAGGTTAGAAGAATTACTTCGTTTTTAACCAGATCCGAACAGCCAAAAGAGATCCCGTCAGATCAAGGAGCAAACTTCACATCCAAAGTCTGCAAGGATGTTGTGGGTAACTTGTTAATAAAGCAATTCAAATCTACTGCGTACCGTCCAGAATCACAGGCAGCGTGAGAGAAATGGCATCAAACACAGCAGACTGTGTTTTTTTTTTGAGACTCTAAATCTCCTGCGTATACTTTTTGCCTTTTTTTTGAAACCCACACACTACCGCCTAACTGCTCTCGTGCTTACATTTTCCTCAGCGACCATTGTGTGTGTGTGCGTGTGTGAGACACAGTGAAAAACAACAGGTACACAAACCTTAATTCAATATCCACTACCAGGAAGAAAGGAAATATCTGAGTGGTCCGTGACAAGCAGTGTGCTTCTCAGAGAGCAATGCTGCATGATCAAATAGTGAGGGGGACGGCAGGGATCAAATCAAAATAGAGTTGAAGGGGTAAATAATACACTTCACTCCCTGCGGTGGAGAGGACTTGTAGGAGGAGGTGATTGACCGACATCTCAATCATACCTTAGCAAAAGCTCCTCCCACAGCCATTTCTACTGCCAGGTATGCAGGCATCTTTCGGCGTCATGACCTCGATGCCACTTCCAAGTCGGGTATTTTTACCAAAGTCACGACAAGAAGGGAGGGATGGTCTGGGATTTTCACCTGTAACCTCTTGCAGGTTAATGGGACACAGGTGCCGAAGCGAGAATCATACCCCGACACCTGAAGACCAT
The DNA here is from genome assembly GCF_004010195.1 of Chiloscyllium plagiosum. Lineage (NCBI taxonomy): Eukaryota > Metazoa > Chordata > Chondrichthyes > Orectolobiformes > Hemiscylliidae > Chiloscyllium > Chiloscyllium plagiosum. The sequence continues at coordinate 68,601,163 of NC_057717.1, read as the reverse complement.
GTCAATGTTCAGGATTGTCGAGATGATTTGGATAAGGGAGTTCTGATTGTACTGTTTGCGATAAGAGATGCGCCGAATGAATGGACTAAATTCAGTGCATTTTAATTAATTTTTATGCACTAAGTAAGAGGACCATGAAAAACGATTAAGGAGAAATAAGTAAGTCAGAAATAAGAGATCACCCATTTTGACTATGTGTCAAATTTTAGAGAACTATTAATTGGAGCTGGAGAGTTGGGTAGACAGCACGTAAAAGTATAACAGCATAGAATGAAACAAGAAACGAATATGAAATCACAAATTTGCTATTTTGCAATTGGGGCGAAGGGATTCGTGCTATGTCCAGTAACCAGTGAGTCTTTAATAACAAGGTTTAATGGAACCTATTAAAGTGAGGTGAATTGCTTGATAAGGATTCTACACAGGACGAGCTCTCACACAGTGTGCCATGTGAATTTGCTCAAAAGTTATTTTGATATGGAAGGATACTGAATTGGGCATTCCTCTAATCAAATTGTGTAATGAGGAAGTTAACAAAAATGAAGATGAATTATGCAGTTAACTTCCACAAAAAGAACAGAATGACCTGAAAAAGTAATTAATATCACATGAGGAGATATGCAGAAATAAACTGGGAAGTATTAACCTAATTGTGCATGTTGTGCATGTCGGAAATGCTTTTCCGATTAAGCAACATCTTTATCGACATAACACTTTAAGGTTGGCACATGTTCAGAAGGAGATAGAGCACATGCTCCAAGATGCATAATAGAAGTGAGTTACAGTGATTTGAGCTCACAAATAGTCATGGTGGCAAAGCCAGGTGATATCTGGGTGATATCTTTCGGGCATCGCAAAGTAAACACCGTTACAAAGTCTGATGCCTATTTAACTCCACGGTTGGAGGATTGTATCGAAACCTTGTGACAAGCAACTTACATTTCTAAGTTGGACTTGCTCAGAAGATACTGGCAAATACGTCTATCGGAGAGACCAAAGTCAATTTTGAATATCAGAACACCAAATGGACTTTATCAGTTCAGAGTCATGCAATTTGTTATGAGAAACTCTCCAGCCACATTTGAGAGACTGGCTAATAAGGTCATTGGCAGATTACCCAACTGTGTGGTGTATATTGATGATTTTCAGTCAATTATTGAAGGAGCATCTGCAGCATTTATTGCACATGTTCGATCGACTTTGGAAGGCAGTTAAACCTAATTGTCGGTGAAATTAGCCTAATAAATCAGAGATCACAAAGCTCAGAGCGAAGAAAAATTTACAAAACGTTTATTAACACAGCGATACCGTGGAAGAGAGAATGACTGAGCTGAAACAGCACAGACAGTCTGTTCATGTTGACGACGCCCCCTTCCCCGAACTGAGAATCAAGCCAGTTTTTTTTTTGTATATATATAGAGAGATCATGTTCAATGATGCTAATTAATAAAAAAAAACAATGATCTTGATAATCAAGGAATCCAGTTAGGATGGTGGTAGTCGCAAAATAGTTATCAGAAGAATATCTTGAACATAGATACAACGCAGCATTCTGGCAGCATCAATCAGTACAAAATGGGATCAGACCTCTGCGGTATTCGAGGGTAGGGGAGAATATTCCTTTTAAAGCAATGAGGTGTTTCCATTGCTTCTCTTCTCTGAGCGAGGTAATCTGGTGCCTCTCCATCTAACCTGTCTTTTGTGTGGCTTTGGTATAATTGGGTTATGAACCTGCCCTTAGGGCTTTGGGACAGCTGTCTTGATCGACCCCAAGAAGCTCATTGTTACTTTCTCTTTGGAAGTGTATTGCCTGGTCTGACAGTGACTATGGACATGTCTGGTTTGCCGTGTCATCCTGCTTTGTCAATGCTGAGGCATTCTGGGAATTTATTTCATCGTTGGGACATGCTTGATTTACTCTGTTCTACGTGGCCATGCTATGGGTTTGCAGGGTAGAGGATGTTTTCCCACAATTCATCCTTTTTTGAGGGTGGGATGAGAAAGGGGCAACGTAGTCAGCTCCAGGGGGATTTGTCGCGTGGAGGGTGGGGGCGTTGTTCGATATCAGACAGTTCACCCTCAGTGTCTGAGAACAACTCTGCAGACGTTGCCTTGGGGCATGGTTGATCCCCCATATGATCTTTTTTTTATCTGAATGGTCAGGGGGCCAGAGGGCAGTAGTCTGGCACACAGAGTCGGATGGCCATGGCCAATGCCACACTCTGGCAATGATAGCAAGGATGGCAATCAGTTCCTGTAGCAGGGCTGTACCCCATGAGTCCATCCAGGAGACTGCCCAGTCCCATAAGTCCCAGTGGTATTCCTGATCATGCAAGAGAGAAGCATCTGCTGGATAGGCTGGGCCAGGTACGTGATGCCCTCGCGGGGCTCAGGGATGTAAGTGCAGCAGCCAGCACGAACGAGGGCGCATGTGCCCCGTTTTGCAGCGAGCAGGGAGTCTATGGCCATCTAGGTTTGCAGGGCCACATTGCGAATTGGAATATCTTTCGCATTTAGCTGGCTAAGCACTTCAGCTGTGAGGTTCGCCACCTGCTCCATTGTGGTGGTGAGTTTGTGGGCTTCCATGTGAAACTGCATGGTTGCATGGGATGTGCCTTCAGTTAGAGCGCTGCATCAAGGGCAGCGACGGCTCGTTTGCTACAGGTCACGGGCTTTTGGACGGTAGGGAACTGGGAGTGACAGATGAATGGTACCACGCACATGACAAACCAGCTGCCAGCCCAGGACAGCAACAGCAAGGGGTAGGTTCTGTGGCCACAGATAAAACAGGTTCCATTGTAACTCCAGAGATGCTGGGTCTGGGATCCTCTCCAGATGGTGAGGATGCTGGTATTCTGAGTGACCCTGTTGAGGACCTGTAGGTTTAATGTGCTGCCTTCTGCTGCGGATCGTTGTTCTGAGAGAGTTCGAGGCAGGGAGTGAGTGCACCGACTCCAGCCAGCCTCCCATCCAGATGGATGTGTGTTTTTTAAATGTATGGACCCTGTAGGTGTCCACTGTTCGGTGGTGTTAGCAATGGTTAGGGCTGGGGATTCATCAGAGACGTTGTAGGTCGGGTAAAACCACCCTGTAAATTTGTCCAGGTGGCACCCCGAAGATCTCCAGCGGGCTGGTTTGTTCTCCCCATAGATGCCCATTGTTGGTGATATTTTGATTGTGGTAACCTTCGAGGACCTGTTTGGTTCCAGCCACCCCTCTACCATGTTGGAGATATTGAAGGAGATAGAAGGTAACTGAATGCCCCGTGAGAGTGGACGGGGATCCTCGTGCAGACCCAACATCGAGTCCGGTTAAATCGCTAAGCATACCCATGGGCCATTCTCAGGAAAGTGTTGGCCTGTAAGTCACAGGGGATTATTAGATGTCTCGCCTTTCGTCCCTGTTTACTGGCAAGGCATAGCGTGACAGTCAGACAGGTCAGACTGAGGGAGATGATGTTTATGGCTGCGCTGCACAGCTGTATCTGTCTTCGGCGTTCCGAGTAGTGTCTTCTCCTGTCTGGTCCCTGTCCGTTGTAAGGGGAATTCTCTTTTATTCGGGTGACATGTGTCCATTCGGGCCATCCCTCGAATTGTATAGCTGTCTGGGTCATCAGCAGGGCCAGATATGGACCTTTCCGTCTCTCCGTTCTCCATGGAGAATATTGGGGGTCTGGTACTTGTAAGCCCAGTCATGCGGTTTGCCTGGCTATGTATAGTGTAAAGAGCTAGTGGCAAGACGACGTCTGGCCAGGTCACTCCTGGGTGATCTTGGTCATCGTGGTTTTAAGGGTGGCCTTCATCTGTTCGAACATTCTTGATGACCGGGGTTGGTAGGGGGTGTGGTCGCGCCATGGCATCCCTAATATCAGTCATAAGCTCACAGTGAAATGTTCCCCCTATCTGGCTGTATGTTACCAGGGTTCCCGAATCTGGGGACGACATTCCTCAGGAAGCATTTTTCCATTGTTTCTGCATCATTCTTTCTTGTGGGAAAGGCCTCCACCCGTTTAGAGAACATGTCGATGATGACAAGGATATATTTGTTACCCTGTTTGGGGCGTGTGATCAAAGTCAATCTGCAAGTGGCTAAAAGGTTCCTCAGTAACTGGCAGCCGGTCATACCTGGCAACAGGCTTTTTAGAATTGTTTTGCAGGCAAACGAGGCACTGTAACAGCAAGGCTTAGACAGCGGCAGCACATCACAATGCATACAGGATTGCGTGATAGCGTATGACGTGCCCCTCGAGTCCGTGTGGCCACCGCCGTGGGCTGCTAGGACAAGTATATGCAGATGGGCTCTTCGACAAATGAAATGGTCATTGGGGTGTAACAGCAGCTCTAGTGAAGGTGACTGCCCCAATTCGACCGAACAATCCTTTTTTGCGTTGCAGCTGCTTGGTTGTCAGCTCGGACTGCTTCCTTGGGGTCAGAGAATCCTGGAGCCTTACCTATGCTGGGGGCCTGTAGGACGTAAGTGGTGGGGTGCAGTGTGGATTTCCGGGCTGCTGCATGTGCTAAGGCATTCCCGAGGATGACAGGGACAGTGGCAGAGATATAGGCAGCACATTGTGAAATCGCTGGGGCAGAGGGTAACAGGAATGATTCAAGGGGGTTGGAGATTAACGCAGCGTGATGCAGTGGCCTCCCTGCTGAAGTGATTGACCCTCTGTTTCCAGAGTGTGCCAAAGTCGTGAAAAATACGACAGGCATAATGGAGTCAATGTAAATGTTGGCTGTGTGACTTTTTGATATGATGCAAACCCAAGTAAGCATAACAGCTGTGCAGTTGTAACATTGCAGCTTATTCTCGGATAGTGAAAGAGGTGCAGACGGCATACACTGCCAGTGTGCGGTGTCCGAGTGCCTGAAGGAGGACCCATCGCAAAGGGCATGAGGTCATCATTGTCTAAAGTAGTTTCCGAGAGGCCAGGGCGCGGGGTGACGGCCTGTTGCATGGTGTCTAAACAGTCATGGTCGTCCGCAATTGTGTTCTGTTTGAGTGGAAGTAGTGTGGCAGGGTTCAAGGCAAGAACACCCTGTAGAGAAAGGATAGCTTTGGACAGTAAAGCGAGGTCATAGCCAGTTCTCTGGGTGGCAGTGAAATGTGGGGTTGCTGATGAATCGAACAGCAGGGATACCAAATGGGAACCCAACAGTGCATGGGTGCTCCAGCACGATGAGGGGTGTTTTTTTTTCTACAGTTAACGGGGCTGTCGGCACAGCTCGCAAACATGCCAGCATTCCTCTTCAAACAGGCAGTGCGTGCCCAGAGTTAAAGGAAACAGGGTGCTGGAGATCTCCAGCTTTTTAATCAGCGTTAGAGAGCTATTTGTCAATCCGTCGGACTCATTGACTTGGAGGTAGAAGGGCTGAGTGTAGTTTGCGACCCGCAGGGCAGGAGCAGAGACAAATCACTGCTTTATTTCGGTGAATGCCTGGTCCACAATTTCATTTAGTGCATTTTCGCTGACTGCCGTAGTGGATCGTCAATGGCAAGGAGGTCAGGGATACAGTGCCTGCAGTAATTCGTCATGCCCAGGAAAGCCTGCAGCCACGTTCTTGTGGCTGGAGGGGAAACTGACCAGTGGCTGCGATTTTCTCTCTCGATACTGCACTGAGGCCATGTAAGAGTTTGTATCCCAACTACTGTACTTTATACTGGCAGAGTTGCATTTTCTTTCCATTGAAACCCTGTGTCCATCTATTGCTAGACAGCAGAGCAACGCTACAGAGTCCTGCATGCATGTTTTAGCGCAGGTGAATATCGTCCACATATTCGAGGAGGGTGCTGTTTCACGGTATGAGAAGAGTGCAGAGGCATAGACGGTGGGGCTCTCTGTGGAACACTGGGGATCAAGGTCCATGTGCACTGGCAGCCATCGTATCTAAAAACGAAAAGGTACTGACTGTCAGGTGACAATGTGATGGAGACAAAACCTGATCAGAAATCAATTACAAAAAAAATGAGTGGCGGTAGCAGGGGTGCTGGTGAGTATGACGTTACTGTCCGAGACCACTAGGGAGCCATGAATCACAATTGGATTCAAGCCCTCAGACCCTGGACAAAACGTCACTTTCCTAGCTGCATGGGTATTGGAATGTGTTGGGTGGGTGCATTACATGCACCTATTGTAGGAACTAGGACAACCTGTTGTACGAGGATGTCACTCACCGGCTTGATCCCTTGTATTGCTGCTGGCGTCAGTTTGTATTGCCGTATAGACAGCAGGATGTCTCTCAGCTTGAGTGTGGCAGGGTGTAGTGGGGAGGACCTCACCTGGCCTTCCTGGTCGGGGTGGTGTGCCTACAGTGACGCTGGAGGATTAGCTAGCAACAGGGAGTCTTCGGAGGAGTGTAGCACCCATAGTTTGCGTGGTAAAAGTGGGCTGGAATGTTGCAGGAGCATAGTGCACACAAAACACAATCTGCCCAAGTTGCACAACCTCTAAGAGGGGAACGGGGGCCTAACTGAGGGGCATAAAGTGGAGGGGTCGCTGGCGTAAAAGTATCATGATGAGGTCTAAATGATGCTGGCAAACAAATTTATATAAGGTTTGCTGGCACAGAATGGCGGCTGGGAAAGAGGTGAATTTAATGGCAGCATCAGGGACAGTGGAAGATCCAATACTGAAGTTAATGATTTGGGAGATGGCCCCAACATGGGCACTCCAGAAAGTCCTACGGTGTGGACGGTCATGTATCTCGGAAAGAAATCTACAGAGGGGGATTCAAACCAGCAGGTGGCCCAGAGTCCACCAGAAAAGAGATGATCCGCCCCCAAACCTCCACAGCCACCATCGGATTTTTGGACAGGGAGTTGGAGAAGCGTATTGAGACCAACTGCAAAACACCCCTCACGACAGCCCTAGTTGCTCTCTGCGGCATTGGGGAAGGGATCGTGCATGGTTTAGGCAGTCTGCTAAGGTTGCCACTGTGGAGTTGTGGGCTGCTGTCGTCCTCCAGGGAGTGGGGGAGGATGGAGGGGCCTGAGCGTCCCTCACTGGGTTCTGACCAGCACTATTCTGACCACTGTCCCGATTTGCCACAGTTTTGACATTGTCCTTTCTGAAATCGATTAGATATCTGTACCGATCTTGTCGTGTATTTCCGGCAGTCCAGTTGTGCGCTTCGAAGAATGCCCTCGTTGCTTTGGCATGGTGAACAGCCCAGCAATGTCAAAGTTACTGACTATGGTCAAAGAGACCCCCAGGCCATCGTATGCCAAGTGAGAATATGTAGTTTATATACGTGAGCATATGGAGGGAGCATGCAGTTCACTCGGGTCTGCACGGACATCTTTTCATTTTCTGCAATGAATGCCCGTCAAGGAGTCCCAGACGTCACTAAAGCAGGCAATGCAATCGGGCAAGGGCTAGTCTGCTCTCTGCAGGCACCGGGTTACAGCACCAAAGTCGACTTGCTGTCTTGCGCTGGCATTTATTGCATCCTTCACGGTGCTGTCCAGCCATTTCTCCCGGACAGCAGTGTTGTCCCAGGGTTGGTTGGGAAAGTCAATAGTAGGGCGAATGGTCGCCCAGTCGGCCCCGTACACGAGCTGCAATCGGGTCTGCACATTTTGGGCAAACAGTTTTCGATTATGAAACTTTAGAATAGCCAATTGTAGACTGGGAGTGGTTGCTTCAACAGGTCTGTGGCATCTTACAGCATGGGCTGGACCATTGCATGCGTCCAGGTCTAATCGAGGGGAATAGAGCCACAGCCGGTGCCCTGGTTTCTCTGGGCAGCAGCCACGCTTCTTGTGATTCTGGGGCTACCATTTGTGTTGGGCAGTGGTGATGGTTCGGACTTAATGGCGGATGCTGTTTCTTGCTGGAAGCTTCTCATGAGATTGCGTGGTGAGAAATGCAGCCACTTCATTGACAGTGGGTCAGGCGGTTCAGCTGGTAGGGTAAGTTTCCGAGAAACGCCGTGGGGCCTTGTCGAATTTTATTGGGATCTCTGCCATCAGGGGGTTATTGCGACCGTATTTTTCCTTCTGGGGCTGATGCTGTTTAGCAATGTCCCAAAAATGTTCAAGGCACTGAGGGATGTAAAGGGTGTCCCAGGAGGGCTTCCTGTGCCATCCCGTAATGGCCATGGCCCAATAATCAATCGTATCCAATTTAAAGGCTCCTCCACATGGACAATTCCCTTGGGAGCTGGTGTAAATGCTTCCTGTTCAGGGGATACATACCGGCTGTCACCTGTCTCTTTTAGCATGGTGTCTACCGGTGAACTAGGTGTAACAAGAGCATCTCCAAACTTTGTCTGGAAATTCACGCAGTTACCATGGCTTCTTTACATCATCTTGCTCATCTTCGGCACAGTGCGGTCTCACCACGTTGTTGGGGTTACCCAGCTTCCGCAGCTGACACCTTCCGGCAGAGGGTGGATATCCGTGTCCCATGGCGTACTGGACGTCCTTGGTTGAGTGCTAAGTGTTGTACTTTGTCTTTCGAGGAAGAATGAACAGAGAGAGGGCTCATTGAACTCACAAGCTGCAAGAGATTGACACGTTAAGTAATCGAGCATGTCCTCGCTGACCACAATGTAGACAAACAGTTTACGGATGGTGAACACACTCAGACGAGACACATGAAATTCACAAGTCAAGCACTCAGTAACCGCAAAGCAAATAGGCACACACAAAACAAACACTCAGAAACCATAGAATAGAAAACAGTGAACAGGTCGGTCCCCTGTCAATTTCATTCAATCTTGCCAGACTTCCGTTGGCTGACCGTGTTTCCCCTGGCTGGATCAACGTTTTGGCACAAGCCGTGGGTCAAGTTGGATCACGCGTCTGCCAAATTACTTAAAATTTAGTTGATCAGTTTAGGTCCTTACCCGACTGCCTCCTTAGGCCAAGTCCGTAGTTGCTGAACGCTGAACTGCTGCATTGGTTGAATTAGAATTGTGGCTAACATCCTGAGTCGTCCAACCTTTCACTCGGTCTGACCCGCTGTGGCAGGTCTAGCCGCCAAGTGTGAATTGGGATAATTTTAAAATGTCTTTTTCGCTTAACCTGTTGAGAGGAAAGGGGCTACCGTCCACACCAATTTTGTTTTGGAGAAATAAGCATAATAAACCAGAGATGAAAAATCACACAGATATTGCGGAAGAGAAATTGACCAAGCTGAAACAGCATAGGCAGGCTGTCTAGGTCTAAGTAAAGACTGCAGATGCTGGAGATCAGAGTCTAGATCAGAGTGGTGGTGGGAAAGCACAGCATGTCAGGCAGCATTCGAGGATGAGGAACTTCGACGTTTCAGCCAAAATAACTTCATCAGGAATGAAGGCAGGGAGCCTCTGTGGGGAAGAGATAAATGCGAGGGGGCGTGGGGCTGGGGAGAAAGTAGGCAAGTGTACAATAGGTGGATGGTGATGGGGTTGAAGGAGATAGGTCAGAGAGGGAAGTCGAGAGGATATTTAAGAAGAAAGATTGCTGGTAGGACAGTTCATGAGGATGGTGCTGAGCTGGAAGTTAAGAGCTGGGGTGTGGAAGTGGTTGGGGAAATGAGTAAACTGGTGAAGTCCACATTGATACCCTGGGGTTTAAGTGTACCGAGGTGGAAGTTCATGCATTCTTCCACCAGGCATCGGGTAGTGGGGGAGTGGCGGCTGATGAGGCCCGGGAATTGCATGTCTACGGCAGAGTGGGAGGGGGAGTTGACACGTTGGGACAAGGTGCGGTGGGGTTGATTGGAGCGGGTGTCGCGGAGATGTTCCCTAAATCGCTCTGTGAAAAGGCGTCCCGTCTCCCCAATGTAAAGGAGTCCACGTCGGGAGCAACTGATAAATGACATTGGCAGATGTGCAGGTAGCAATTTGATGGATGTGGAAGGTTCCTTTGGGGCCTGGGATGTAAGTGAGGGGGAGGTGTTGGCGCAAGTTTTGCAATTCCTGCGTTGGCAGGGGAAGGTGCCAGGAAGAGAGGATAGGTTGTTGGGTGCGTGGACCAGACCAGGTCATCAAGGAGGGAACGGTCTTTGCGGAAAGTGGAAAGGTGTGGCGTCTCTCGACGTCACCT
>NC_057717.1:68584753-68590631 GCF_004010195.1 Chiloscyllium plagiosum | reverse complement strand
GTACTGATCCTCTGACAGTACTGCACTCCCTCAGTACCGACCCTCCGACATTGCATCATTCCCTCAGTACTGACCCTCTGACAGTACAGCGCTCCTTCAGTACTGACCCTCTGATACCATGACACTCCCTCAGTGCTGACACTCTTACAGTGTGGCACTCCCTCAGTACTGACACTTACAGTGCAGCACTCCCTCAGTAAGAACCCTCTGACAGTGCAGCACTCCCTCAGTACTGACCCTCTGACAGTGTGACACTCCCTTAGTACTGATCCTCTGACAGTGTGGCACTTCCTCAGTTCTGACACTCTGACAGTGCAGCACTCCCTCATTCCTGACGATTTGACACTGCAGCACTCCCTCAGTACTGACCCTCCGACAATGCAACATTCCCTCAGTACTGACCCTCTGACAGTACAGCGCTCCTTCAGTACTGACGCTCTGACAGTGTGGCACTCCCTCAGGACTGACCCTCTGACAGTGCACCACATCCGCAGTGCTGAACTTCTCATAGATTGACACACCTCAGTACTGATCATTTGACAATGTGGCACTCCCTCAGTACTGACACTGACAGTGCCACAGTAACTCAGTAATGACACTTTAACATTGCAGAACTCCCTCAGTGCTGCCCTTCTGACATTGCAACACTCCCTCAGTTCTGCAAGGGCGGCAGTTCCTCAGTACTGACCCTCTGACACTGTTGCACACCCGCAGTACTGACCCTCTGACAGTGCAGCACTCCGTCAGTACTGACACTCTGATATTGCAGCACTCCCTCAGTACTGACTCTCTGATAGTGCAGGCTTCCCTCAGAACAGACCCTCCGACAGTGTAACACTCCCTCATTACTGACCCTCTGACAGTGTGGCACTCCCTCAGTGCTGACCCTCTGATAGTGTAACAATTCCTATGTACAGATACTCTGACATTGCAGCACACCCTCAGTACTGACGCTCTGACATTGTGACAATCCCTCAGTACTGACACTAAGAGTGCAGCACTTCCGCAGTGACCCTTTGGCAGCGTAGCACTCGCTCAGCACCGACTATTTGGCAGTGTAGAACTCCTCAGCACTGACAGTCTGACAGTGTAACACTCCCTCAGTACTGATCATCTGACAGTGCAGCACACCCGCAGTACTGACCCTCTGACAGTGCAGCACTCCCTCAGTACTGACCCTCTGACAGTGTGGCAGTCCCTCAGTACTGACACTCTGACAGTGCAGCACTCCCTCAGTACTGACCCTATGACAGTATGGCACATCCTCAGTCCTGACACTCTGACAGTGTAGCACTCCCTCAGTACGAACCTCCGACAGTGCAGCACTCCCTCAGTCCTCACCATCTGAACGTGTGACACTCCCGCAGTACAAACCATCTGACATTGCACCAATCCCTCAGTGCTGACACTCTGAGAGTGCAGCACATCCTCAGTACTGACCGTATGACATTGCAGCACTCCAATAGTAATGACTCTCTGACAGTGCAGCACTCCCTCATTACTGACCCCTTGACATTACAACACTCCCTCAGTACTGATCCTTTGACAGTACAGAGCTCCCTCAGTGCTGACCCTCTGACATTGCAGCACTCCCTCAGTACTGACCCTCGAACAGTGTGACACTCCCTCATTTCTGACCCTTTGACACTGCAGCACTCCCTCATTACTGACCCTCCGACATTGCAGCATTCCCTCAGTACTGACCCTCTATCAGTACAGCGCTCCTTCAGTACTGACCCTCTGACAGTGTGGCACTCCCTTAGTGCTGACCCTCTGATATGGCAGCACTCTCTCAGTGCTGAACGTCTGATAGTGCGACACATCTCAGTACTGATCCTCTGAACGTACTGCACTCCTTCAGTACCGACCCTCCGACATTGCATCTTTCCCTCAGTACTGACCCTCTGACAGTACAGCGCTCCTTCAGTACTGACCGTCTGATAGTGTGACACTCCCTCAGTGCTGACCCTCTGACAGTGTGGCACTCCCTCAGTACTGACCATCTGACAGTGCAGCACTCCCTCAGTGTTGAACCTCTCATAGTGTTACACTCCTTAGTATTGATCCTCTGATAGTGCAGCATTCCCTCAGTGCTGATCCTCAGACATTCCAGCACTCCCTCAGTACTGACCCTCTGATAGTGCAGCATTCCCTCAGTGCTGATCCTCAGACATTCCAGCACTCCCTCAGTGCTGAAACTTTCATAGGGTGACACTCCCCAGCACTGATACTCTGACAGTGCGGCAGTCCCTCAGTACTGATACTCTGACAGTGCTCAGTCCCTCAGTACTCACCGTCTGGCAGTCCAGCACTCCCTCAGTACTGACCCTCGAACAGTGTGACTATCCCTCATTACTGACCATTTGACACTGCAGTCATCTCTCAGTACTGACCCTCTGAAATTGCAGCACTCCCTCAGTGCTGAACCTCTAATAGTGTGACACTTCTCAGTACTGATCCTCTGACAGTACTGCACTCCCTCAGTACTCATCCTCCGACATTGCAACATTCCCTCAGTACTGACCCTCTGAAAGTACAGCCCTCCTTAAGTACTGACCCTCTGACAGTGCACCACACCCGCAGTGCTGAACTTCTCATAGTATGACAGTCCTCAGTACTGATCCTCTGACAATGCAGCACTCCCTCGGTACTGACCCTCTAACAGTGTGGCACTCCCTCAGTATTGACACTGACGGTGCCACACCACCTCAGTACTGACCCTCTGACATTGCAGCACTCCCTCAGTGCTGAACGTCTGACAGTGTGACACTTCTCAGTACTGACCCTCTGACAGAACAGCGCTTCTTCAGTACTGACCCTCTGATAGCATGACACTCCCTCAGTGCTGACACTCTGACAGTGTGGCACTCCCTCAGTACTGACACTTACAGTGCAGCACTCCCTCAGTAATAACCCTCTGATATTGCAGCACTCCCTCACTGATGAACGTCTGATAGTGTGACACTTCTCAGTGCTGATCCTCTGACAGAACAGCGCTCCTTCAGTACTGACCCTCTGACAGTGTGACACTCACTCAGTACTGATCCTCTGACAGTGTGGCATTTCCTCAGTACTGACACTCTGACAGTGCAGCACTCCCTCATTCCTGACGATTTAAAATTCCAGCACTCCCTCAGTGCTGACCCTCGAACAGTGTGACACTCCCTCATTACTGACCTTTTGACACTGCAGCACTCCCTCAGTACTGACCCTCTGACATTGCAGTACTCCCTCTGTGCTGAACCTCTGATAGTGTGACACTTCTCAGTACTGATCCTCTGACAGTACTGCACTCCCTCAGTACTGACCCTCCGACAATGCAACATTCCCTCAGTACTGACCCTCTGACAGTACAGCGCTCCTTCAGTACTGACCCTCTGACAGTACAGCGCTCCTTCAGTACTGACCCTCTGACAGTGCAGCACTCCCTCAGTACTGACCCTCTGACAGTGCACCACATCCGCAGTGCTGAATTTCTCATAGTTTGACACACCTCAGTACTGATCCTTTGACAGTGTGGCACTCCCTCAGTACTGACACTGACAGTGCCACAGTACCTCAGTAATGACACTTTAACATTGCAGCACTCCCTCAGTCCGGACCCTCTGACATTGCAGCACTCCCTCAGTGCTGACCACCTGACAGTGCGGCAGTTCCTTAGTCCTGACCCTCTGACACTGTTGCACATCCGCAGTACTGACCCTCTGACAGAGCAGCCTTCCCTCAGAACAGACCCTCCGACAGTGTAACACTCCCTCAGTACTGACTTTCTGATAGTGCAGCCTTCCCTTAGAACTGACCCTCCGACAGTGTAACACTCCCTCAGTACTGACCCTCTGACAGTGTGGCACTCCCTCAGTGCAGACACACTGACAGTGCAGCACTCCCGCAGGACTGACTCTCTGACATTGCAGCACTCCCTCAGTGCTGACCCTCTGATAGTGTAACACTTCCTATGTACTGATACTCTGACATTGCAGCACACCCTCAGTACTGACCCTCTGACATTGTGACAATCCCTCAGTACTGACACTAAGAGTGCAGCACTTCCGCAGTGACCTTTTGGCAGCGTAGCATTCGCTCAGCACCGACTATTTGGCAGTGTAGAACTCCTTCAGCACTGACAGTCTGACAGTGTAACACTCCCTCAATACTGATCCTCTGACAGTGCAGCACACCCGCAGTACTGACACTCTGACAGTGCAGCACTCCCTCAGTACTGACCCTCTGACAGTGCGGCAGTCCCTCAGTACTGACACTCTGACAGTGCAGCACCCCATCAATACTGAGCTTCTGAAAGTGCGGCACACCCTCAGTACTGACACTCTGACAGTGCAGCACTCCCTCAGTACGAACCTCCGACAATGCAGCACTCCCTCAGTCCTCACCATCTGAAAGTGTGAAACTCCCGCAGTACACACCATCTGACATTGCACCAATCCCTCAGTGCTGACACTCTGAGAGTGCAGCACATCCTCAGTACTGACCCTATGACATTGCAGCACTCCAATAGTAATGACTCTCTGACAGTGCAGCACTCCCTCATTACTGACCCCTTGACATTGCAACACTCCCTCAGTACTGATCCTTTGACAGTACAGAGCTCCCTCAGTGCTGACCCTCTGACATAGCAGCACTCCCTCAGTACTGACCCTCGAACAGTGTGACACTCCCTCATTACTGACACTTTGACACTGCAGCACTCCCTCAGTACCGACCCTCTGACATTGCATCATTCCCTCAGTACTGAACATTCAGTACTGACCCTCTGATAGTGTGACACTCCCTTAGTGCTGACCCTCTGACAGTGTGGCACACCCTCAGGACTGACACTGACAGTGCAGCACTCCCTCAGTACTGACCCTCTGACATTGCAGCACTCCCTCAGTGCTGAACATCTGATAGTGTGACACGTCTCAGTACTGATCCTCTGACAGGACAGCGCTCCTTCAGTACAGACCCTCTGACAGTGTGACACTCTGTCACTACTGATCCTCTGACAGTGTGGCACTCCCTCAGTACTGATCCTTTGACAGTACAGAGCGCCCTCAGTGCTGACCCTCTGACATTGCAGCACTCCCTCAGTACTGACCCTCGAACAGTGTGACACTCCCTCATTACTGACCCTTTGACACTGCAGCACTCCCTCAGTACCGACCCTCTGACATTGCATCATTCCCTCAGTACTGAACCTCTGACAGTACAGCGCTCATTCAGTACTGACCCTCTGATAGTGTGACACTCCCTCAGTGCTGACCCTCTGACATTGCAGCACTCCCTCAGTGGTGATCATCTGATAGTGTGACACTTCTCAGTACTGATCCTCTGACAGGACAGCGCTCCTTCAGTACAGACCCTCTGACAGTGTGACACTCTGTCACTACTGATCCTCTGACAGTGTGGCACTCCCTCAGTACTGACACTCTGACAGTGCAACACTCCCTCATTCCTGACGATTTGACATTGCAGCACTCCCTCAGTGCTGACCCTCTGACAGTGCAGCACTCCCTCATTTCCTGACTCTTTGACATTGCAGCACTCCCTCAGTGCTGACCCTCTGACAGTGTTGCACTCCCTTAATACTGACACTGACGGTGCAGCACTCCCTCAGTAATGACCCTATGACAATGCAGCGCTTCTTCAATACTGAACCTCTGACAGTGCAGCACTCCCTCAGTGCCGTACCTCTCATAGTGTTACACTCCTCAGTACTGACACTCTGACAGTGCAACACTCCCTCATTCCTGACGATTTGACATTGCAGCACTCCCTCAGTGCTGACCCTCTGACAGTGTTGCACTCCCTTAATACTGACACTGACGGTGCAGCACTCCCTCAGTAATGACCCTATGACAATGCAGCGCTTCTTCAATACTGA
>NC_057717.1:68581629-68582991 GCF_004010195.1 Chiloscyllium plagiosum | reverse complement strand
AGCACTCCCTCAGTACGAACCTCCGACAATGCAGCACTCCCTCAGTCCTCACCATCTGAAAGTGTGACACTCCCGCAGTACAAACCATCTGACATTGCACCAATCCCTCAGTGCTGACACTCTGAGAGTGCAGCACATCCTCAGTACTGACCCTATGACATTGCAGCACTCCAATAGTAATGAATCTCTGACAGTGCAGCACTCCCTCATACTGACCCCTTGACATTGCAACACTCACTCAGTACTGATCCTTTGACAGTACAGAGCTCCCTCAGTGCTGACCCTCTGACATTGCAGCACTCCGTCAGTACTGACCCTCGGACAGTGTGACACTCCCTCATTACTGACCCCTTGACATTGCAACACTCCCTCAGTACCGACCCTCTGACATTGCATCATTCCCTCAGTACTGAACCTCTGACAGTACAGCGCTCATTCAGTACTGACCCTCTGATAGTGTGACACTCCCTTAGTGCTGACCCTCTGACAGTGTGGCACTCCCTCAGGACTGACACTGACAGTGCAGCACTCCCTCAGTACTGACCCTCTGACATTGCAGCACTCCCTCAGTGCTGAACATCTGATAGTGTGACACTTCTCAGTACTGATCCTCTGACAGTACAGCGCTCCTTCAGTACAGACCCTCTGACAGTGTGACACTCTGTCACTACTGATCCTCTGACAGTGTGGCACTCCCTCAGTACTGACACTCTGACAGTGCAACACTCCCTCATTCCTGACGATTTGACATTGCAGCACTCCCTCAGTGCTGACCCTCTGACAGTGCAGCACTCCCTCATTTCCTGACTCTTTGACATTGCAGCACTCCCTCAGTGCTGACCCTCTGACAGTGTTGCACTCCCTCAATACTGACACTGACGGTGCAGCACACCCTCAGTAATGACCCTATGACAATGCAGCGCTTCTTCAGTACTGAACCTCTGACAGTGCAGCACTCCCTCAGTGCCGTACCTCTCATAGTGTTACACTCCTCAGTACTGAAACTCTGACAGTGCCGCGCTCCCTCAGTACTGACCCTCTGATCGGGCAGCACTCCCTCAGTCCTGACCCTCTGACAGTGTGGCACTCCCTCAATACTGACACTGACGGTGCAGCACTCCCTCAGTAATGACCCTATGACAATGCAGCGCTTCTTCAGTACTGAACCTCTGACAGTGCAGCACTCCCTCAGTGCCGAAC
Source organism: Chiloscyllium plagiosum (assembly GCF_004010195.1). Classification (NCBI taxonomy): domain Eukaryota; kingdom Metazoa; phylum Chordata; class Chondrichthyes; order Orectolobiformes; family Hemiscylliidae; genus Chiloscyllium; species Chiloscyllium plagiosum. Next base: position 68,581,791 of record NC_057717.1, on the reverse strand, counting down.
CTCTCATAGTGTTACACTCCTCAGTACTGACACTCTGACAGTGCCGCGCTCCCTCATTACTGAACTGCTGATAGGGCAGCACTCCCTCAGTGCTGACCCTCAGACAGTGCAGCACTCCCTCAGTGCTGAACCTCTCATAGTGTGACACTCCTCAGTACTGAT
>NC_057717.1:68567651-68580887 GCF_004010195.1 Chiloscyllium plagiosum | reverse complement strand
TCATTACTGACCCTTTGACATTGCAACACTCCCTCAGTACTGATCCTTTGACAGTACAGAGCTCCCTCAGTGCTGACCCTCTGACATTGCAGCAGTCCCTCTGTACTGACCCTCTGACAGTGTGGCACTCCCTCAGTACTGATCCTCTAACATTGCAGCACTCCCTCAGTGCTGCCAGTCTGACAGTGTAGCACTCCCTCAGTACTGATTCTTTGGCAGTGTAGAACTCTCTCAGGACTGACGGTCTGACAGTGTGACACTCCTTCAGAGCTGGCCGTCTGGCAGTGTGACTCTCCCTCAGTACTGCCACTCTGGCAGTGTGGCACTCCCTCAGTACTGAGCCCTCCGACAGAGCAGCACTCCCTCAGTACTGACCCTCTGACATTGCAGCACTCCCTCAGTGCTGGCCCTCTGACAGTGTGGCACTCCCTCAGTACTGACACTGACAGTACTGAGGGAGTGTTGCTCTGTCACAATGTCAGTAATGAGGTAGTGCTGCACTGTCAGAGGGCTCAGTACTGAGGGAGTGCCACACTGTCAGAGTGGCAGTACTGAGGGAGTGTCACACTGTCAGACGGACAGTCCTGAGGGAGTGTCACGCTGTCAGATCGTCAGTGCTGAGAGAGTTCTACACTGCCAAAGAGTCAGTGCTGAGGGAGTGCTACACTGCCAAAGGGTCAGTACTGCAGGAGTGCTGTACTCTCAGGGTCAGAACTGAGGGAGTGCCACACTGTCAGACTGTCAGCACTGAGGGAGTGTCTCACTATCAGAGGTTCAGCAGTGAGGGAGTGCCACACTGTCAGAGAATCAGTACTGAGGGAGTGTCTCACTATCAGAGGTTCAGCAGTGAGGGAGTGCTGCACTGTCAGATGGTCATTACTGAGGTAGTGTGTCACTATCAGTGTCAGTACTGAGGGAGAGTCACACGGTTAGAGGGTCAGTACTGCGGGAGTGCGGCACTGTCAGAGGGTCAGTACTGAGGGAGTGCCACACTCTCAGAAGGTCAGTACTGAAAGAGCGCTGTACTGTCAGAGGGTCAGTACTGAGGGAGTGTTGCAATGTCAAAGGGTCAGTAATGAGGGAGTGCTGTACTGTCGGAGAGTCAGTACTGAGGGAGTGCTGCACTGTCAGAGGATCAGTATTGAGGAATGTCACACTCGGAGAGGTTTAGCACTGAGGGAGTGCGCCACTGTCAGAAGGTCAGTACTGAGGGAGTGCCACACTCTCAGAGGGTCAGTACTGAAATAGCGCTGTACTGTCAGAGGGTCAGTACTGAGGCAGCGTTGCAATGTCAAAGGGTCAATAATGAGGGAGTGCTGTACTGTCGGAGAGTCAGTACTGAGGGAGTGCTGCAATGTCATAGGGTCAGTACTGAGGGTGTGCTGCACACTCAGAATATCAGCGCTGAGGGATTGGTGCAATGTCACACTGTCAGATGGTCAGTACTGAGGGAGTGCTGCACTGTCAGAGGATCAGTTCTGCGGGAGTGCTTCACTGTCACAGGGTCAGTACCGAGGGAGTGCTGCACTGTTAGTGTCAGTCCTGAGTGAGAACCACAATGTCAGAGGGTCAGTACTGACAGAGTGCCACACTGTCAGAAGGTCAGCACTGAGGGAGTGCTGCAATGACAGAGAGGCAGTACTTAGGGAGCCCTGTACTGTCAGAGGGCCAGTACTGAGGAATTACCACACTATCAGAGGCTCAGTACCGAGGGAGTGCCACACAGTCAAATGGTCAGCACTGAGGGAGTGCTGCACTGTCAGAGGGTCAGTACTGAGGGAGTGCTGCACTGTCAGAGCGTCAGTACTGAGGGAGTGTCACACTGTCAGAGTTTCAGTAATGAGGGAGTGTTGCACTGTCAGAGTATCAGCACACTGTCAAAGGGGTCAGTGCTGAGGGAGTGCTGCAATGCCAGAGGGTTAGCACAGAGGGAGTGTCACACTGCCAGAGGGTCAGTACTGCGGGAGTGCTGCACTGTTGGAGAGTCAGGACAGAGAGTGTGTCACACTGTCATAGTGTCAGTACTGAGGGAGTGCCACACTGTCAGATTGGTCAGTCCTGAGTGAGTGCTGCACTGTCAGAGTGTCAGTACTGAGGGAATGCTGCACTGCCAAAGGGTCAGTACTGAGGTCGTGCCACACTGTCAGAGGGTAGGTATTGAGGGAGTGTCACACTGTCAGTGTTCAAAAACTGAGGGAGTGCTGCACTGGCAAAAGGTCAGTGCTGAGGGAGTGATGCACTGCCAGAGGGTCAGTCCTGAGGCAGTGCTACAGTATCAAACGATCATTACTGAGGGAGTGCTGTGCTGTCAGATTTCAGTACTAAGGGACCACTGAACCCTCAGTGGTTCAGTACTGAGAGAGCTCTACACTGCCAAAGGGTCAGTATTGAGTGAGTGCTGCACTGTCAGGAATGCTGGACCGAGGGAGTGCTGCACTGTTGAGGGTCAGTTCAGAGGGAGTGCTGCACTATCAGAGGGTCAGTACGGAGTCAGGCTCACACTGTCAGAGAATCTGGACTGAGAGATCACCGCACTGTTGGACAGGCAGTACTGAGGGCCTGCGGCATTGCCAGAGAGTCAGTATTGATGGAGTGCAGCATTGTCAGAGGGTCGGGTTAGAAGAAAGCGCTGAAATGTCAGAGGGTCAGTCCTGAGGGAGTGTTGCATTGTCAGACAGTCAGTACTGAAGGAGTGCAGCATTGTCAGAGGGTCAGAACGGAGTAAGCGCTGAAATGCCAGTGGGTCAGTCCTGTGGGATCACCGCACTGTCGGACAGTCAGTACTGAGGGAGTGCAGCATTGTCAAATGGTCAGGACGGAGGAAGCACTGAAATCTCAGAAGGTCAGTAATGAGGGAGTGGTGAACTGTGAGAGGGCCAGTACTGAGAGAGTGCTGCACTATGAGAGGGTCAACACTTTGAGAATGGTGCACCACCAAAGGGTCAGCACTGAGGGTGTGCTGCACTGTCAGAGGGTCTGTACCGAGGGAGTGCTGCACTGTCAGAGAGTCTGTACCGAGGGAGTGCTGCACTGTCAGAGGGTCTGTACCGAGGGAGTGCTGCACTCTGAGAGGGTCAGTACTGAGAACGTGCTGCACTGTCAGAGGGTCAGTTGAGAGGTAGTACTGCACTGTCAGAGTGTCAGTACTGAGGGAGTGCTGCACTGTCAGAGGGTCAGTACTGTGTGAGTGTCACACTGTCAGAGGGATCAGTATTGAGGGAGTGCTGCACTGTCAGAGGGTCAGTACTGAGGGAATGCCATATTGTCAGAGTGTCAGTAATGAGGGAGTGCCGCACTGTGAGAGGGTCATGACAGAGGGAGTGTTGCACTGTCAGAGGGTCAGTACTGAGGGAGTGCTGTATAGTTAGAGTGTCAGCACTGAGGGAGTGTTGCACTGTCAGAGGGGTCAGTACTGAGTAAGTGCCACACTGTCAGAGGGGTCAGTATTGAGGGAGTGCTGCACTGTCAGAGGGTCAGATCTGAGGGAGTGCCACACGGTCTGAGGGACAGTCGTGAGGCAGTGCTGCACTGTCAGAGTATCAGTAGTGAGGGAGTGCTTCAATGTCAGAGGGTCAGTACTGAAGAGGTGTGACGCTGAGAGTGTCAGCACTGAGGGAGTACTGCAATGACAGAGGGTCAGTACTGAAGGAGTACTGCACTGTTAGATGTTCAGTACTGAGGGAGTGCCACACTGTCAGAGAGTCAGTACTGAGGGAGTGCTGCACCGTCAGAGTGTCAGTACTGAGGGAGTGTCAAACTGTCAGAGGATCAGTACTGAGGGAATGCTGCAATGTCAGAGTGTCAGTACTGAGGGAGTGCTGCACTGTCAGAGGGGTCAGTACTGAGGTAGTGCGACACAGACAGAGGATCAGTCATGAGGGAGTGCCACACTGTCAGCGGGTCAGCACTGATGGATAACCACACTGTCAGAGGGTCAGTTCTGAGGGAGTGCTGCACTGTCAGAGTTTCAGAACTGAGGGAGTGCCACACTGTCCGAGGGTCAGTACTGAGGGAGTGCTGCACTGTCAGAATATCAGTACTTTCAGAGTGCCACGCTGTCAGAGGGTCAGTACTGAGGGAGTGCTGCACTGTCAGACGGTCAGTACTGAGGGAGTGCTGCACTGTTGGAGGGTTAGAAACATAGAAACATTGAACAATACAGCACAGAACAGGCCCTTCGGCCCACGATGTTGTGCCGAACTTCTAACCGAGATTAAGTACCCATCCATGTACCTATCCAAATGCCGCTTAAAGGTTGCCAAAGATTCTGACTCTACCACTCCCACGGGCAGCGCATTCCATGCCCCCACCACTCTCTGGGTAAAGAACCCACCCCTGACATCTCCCCTATACCTTCCACCCTTCACCTTAAATTTATGTCCCCTTGTACTGAGGGAGTACTGCACTCTCAGTGTCAGCACTGAGGGATTGGTGCAATGTCAGATGGTTTGTACCCTCTGAGTGCTGCACTGTCAGAGTTTCAGAACTGAGGGAGTGCCACACTGTCCGAGGGTCAGTACTTAGGGAGTGCTGCACTGTCAGAATATCAGTACTTTCGGAGTGTCACACTGTCAGTGGGCCAGTACTGAGGGAGTGCTGCACCGTCAGAGTGTCAGTACTGAGGAGGTGCCAAACTGTCAGAGGATAAGTACTGGGGGAGTGATGCACTGTCAGAGTGTCTGTACTGGGGGAGTGCTGTACTATCAGAGCGTCAGTACTGAGGGAGTGCTGCACTGTCATAGGGTCAGTGGTTAGGGAGTGCGGCACTGTCAGAGTGTCAGCACTGAGGGAGTGCTGCAAATTCAGAAGATCAATACTGAGGAAGTGCTGCACTGTGAGATGGTCAGTACTGAGGGATTTCTACACTGTCAAAGGTTCGGCACTGAGGGAATGCTACAGTATCAAAGGATCCTTACTGAGTGAGTGCTGCACTGTCAGGAATGCTGAAACGAGGGAATGCTGCACTGTCAGAGGGTCTGTAACGCGGGAGTGTCACACTGTCAGAGAGTTAGCACTGAGGGAGTGCTGCACCGTCAGCGAGTCAGTATTGAGGGAATGCTGCACTGTCAGAGGGTCAGGACTGAGGTAGTGCTGCGCGGTGAGAGAGTCAGCACTGAGCTAGTTGGACAGTCAGTACTGAGGGCCTGCTGCATTACCAGAGAGTCAGTATTGAGCGGGTGCAGCGTTGTCAGAGGGTCGGGACGGAGGAAGCGCTGAAATGTCAGAGGGTCAGTAATGAGAGTGTGCTGAACTGAGAGAGGGTCAGTACTGAGAGAGTGCTGCACTGTCAGGGCTGTCAGTACTGTGGGAGCGCTGCACTGTCAGAGGGTCAGTACTGAGAGAGTGCCGCACTGTCAGAGGGTCAGTACTGAGGGTTTCCTGCACTGTTAGAATGTCAGTACTGAGGGAGGGCTGCACTGTCAGAAGGTCAGTGCTGAGCGAGTGCTGCACTGTGAGAGGGTCAGTACTGACGGAGTGCTGCACTGACAGACGGTCAGTACTGAGGGAGCGGTGCACTGTCAAAGGGTCTGTACTGAGGGAGTGCTTCACTGTCAAATGATCAGTACTGAGGGAGTGCTGCACTGTCAGAGGTTCAGTATAGAGGGAGTGCAGTATTGTCAGAGGGTCGGGACGCTGGAAGCCCTGAAATGTGAGAGGGTAATTGCTGAGAGAGAGCTGAATTGTTAGAGGGTCAGTCCTGAGAGAGTGCTGCACTGTCAGGTGGTCAGTACTGCGGGAGTAAGAAGCTGTCAGCGGGTCAGTACTGAGGGAGTGCTGCACTGTCAGAGTGTCAGTGCTGAGGGAGTGTCACACTGTCACAGGATCAGGACTGAGGGAGTGTCACACTGTCAGATGGTCAGTGCTGAGGGAGCGCTACACAGCCAAAGAGTCAGTGCTGAGTGAGTGCTATACTGCCAAAGGTTCAGTACTGAGGGAGTTCTGCACATTCAGTGATTCAGTACTGAGGGAGTGTCACACTGTCAGAGGGTCAGCACTGAGGGAGTGCTGCAATGTCAGAGGGTCAGCACTGAGTAAGTGCCACACTGTCAGATGTGTCAGTACTGAGGGAATGCTGCACTGTCAGTGGGTCAGTACTTAGGGTGTGACACACTGTCAGATTGGACAGTACTGAGGTAGTGCCACACTGTCAGAGGGTCAGTACTGAGGGAGTGTCACACTTTCAGAGGATCAGTTCTGCGGGAGTCCTCCATCGCCAAAAAGTCAGTGCTGAGGGAGTGCTGAACTGTCAGTGGGTCAGTACCGAGGGAGTGTCACACTGTCAGAGGGTCATTACTGAGGGATTCCTGCTTTGCCGGAGAGTCAGATTAGTGGTTATGCAGCATTGTCAGAGGGTCGGGACGGAGGAAGCGCTGAAATGTCAGAGGGACAGTATTGAGAGAGTGCTGAGCTGTCAGAGGGTCAATACCGAGGGTGTGCTGCAGTGTCAGATGATCAGTACTGCGGGAGTGTCACACTATCAGAGGGCCAGTACTGAGGGAGGGCTGCATTGTCAGAGGGTTAGTACTGAGAGAGTGCCGCACTGTCAGAGGGTCTGTACTGAGAGAGTGCTGCTCGTTAAGGGGGTCTGTACTGAGGGATTTCTGCACTGTCAGAAGGTCAGAACTGAGGGATTGCTGCATTGCCAGACACTCAGTACAGAGGGGAGTGCCGCATTGTCAGAGGGTCGGGTAGCAGGAAGCGCTGAAATGTCAGAGGGTCAGTACTGCGAGAGAACCGAACTGTGACAGTGTCAGTATTGAGAGAGTGGTGCACTGTCAGATGGTTTGTACTACGCGAGTGTCACACTGTCAGAGGGTCAGTACTGAGGGAGTGCTGCAATGTCAGAGTGTCAGTACTGAGGGAGTGCCACACTGTCAGAGGGGTCAGTACTGAGGGAGTGCCACAATTTCAGAGCATCAGTACTGAGGGAGTGTCACACTGTCAGAGGGTCAGAGCTGCGGAAGAGCTACACTGCCAAAGAGTCAGTACTGAAGGAGTGCTGCACTGTCAGATGGTCAGCACTGAGGGAGTGCTGCAATGTCAGAGGGTCAGCACTGAGGGAGTGTCACACTGTCAGTGTGTCAATAATGAGGGAGTGCCACACTGTCAGAGGCTCAATACTGGGGGAGTAGTGCACTGTCAGACGGTCAGTACTGAGGGAGTGTCACTCTGTCAGAGGGTCTGTACTGAGGGTCGACTGCACTGTCAGAGAGTCAGTAGTGAGGGAGTGCTGCACTGTCCGATGATTAGTACTGAGGGAATGCCACACTGTCCGATCGTCAGCACTGAGTGAGTGCTGCAATGTTAGAGGGTCAGTACTGAGGGAGTGTCACACTTTCAAGTGTCAGTAATGAGGGAGTGTCACACTCTCAGAGGCTCAATACTGAGGGAGTAGTGCACTGTCAGACGGTCAGCACTGAGGGAGTGCCACACTGTCAGAGGGTCAGTAAGGAGGGACAACTGCACTGTCAGTGGGTCAGCACAGAGGGAGTGCCACACTGTCAGAGTGTCAGTAAGGAGGGACCATTGCACTGTCAGAGGGTCAGTACAGAGGGAGTGCCACACTGTCAGATGGGTCAATTCTGAGGGAGATCTGCACTGTCAGAAGAGTGTCAGTACTGAGGGATTCCTGCATTGCCAGAGAGTCCGTATAGAGTGAGTGCAGCATTGTCAGAGGGTCGGGATGCAGGAAGCACTGAATTGTCAGAGGGTAATTACTGAGAGAGTGCTGCACTGTCAGATGGTCAGTACTGCGGGAGTGTCACACTGTCAGTGGGTCAGTACTGAGGGAGTGCTGCACTGACAGAGTGCCAGCACTGAGGGATTGGTGCAAAGTCCGATGGTCCGTACTGAGGGAGTGCTGCACTGTCAGAGTGTCAGTACATAGGGAGTGCCACACTGTCAGAGGGTCAGTACTGAGGGAGTGTCACACTGTCTGAGTGTCAATACTGAGGGAGTGCCACACTGTCCGATGGTCCGTACTGAGGGAGTGCTACACTCTCAGAGGGTCAGTACTGAGGGTGCGCTACACTGTTAGACTTTCAGTACTGAGTGAATGCTGAACTGTGAGAAGATCAGTAGTGAGCGAGTGCCGAACTGTCAAAGGGCCAGTACTGAGCGAGTGCCGAACTGTCAGAGGGTCAGTAATGAGGGAGCGCCGCTCTGTCAGAGTGTCAGTACTGAGGGATTGTCACACTGTCAGAGCGTCAGTACTGAGGGTTTACTGAACTGTCAGAGGTTCAGTATTGAGGGTGTGCTGCACTGTCAGAGTGTCAGTACTAAGGGATTCCTGCATTGCCAGAGAGTCAAAACAGAGCGATTGCTGCACTGTCAGAGGGTCAGTACTGAGGGTTACCTGCATTGCTAGAGAGTCAGTATAGAGGGAGTGCAGCATTGTCAGAGGGTTGGGATGCAGGAAGCACTGAATTGTCAGAGGGTAACTACTGATAGAGTGCTGCACTGTCAGATGGTCAGTACTGCGGGAGTGTCACACTGTCAGTGGGTCAGTACTGAGGGAGTGCTGCACTGTCAGAGTTTCAGCACTGAGGGATTGGTGCAATGTACGATGGTCCATACTGAGGGAGTGCTGCACTGTCAGAGTGTCAGTGCATAGGGAGTGCCACACTGTCAGAGGGTCAGTACTGAGGGAGTGCCACACTGTCAGAGTGTCAATACTGAGGGAGTGCCACACTGTCCGATGGTCCGTACTGAGGGAGTGCTACACTCTCAGGGGGTCAGTACTGAGGGTGCGCTACACTGTTAGACTTTCAGTACTGAGGGAGTGCTGAACTGTGAGAAGGTCAGTACTGAGCGAGTGCCGAACTGTCAGAGGGCCAGTAATGAAGTAGTGCTGTACTGTCAGAGGTTCAGTATTGAGGGTGTGCTGCACTATCAGAGTGTCAGTACTAAGGGATTCCTGCATTGCCAGAGAGCCAGAATAGAGGGAGTGCAGCATTGTCAGAGGGTCGGGATGCCGGAAGCACTGAATTGTCAGAGGGTAACTACTGAGAGAGTGCTGCACTGTCAGATGGTCAGTACTGCGGGAGTGTCACACTGTCAGTGGGTCAGTACTGAGGGAGTGCTGCACTGTCTGAGTGTCAGCATTGAGGGATTGGTGCAATGTCAGATGGTCTGTACTGCGCGAGTGCCACACTGTCAGATGTCAGTACTAAGGGAGTGCTGCAATGTCAGAGTGTCATTACTGCGGGAGTGCTGCACTGTCAGAGGGGTCAGTACTGAGGGAGTGCCACACTGTCAGAGGATCAGTACTGAGGGAATGTCACACTGTCAGAGTGTCTGGACTGAGGGAGTGCTACACTGCCAAAGGGTCAGTACTGAGGGAGTGCTGCACTGTCAGAGCGTCAGCACTGAGGGAGTACTGCAATGTCAGAGGGTCAGTACTGAGGGAGTGTCACACTTTCAGTGTGTCAGTAAAGCGGGAGTGTCACACTGTCAGAAGCTCAATACTAAAGGAGCAGTGCACTGTCAGACGGTCAGTACTGAGGGAGTGCCACACTGTCAGAGGTTAACTACTGAGGGAATGCTAAACTGTCAGAGGGTCTGTACTGTCCGAGTGCTGCACTATCAGAGTGTCATTACTGAGGGAGTGCCACACTGTCCGATGGGCAGTACTAAGGGAGTGCTGCACTGTCAGAGTGTCAGTACATAGGGAGTGCCACACTGTCAGAGCGTCAGTACTGAGGGAGTGCCCCACTGTCAGAGCGTCAGTACTGAGGGAGTGCCCCACTGTCAGAGTGACAATACTGAGGGAGTGCCACACTCTCAGAGGGTCAGTATTGAGGGTGCGCTACACTGTTAGACTTTCAGTACTGAGCGAGTGCTGAACTGTGAGAAGGTCAGTACTGAGCGAGTGCCGAACTGTCAGAGGGTCAGTAATGAGGGAGTGCCACACTGTCAGAGTGTCAGTACTGAGGGATTGTCACACTGTCAGAGCGTCAGTACTGAGGTTTACTGAACTGTCAGAGGTTCAGTATTGAGAGTGTGCTGTACTGTCAGAGTGTCAGTACTAAGGGATTCCTGCATTGCCAGAGAGTCAGAACAGAGCAAATGCTGCACTGTCAGAGGGTCAGTACTGAGGGAGTGCTGCAATGTCAGACTGTCAGTACTGAGGGAGTGCAGCACTGTCAGAGGATCAGTACTGAGGGAGTGTCACAATGTCAGAGCATCAGTACTGAGGGAGTGTCACACTGTCAGAGAGTCAGAGCTGCGGGAGAGCTACACTGCAAAAGAGTCAGTACTGAAGGAGTGCTGCACTGTCAGTGGGTCAGTACTGAGGCAGTGTCACACTGTCAGAGGGTCAGCACTGAGGGAGTGCTGCAATGTCAGAGGGTCAGCACTGAGCGAGTGTCACACTGTCAGTGTGTCAGTAATGAGGGAGTGTCACACTTTCAGAGGCTCAATACTGAGGGAGTAGTGCACTGTTAGACGGTCAATACTGAGGGAGTGCCACACTGTCAGAGGGACTGTACTGAGGGTGACTGCATTGTCAGAGGTCAGTACTGAGGTAGTGCTGCACTGTCCGATCGTCAGTACTGAGGGAGTGTCACACTGTCAGAGGGTCAGTACTGAGGGAGTGTCACACTTTCAGAGTGTCAGTAATGAGGGAGTGTCACACTGTCAGAGGCTCAATACTGAGGGAGTAGTGCACTGTCAAACGGTCAGTACTCAGGTAGTGCCACTCTGTCAGAGTGTCAGTTCGGAGGGACCACTGCACTGTCAGAGGGTCAGTACTGAGGGAGTGCCACTGTGTCAGAGTGTCAGTAAGGAGGGACCATTGCACTGTCAGAGGGTCAGTACAGAGGGAGTGCCACACTGTCAGATGGGTCAATTCTGAGGGAGCTCTGCACTGTCAGAAGAGTGTCAGTACTGAGGGATTCCTGCATTGCCAGAGAGTCCGTATAGAGTGAGTGCAGCATTGTCAGAGGGTCGGGATGCAGGAAGCACTGAATTGTCAGAGGGTAATTACTGAGAGAGTGCTGCACTGTCAGATGGTCAGTCCTGCGGGAGTGTCACACTGTCAGTGGGTCAGTACTGAGGGAGTGCTGCACTGTCAGAGTGTCAGCACTGAGGGATTGGTGCAAAGTCCGATGGGCAGTACTAAAGGAGTGCTGCACTGTCAGAGTGTCAGTACAAAGGGAGTGCCACACTGTCAGAGGGTCAGTACTGAGGGAGTGCCACACTGTCTGAGTGTCAATACTGAAGGAGTGCCACACTGTCCGATTGTCTGTACTGAGGGAGTGCTACACTGTCAGAGTGTCAGTACAAAGGGAGTGCTACACTCTCAGAGAGTCAGTACTGAGGGTGTGCTTCACTGTTAGACATTCAGTACTGAGGGAGTGCTGAACTGTGAGAATGTCAGTACTGAGCGAGTGCCGAACTGTCAGAGGGTCAGTAATGAGGGAGTGCCACACTGTCAGACTGTCAGTACTGAGGGATTGTCACACTGTCAGAGCGTCAGTACTGAGGGTTTACTGAACTGTAAGAGGTTCAGTATTGAGGGTGTGCTGTACTGTCAGACTGTCAGTACTAAGGGATTTCTGCATTGCCAGAGAGTCAGAACAGAGCGAATGCTGCACTGTCAGAGGGTCGGTTGAAGGATCCTTGCATTGTCAGAGAGTTAGTGTAGAAGGAATGCAGCATTGCCCGAGGTTTGGGACGCAGGAAGCGCTGAAATGTCAGAGAGACAGTACTGACAGAGTGCTTGAATTGTGAGAGGGTCAGTACTGAGAGAGAGCTGCACTGTCAGATGATCAGTACTGCGGGAGTGTCACACTGTCAGAGGATCAGCACTGAGGGAGGGCTGCATTGTCAGAGGGTCAGTACTGAGAGAGTGACGCACTGTCAGAGGGTCAGTACTAAGAGAGTGCTGCACTGTCAGGGGATCTGTACTGAGGGATTTTTGCACTGTCAGAAGGTCAGTATTGAGGGATTCCTGCATTGCCAGAGAGTCAGTAGAGAGGGAGTGCTGCATTGTCAGAGGGTCAGTACAATAATAGACAATAGACAATAGGTGCAGGAGTAGGCCATTCAGCCCTTCGAGTCTGCACCGCCATTCAATATAATCGTGGCTGATCATTCCTAATCAGTATCCTGTTCCTGCCTTATCTCCATAACCCTTGATTCCACTATCTTTGAGAGCTCTATACAACTCCTTCTTAATTGAATCCAGAGAGTGGGCCTCCACTGCTCTCTGGGGCAGAGCATTCCACACAGCCACCACTCTCTGGGTGAAGAAGTTTCTCCTGAGCTCTGTCCTAAATGGTCTACCCTGTATTTTTAAGCTGAGTCCTCTGGTTCGGCACTCACCCATCAGTGGAAATATGTTTCCTACTGCCAGAGTGTCCAATCCTTTCATAATCTTATACGTCTCAATCAGATCCCCTCTCAATCTTCGAAACTCAAGGGTATACAAGCCCAGTCGCTTCAGTCTTTCAGTGTAAGGTCATCCTGTCATTCCAGGAATTGACCTCGTGAACCTACGCTGCACTCCCTCAATAGCCAGAACGTCTTTTCTCAAATTTGGAGACCAGAATTGCACACAGTACTCCAGGTGTGGTCTCACCAGGGCCCTGTACAGCTGCAGAAGCATCTCTTTGTTTCTATACTCAATTCCTCTTGTTATGAAGGCCAGCATGCTATTAGCCTTCTTCACTACCTGCTGTACCTGCATGCTTGCCTTCATTGACTGGTGTACAAAAACACCCAGATCTCTCTGTACTGCCCCTTTACATAAATTGATTCCATTGAGGTAGTTGTCTGCCTTCCTGTTCTTGCTACCAAAGTGGATAACCATACATTTATCCACATGAAACTGCATCTGCCATGCATCTGACCACTCACCTAACTTGTCCAGTCACCCTGTAATCTCCTAACATTCTCATCATTTTTCACCCTGCCACCCAGCTTTGTATCATCAGCAAATTTGCTAATGTTAATGCTGATACCATCTTCTATGTCATTAACATATATTGTAAAAAGCTGCAGTCCCAGCACGGATCCCTGCGGTACCCCACAGGTCACTGCCTGCCATTCCGAAATGGAACTGTTTCTCACTACCCTTTGCTTCCTATGAGCCAACCAATTTTCAATCCAATCTAGTTCTTTGCCCCCAATACCATGCACCCTAATTTTACTCACTAACCTCCTGTGTGGGACTTTATCAAAAGCTTTCTGAAAGTCCAGGTACACTACATCTACTGGATCTCCCTCGTCCAT
>NC_057717.1:68547424-68567632 GCF_004010195.1 Chiloscyllium plagiosum | reverse complement strand
GAGGTCAGAGTAACTGGTCTATAATTTCCTGCTTTCTCTCTCCCACCTTTCTTAAAAAGTGGTATAGCATTAGCCACCCTCCAATCCTCAGGAACCGACCCCGAATCTATTGAACTCTGGAAAATAATCATCAACGCATCCACGATTTCCCGAGCCACCTCCTTCAGTACCCTGGGATTCAGGCCATCAGGCCCCGGAGACTTATCAATCTTCAGACCTAACAGCTTCTCCAACACCAAATCCTGGCAAATATAAATTCCCTTCAGTTCAGGTCCTTCAGCCACTGTTACCTCAGGGAGATTGCTTGTGTCTTCCCAAGTGAACACAGATCTGAAGTACTCATTTAATTCCTCTGCCATTTCTTTGTTCCTAGTAATATATTCCACTGTTTCTGTCTTCAAGGGCCCAATTTTTGTCCTAACCATTTTTTTGCCTTACACATACCTAAAAAAGCTTTTACTATCCTCCTTAATATTCTTGGCCAGTTTACCTTCGTACCTCATTTTTCCTCTGCGTATTTCCTTCTTAGTAATCCTCAATTGCTCTTTAAAAGCTTCTAAGTCCTCAGTTTTCCCACTTATCTTAGCTATGTTATACTTTTTCTCTTTTAACTTTATATGTTTCTTTACTTCCCTCGTCAGCCACGGCCGCCCATGCCTCCTCCTGGGATCTTTCTTCCTTTTAGGAATGAACTGATCCTGCAACTTCTGCATTATACACAGAAATATCCGCCATTGTTCCTCCACGGTCATCCCTGCTAAGGTATTGCACCATTGAACTTTGGCCAGCTCCTCCCTCATAGCTCCATAATTCCCTTTATTCAACAGAAGTACTGTCACTTCCGACTGTACCCTCTCCCTCTCAAATTGCAGATTGAAGCTTATTGTATTATGGTCACTACTTCCCAATGGCTCCTTCACTTCGAGCTCTCTGACCAATTCTGGTTCGTTACATAATACCAGATCCAGAATTGACTTCTCCCTGGTCGGCCCCAGCACCAGCTGCTCTAAGAATCCATCTCTGAAGCACTCCACAATGTCTCTTTCTTGTGGCCCAATACCATCCTGATTCTCCCAGTCTGCCTACATGATAAAATCCCCCATAACAACTGTAGTGACATCTTTGTGACAGGCCAATTTCAGCTCCTGATTTAACTTACATCCGACATCCAGACTACTGTTTGGGGGCCTGTAGATGACTTCCAAGAGGGTCTTTTTACCCCTGGTATTTCGAAGCTCTATCCACACTGACTCTACATCTCCTGACTTTAGGTCCCCCGCGCAAGGGACTGAATATCGTCCCTTACCAACAAGGCCACCCCACCCCCTCTTCCCGTCAGTCTGTCCTTACGATAACACGTGTATCCTTAAATATTCATTTCCCAGGCCCTGTCCACTTGAAGCCACGTCTCAGTTATCCCCACAATACCGTATCTGCCAATTTCCAAAAGAGCCTCAAGCTCATCCATCTTATGTCTAATGCTTCGTGCATTCATGTATAGTATTTTTAATTTGTTACTGCTCTCACCCTTCCCATCAACCCGTATTTCACTCAACCTTACAGCATGATGCCTTTCCGAGTTTTCTGCCTCATTAATACAGTGGTCTTTCTTGACTTCTCTTGTTCTAACTTTCAATTCAATTTCCTTTTTAAACATCCAGCTTGTCCCCTCCACCCCGCTACTTAGTTTAAAGGTAGCAGTGTTGCAGTAGAAAACCTGCCTGGCAGAATACTGGTCCCTAACCTATTGAGGTGCAAGCCGTCTCTCTTGTAGAATTTATGTTTACCACAAAATATACCCCAGTACTGAGAGAGTGCCGCACTGTCAGAGAGTCAGTAGTGAGGGAGTGCCACACTGTCATGGTGTCAGTACTGAGGGAGTGTCACACTTTCAGAGGGTCAGGACTGAGGGAGTGCTGCACTGTCAGAGTGTCAGTACTGAGTGAATGCAGCACTGTCACAGGATCAGTCGTGAGGGCGTGTCACACTGTCAGAGGATCAGTTCTGCGGGAATGTTCCATAGCCAAAGAGTCAGTGCTGAGTGAGTGCTAAACTGCAAATGAGTCAGTACTGAGGGAGTGCTGCACTGTCAGAGGGTCATTATTGAGCGATTCCTGGATTTCTGGTGAGTCAGTATAGAGGTTATGCAGCATTATCAGAGGGTAGGGACGGAGGAAGCGCTGAAATGTCAGAGAGTCAGTACTGAGAGAGTGCTACACTGTCAGATGGTTTGTACTGCGCGAGCGTCACACTGTCAGAGGGTCAGTACTGAGGGAGTGTCACACTGTCAGAGCATCAGTGCTAAGCGAGTGTCACACTGTCAGAGGGTCAATACTGAGGGAGTGCCACACTGTCAGAGGGTCAGTACTGAGGGACCACTGCAATGTCAGAGCATCAGTACTGAGGGAGCGCCACACTGTCAGATGGGTCAGTACTGAGGGAGTGCTGCACTGTTAGAGGGTCAGTACTGAGGGAGTGCTGCATTGCCAGTGGGTCAGCACTGAGCGAGTGTCACACTGTCAGTGTGTCAATAATGACGAGTGTCACATTGTCAGAGGCTCAATACTGAGGGAGTTGTGCACTGTCAGACGGTCAGTACTGAGGGAGTGCCACTCTGTCAGAGGGTCTGTACTGAGGGTCCACTGCATTGTCAGAGGGTCAGTAGTGAGGCAGTTCTGCACTGTCAGAGAGTCAGTATCGAAGGTGTGCAGCATTTTCAGAGGGTCGGGATGCAGGAAGCACTGAATTGTCAGAGGGTAATTACTAAGACAGTGCTACACTGTCAGATGGTCCGTACTGCGGGGAGTGTCACACTGTCAGTGGGTCACTACTGAGGGAGTGCTGCACTGTCAGAGTGTCAGCACTGAGGGATTGGTGCAATGTCAGATTGTCTGCACTGCGCGAGTGTCACACTGTCAGATGTCAGTACTGAGGGAGTGCTGCAATGTCAGAGTGTCAGTACTGAGGGTGTGCTGCACTGTCAGAGGGGTCAGTACTGAGGGAGTGCTACACTGTCAGAGGATCAGTACTGAGGGAGTGTCACACTGTCAGAATGTCAGGACTGAGCGAGTGCTACACTGCCAATTAGTCAGTACTGAGGGAGTGCTGCACTGTCAGAAGGTCAGCACTGAAGGAGTATTGCAATGTCAGAGGTTCAGTACTGAGGGAGTGTCACACTTTCAGTGTGTCTGTAGAGAGAGAGTGTCACACTGTCAGAGGCTCAGTACTGAGAGAGTAGTGCACTGTCAGACGGTCAGTACTGAGGGAGTGCCACACTGTCAGAGGTTAAGTACTGAGGGAGCGCTGCACTCTCAGAGGGTCAGTACTGAGGGAGTGCTACACTGTGAGAGGGGCAGTACTGAGGGAGTGCTACACTGTCAGAGTGTCAGTAATGTCCGAGTGCTGCACTGTCAGAGTATCAATACTGAGGGAGTGCCACACTGTCCGATGGGCCAAGACTGAGGTAGTGCTGCACTGTCAGAATGTCTGTAAATAGGGAGTGCCACACTGTCAGAGGGTCAGTACTGAGGGGGTGCCACACTGTCAGACTGTCAATACTCAGGGAGTGCCACACCGTCCGTTGGTCAGTACTGAAGGAGTGCTACACTCTCAGAGGGTCAGTAATGAGGGTGTGCTGCACTGTTAGACGTTCAGTACTGAGGGATTGCTGAACTGGGAGAGGATCAGTACTGAGAGAGTGCCGCATTGTCACAGTGTCAGTACTGAGGGAGTAGTGCACTGTCAGAGGGTCAGTAATGAGGGAGTACTGTACTGTCAGAGCGTCAGTACAGAGGGTTTACTGATCTGTCAGTGTGACAATATTGAGGGTGTGCTGCACGGTCAGAGCGTCAGTACTAAGGGATTCCTGCATTGCCAGAGAGTCAGAACAGAGGGAATGCTGCACTGTCAGAGGGTCAGTACTGAGGGATCCTTGCATTGTCAGAGAGTTAGTGTAGAGGGAATGCAGCATTATCAGAGGGTTGGGACGCAGGAATCGCTGAAATGTCAGAGGGTCAGTACTGAGAGAGTGTTTGAATTGTGAGAGGGTCAATACTGAGAGAGAGCTGCAGTGTCAGATGGTCCGTACTGCGGGAGTATCACACTGTCAGAGGGTCAGTACTGAGGGAGGGCTGCATTGTCAGGCGGTCTGTATTGAGGGATTTCTGCACTTTCAGAAAGTCAGTACTGAGGGATTCCTGCATTGCCAGAGAGTCAGTATAGAGGGAGTGCCGCATTGTCCGAGTCTCTGGACGCAGGAAGTGCTGAAATGTCAGAGGGTCAGGACTGAGAGAGAGCCGAACTGTGACAGTGTCAGGACTGAGAGAATGCTGCACTGTCAGATGGTTTTTACTGCGAGAGTGTCACACTGTCAGAGGGTCAGTACTGAGGGAGTGCTACACTGTGAGAGGGGCAGTACTGAGGGAGTGCTACACTGTCAGAGTGTCAGTAATGTCCGTGTGCTGCACTGTCAGAGTATCAATACTGAGGGAATGCCACAATGTCCGATGGGCAAAACTGAGGGAGTGCTGCACTGTCAGAATGTCTGTAAATAGGGAGTGCCACACTGTCAGAGGGTCAGTACTGAGGGGGTGCCACACTGTCAGACTGTCAATACTCAGGGAGTGCCACACCGTCCGTTGGTCAGTACTGAAGCAGTGCTACGCTCTCAGAGGGTCAGTACTGAGGGTGTGCTACACTGTTAGATGTTCAGTACTGAGGGATTGCTGAACTGTGAGAGGATCAGTACTGAGAGAGTGCCGCATTGTCACAGTGTCAGTACTGAGGGAGTAGTGCACTGTCAGAGGGTCAGTAATGAGGGAGTAGTGCACTGTCAGAGGGTCAGTAATGAGGGAGTACTGTACTGTCAGAGCGTCAGTACTGAGGGATTACTGATCTGTCAGTGTGACAATATTGAGGTTGTGCTGCACTGTCAGAGTGTCAGTACTAAGGGATTCCTGCATTGCCAGAGAGTCAGAACAGAGGGAATGCTGCACTGTCAGAGGTTCAGTACTGTGGGATCCTTGCATTGTTAGAGAGTTAGTGTAGAGGGAATGCAGCATTATCAGAGGGTTGGGACGCAGGAATCGTTGAAATGTCACAGGGTCAGTACTGAGAGAGTGCTTGAATTGTGAGAGGGTCAGTACTGAGAGAGAGTTGCACTGTCAGATGGTCAGTACTGCGGGAGTGTCACATTGTCAGAGGGTCAGTACTGAGGGAGGGCTGCATTGTCAGAGGGTCAGTACTGAGAGAGTGCCGCACCGTCAGAGGGTCAGTACTGAGAGAGTACAGCACTGTCAGGCGGTCTGTACTGAGGGATTTCTGCACTGTCAGAAAGTCAGTACTGAGGGATTCCTGCATTGCCAGAGAGTCAGTATAGAGGGAGTGCCGCATTGTCCGAGGGTCGGGACGCAGGAAGCGCTCAAATGTCAGAGGGTCAGTACTGAGAGAGCGCCGAACTGTGACAGTGTCAGTACTGAGAGAGTGCTGCACTGTCAGATGGTTTTTACTGCGCGAGTGTCACACTGTCAGAGGGGTCAGTACTGAGGGAGTGCCACACTGTCAGAGGATCAGTATTGAGAGAGTGTCACAATGTTAGAGCATTAGTAATGAGGGAGTGTCACACTGTCAGAGGGTCAGAGCTGCGGGAGAGCTACACTGCCAAAGAGTCAGTACTGAGGGAGTGCTGCACTGTCAGAGGGTCAGCACTAAGGGAGTGTTGCAATGTCAGAGGGTCAGCACTGAGGAAGTGTCACACTGTCAGTGTGCCAATAATTAGGGAGTGTCACCCTGTCAGAGGCTCAATACTGAGGGAGTAGTGCACTGTCAGACGGTCAGTACTGAGGGAGTGCCACTCTGTCAGAGGTCTGTACTGAGTGTCCACTGCACTGTCACAGGGTCAGTAGTGAGGGACTGCTGCACTGTCCGATGATCAGTACTGGGGGAGTGTCACTGTCCGAGGGTCAGTACTGAAGGACCACTGCACTGTCAGAAGGTCAGTAGTGAGGGAGTGCTGCAGTGTCCGATGATCAGGACTGAGGGAGTGCCACACTGTCTGATCGTCAACACTGAGAGAGTGTCACACTGTCAAAGGTTCAGTACTGAGGGAGTGCTGCAATGTGAGAGGGTCAGTACTGAGGGAGTGTCACACTTTCAGAGTGTCAGTAAAGAGGGAGTGTCACACTGTCAGAGGCTCAATACTGAGGGAGTAGTGCACTATCAGACGGTCAATACTGAGGGAATGCCACACTGTCAGAGGGTCAGTACTGAGGGAGTGCTGCAACGTGAGAGGGTCAGTACTGAGGGAGTATCACACGTTCAGAGTGTCAGTAAAGAGAGAGTGTCACACTGTCAGAGGCTCAATACTGAGGGAGTAGTGCACTGCCAGACGGTCAGTACTGATGGAGTGCCACTCTGTCAGAGGGTCTGTACTGAGGGTCCACTGCACTGTCAGAGAGTCAGTAGTGAGGGAGTGCTGCACTGTCCGATGATCAGTACTGCGGGAGTGTCATTGTCCGATGGTCAGTACTGAGGGACCACTGCACTGTCAGAGGGTCAGTAGTGAGGGAGTGCTGCACTGTCCGATGATCAGTACTGCGGGAGTGTCATTGTCCGATGGTCAGTACTGAGGGCCCACTGCACTGTCAGAGGGTCAGTAGTGAGGGAGTGCTGCACTGTATGATGATCAGTACTGAGGGAGTGCGACACTGTCCGATCGTCAGTACTGAGGGCGCGTCACACTGTCAGAGGATCAGTAAAGAGGGAGTGTCACACTGTCTGAGGCTCAATACTAAGGGAGTAGTGCACTGTCAAACGATCAGTACTGAGGGAGTGCCACACTGCCAGAGTGTCAGTACTCAGGGACCATTGCACTGTCCGAGGATCAGTACTGAGGGAGTATCACACTGTCAGATGGGTCAGTTCTGAGGGAGTTTTGCAGTGCCCGAGAGTCAATATAGAGGGGGTGCAGCATTGTCAGAGGTTCGGGATGCAGGAAGCACTGAATTTCCAGAGGGTAATTACTGAGAGAGTGCTGCACTGTCAGAGTGTCAGCACTGAGGGAGTGGTGCAATGTCAGATGGTCTGTACTGCGCGAGTGTCACACTGTCAGATGTCAGTACTGAGGGAGTGCTGCAATGTCAGAGTGTCAGTACTGAGGGAGAGCTGCACTGTCAGAGTGGTCAGTACTGAGGGAGTGAAACACTGTCAGAGGATCAGTATTGAGGGAGTGCTGCACTGTCAGAGGGTCAGTACTGAGGGAGTATTGCAATGTCAGAGGTTCAGTATAGAGAGAGTGTCACACTGTCAGAGGCTCAGCACTGAGGGAGTAGTGCACTGTCAGACGGTCAGTTTTGAGGGAGTGCTGCACTCTCAGAGGGTCAGTACTGAGGGTGTGCTACACTGTTAAACGTTCAGTACTGAGGGATTGCTGAACTGTGAGAGGGTCAGTACTGAGCGAGTGCCGCATTGTCACAGGGTCAGTACTGAGGGAGTACTGTACTGTCAGAGGGTCAGTACTGAGGGAGTGCCAAACTGTCAGAGTGTCAGTACTGAGGGATTGTCACACTGTCAGAGCGTCAGTACTGAGGGATTTCTGATATATCAGAATGTCAGTATTGAGGGTATGCTTCACGGTCAGAGTGTCAGTACTAAGGGATTCCTGCATTGCCAGAGAGTCAGAACAGAGGCAATGCTGTACTGTTCGCGGGTCAGTACTGAGGGATCCTTGCATTGTCAGAGAGTTAGTGTAGAGGGAATGCAGCATTGTCAGAGGGTTGGGACGCAGGAAGCGCTGAAATGTCAGAGGGACAGTACTGACAGAGTGCTTGAAGTGTGAGAGGGTCAGCACTGAGAGAGTGCCGCACTGTCAGAGGGTCAGTACTGAGAGAGTGCTGCACTGTCACGGGGTCTGTATTGAGGGATTTCTGCACTGTCAGAAGGTCAGTACTGAGGGATTCCTGCATTCCCAAAGAATCAGTATAGAGGGAGTGCCGCATTGTCCGAGGGTCGGGACGCAGGAAGCGCAGAAATGTCAGAGGTTCAGTACTGAGAGAGAGGCGAACTGTGACAGTGTCAGTACTGAGAGAGTGCTGCACTGTCAGATGGTTTTTACTGCGCGAGTGTCAAACTGTCAGAGGGTCAGTACTGAGGCAGTGCTGCAATGTCAGAGTGTCAGTACTGAGGGAGTGCCGCACTGTCAGAGTGGTCAGTACTGAGGGAGTGCCACACTGTCAGAGGGTCAGTCCTGCGGGAGAGCTATACTGCCAGAGAGTCAGTACTGAAGGAGTGATGCACTATCAGTGGGTCAGTACTGAGGCAGTGTCACACTGTCAGAGGGTCAGCGCTGAGGGAGTGCTGCAATGTCAGAGGGCCAGCACTGAGGGAGTGTCACACTGTCAGTGTGTCAATAATGAGGGAGTGTCACACTGTCAGAGGCTCAATACTGAGGGAGTAGTGCACTGTCAGACGGTCAGTACTGAGGGAGTGCCACACTGTCAGAGGGTCAGTACAGAGGGATTCTTGCATTGTCAGAGGGTCAGTACTGAGGGATTTCTGCATTGTCTGAGAATTAGTGAAGAGGGAGTGCAGCATTGTCAGAGAGTCGGGACGGAGGAAACGCTGAAATGTCAGAGGGTCAGTACTGAGGGAATGCTGAACTGTCAGAGGGTCAGTACAGTGCGAGTGCTACACTGTCAGACGATCAGTACTTAGGGAGTGTCACACTGCCAGCGGGTCAGTACTGATGGAGTGCTGCACTGCCAAAGTGTCAGTACTGAGGGAGTGCTGCACTGTCAGAGGGTCAGTACTGAGGGAGTGCCACACTGTCAGAGGATCACTACTGAGGGCGTGCTGCACTGTCTGAAGGTCTGTACTGAGGGAGTGCTGCACTGTCAAACGGTCAGTATTGAGGGATTACTGCAATGTCAGAGTGTCAATACTGAGGGAGTGTTGTAATGTCAGAGGGGTCAGTACTGAGAGAGTGTTGTAATGTCACAGGGTTCAGTACTGAGAGACTGCCACACTGTCAGAGGATCAGTACTGAGGGAATGTCACACTGACAGAGCGTGAGTGCTGAGGGAGTACTGCACTGCCAATGAGTCAGAACTGAGGGAGTGCTGCAACGTGAGAGGGTCAGTACTAAGGGAGAGCTGCACTGTCAGAGTGTCAGTACTGAAGGAGTGTCACACTGTCAGAGTGTCAATACTGAGGGAGTGCTGCACTGTCAGAGTGTCAATACTGAGGGAATCCTGCACTGTCAGAGGGTCAGTACTGAGGGATTCTTGCATTATCTGAGAGTCAGTGCTGAGGTCGTGCTGCACTGTCAGACGTGTCAGTACTGAAGTGAGTGCCACACTATCAGAGTGTCAGTACTGAGGGAGTGTCACACTGTCAGACCGTGAGTGCTAAGGGAGTGCTACACTGCCAAAGACTCAGTGCTGAGGAAGTTCAGCAATGCCAAAGGGTCAGTCCTGAGGGAGTGCTCCACTGTCAGAGGTCAGTACTGATGGAATGCTGCAATTTCAAATGATCAGTACTGCGGGAGTGTCACGCTGTCAGCGGGTCAGTACTGAGGGGGTGCAGCACTGTCAGATAATCAGTATTGCGGAGTGTCGCACTGTCCGAGGGTCAGTACTGAGGGACCGCTGTACTGTCAGAAGCTCAGTACTGAGGGTCCACTGCACTGTGAGAGTGTCAGTAATGCGTGAGTGCTACACTGTGAGAAGGTCAGTACAGAGACAGTGCTGCTCTGTCCAAAGCTCAGCACTGAGGGAGTGCTGCAATGTCAGAGGGTCAATAGTGAGGGAGTGCCACACTGTCCGATCGTCAGTACTGAGAGAATGCTATACTGCCAAAGAGTCAGTACTGAGGTAGTGCTGCACTGTCAGAGTGCCAGTACAGAGGGAGTGTTGTAATGTCAGAGGGTCAGCACTGAGGGAGTGCTGCAATGTCAGAGTGTCAGTACTGAGGGAGTGCTGCACTGTCAGAGGGGTCAGTACTGAGGGATTGCCACACTGTCCGATGATCAGTACTGAGGGAGTGTCATTCTGTCAGAGTTTGAGTTCTGAGATAGTGCTTCAGTGCCAAAGAGTCAGTACTGAGAGAGTGCTGCGTTTTCAGAGGGTCAGTACTGAGTGATTCTTGCATTGTCAGAGAGTTAGTGTAGAGGGAGTGCAGTATTGTCAGAGAGTCAGGACGGAGGAAGCGCTGAAATGTCAGACGATCAGTATTGCGTGAGTGTCACAATGTCAGGGGGTAAGTACGGAGGGAGTGCTGCACTGTCAGGGGGTCTGTACTGAGGGAGTGCTGCACTGCCAGAGGGTCAGTACTGAGGGAATGTTGCACTGTCAAATGGTCAGTACTGAGGGAGTGCAGCGCTGTCAGAGGATCAGTACTGAGGGAGTGTCACACTGCCAGACCGTGAGTGCATAGGGAGTGCTACCGTGCCAAAGAGTCAGTGCTGAGGGAATGCTGCACTGCCAAAGGGTCAGTACTGAGGGAGTGTTCCACTGTTAGAGGTCAGTACTGAGGGGGTGCTTTATTGTCAGATGATCAGTCCGGCGGGATTGTCACACTGTCAGAGGGTCAATAGTGTTGGAGTGCTGCACTGTCAGATGATCAGGACTGCGGGAGTGTCGCACTGTCCGAGGGTCACTTCTGAGGGACCACTGCACTGTCAGAAGCTCAGTACTGAGCGTCCACTGCACTGTGAGAGGGTAAGTACTGAGTGAGTGCTACACTGTGAGAAGGTCAGTACGGAGGCTGTGCTGCAATGTCAGAGGGTCAGTAATGAGGGAGAGCCACACAGTTCGATCGTCAGTACTGAGGGAGTTCGGCACTGTCAGAGGGGTCAGTACTGAGGAAGTGTTGTAATGTCAGAGAGTCAGTATTGAGGGAGTGTCACACTGTCAGAGTGTCAATGCTGAGGGAGTGCTGCACTGTCAGGGTGTCAATACAGAGGGAATCCTGCACTGTCAGAGAGTCAGGACTGAGGGAGTGCTGCACTGCCAGAGGGTACGTAGTGATGGATTCTTGCATTGTCAGAGAGTCAGTGCTGAGGTAGTGCTGCACTGTCAGACGTGTCAGTACTGAAGGGAGTGTCACACTGTCAGACCGTGAGTGCTGAGGGAGTGCTACCCTGCCAAAGGGTCAGTGCTAACGGAGTGCTACCCTGCCAAAGATTCAGTGTTGAGGGAGTGCGGCACTACCAAAGGGTCAGTACTGAGGGAGTGCTCCACTGTCAGAGGTCAGTACTGATGTAATACTGCAATGTTAAATGATCAGTACTGCGGGATTGTCACACTGTCAGAGGTTCAGTACTGAGGGAGTGCTGCACTGTCAGATGATCAGTACTGCGGGAGTGTCACGCTGTCAGCGGGTCAGTACTGAGGGGGTGCTGCACTGTCAGATGATCAGTACTGCGGGAGTGTCACGCTGTCAGAGGGTCAGTACTGAGGGGGTGCAGCACTGTCAGATGATCAGTACTGCGGGAGTGTCGCACTGTCCGAGGGTCAGTACTGAGGGACCGCTATACTGTCAGAAGCTCAGTACTGAGGGTCCACTGCACTATGAGAAGGTCAGTAATGAGTGAGTGCTATACTGTGAGAAGGTCAGTACAGAGGGCGTGCTGCTCTGTCAGAAACTCAGCACTGAGGGAGTGCTGCAATCTCAGAGGGTCAGTACTGAGGGAGTGCCACACTGTCCGAATGTCAGTACTGAGGGAATGCTACACTGCCAAAGAGTCAGTACTGAGGGAGTGCCGCACTGTCAGAGTGCCAGTACAGAGGGAGTGTTGTAATGTCAGAGGGGTCAGTACTGAGGGAGTGCCTCACTGTCAGATGATCAGTACTGAGGGAGTGTCATTCTGTCAGAGCGTGAGTTCTGAGATAGTGCGACACTGCCAAAGAGTCAGTACTGAGGGAGTGCTGCACTGTCAAAGGGTCACTACTGAGGGAGTGCTGCAATGTTAGAAGGTCAGTAATGAGAGAGTGCCGCACTGTCAGAGGGTCATTACTGAGGGAGCGCTGCACTGTCAGAGAGTCAGTACTGAGGGAGTGCTGCACTGCCAATGAGTCAGTACTGAGGGAGTGCTGCAATGTCAGAGTGTCAGTACTGAGGGAGAACTGCGCTGTTAGGGGGTCAGAACTGAGGGAGTGCTGCAGTGTCAAAGGGTCAGTACTGAAGGAGTGCTGCACTGCCAGAGGGTCAGTACTGAGGGTGTGCTGCACTATCAGCGGGTCAATACAGAGGGAGTGTCACACTGTCAGCGTGTCAATACTGAGGGAGTGCTGCAGTGTCAAAGGGTCAGTACTGAGGGAATGCTGCACTGTCAGAGGGTCATAACTGAGGGAGGGTGGCACTGCCAGAGGGTCAGTACTGAGGGATTCTTGCATTATCTGAGAGTCAGTGCTGAGGGAGTGCTGCACTGTCAGACGTGTCAGTACTGAAGGGAGTGCCACACTGTCAGAGTGTCAGTACTGAGGGAGTGTCACACTGTCAGTGGGTCAGTACTGAGGGAGTGCTATCCTGGTAAAGAGTCAGTGCTGAGGGAGTGCTGCACTGCCAAAGGGTCAATACTATGGGATTACTGCAGTGTCAGATGATCAGTACTGCTGGAGTGTCACACTGTCAGTGGAACAGTACTGAGGGAGTGCTGCACTGTCAGATGGTCAGTACTGCTGGAGTGTCACACTGTCAGAGGGTCAGTACTGAGGGAGTGCTGCAATGTCAAAGGGTAATTACTGAGAGAGTGCTGCCCTGTCAGAGGGTCAGTACTGTGCGAGTACTACACTGTCAGATGATCAGTACTGAGGGAGTGCCGCACTGTCTGTGGGTCAGTACTGAGGGAGTGCTGCAATGTCAAAGGGTAATTACTGAGAGAGTGCTGCACTGTCAGAGGGTCAGTATTTAGGGAGTGCTGCACTGTCAGAGTGTCAATTCAGAGGGATTCTTGCATTGTCTGAGAGTCAGTGCTGAGGGAGTGCTGCACTGTCAGACGTGTCAGAACTGAAGGGAGTGCCACACGGTCAGAGGGTCAGTACTGAGGGGGTGCTGCACTGTCAGATGATCAGTACTGCGGGAGTGTCACGCTGTCAGAGAGTCAGTACTGCGGGGGTGCAGCACTGTCAGATGATCAGGATTGCGGGAGTGTCGCACTGTCCGAGGGTCAGTACTGAGGGACCGCTATACTGTCAGAAGCTCAGTACTGAGGGTCCACTGCACTATGAGAAGGTCAGTAATGAGTGAGTGCTACACTGTGAGAAGGTCTGTACAGAGGGCGTGCTGCTCTGTCAGAAACTCAGCACTGAGGGAGTGCTGCAATCTCAGAGGGTCAGTACTGAGGGAGTGCCACACTGTCCGATCGTCAGTACTGAGGGAATGCTACACTGCCAAAGAATCAGTACTGAGGGAGTGCCGCACTGTCAGAGCGTGAGTTCTGAGATAGTGCGACACTGCCAAAGAGTCAGTACTGAGGGAGTGCTGCACTGTCAAAGGGTCACTACTGAGGGAGTGCTGCAATGTTAGAGGGTCAGTAATGAGAGAGTGCCGCACTGTCAGAGGGTCATTACTGAGGGAGCGCTGCACTGTCAGAGGGTCAGTACTGAGGGAGTGCTGCACTGCCAATGAGTCAGTACTGAAGGAGTGCTGCTATGTCAGAGTGTCAGTACTGAGGGAGAACTGCGCTGTTAGGGGGTCAGAACTGTGGGAGTGCTGCAGTGTCAAAGGGTCAGTACTGAGGGAGTGCTGCACTGTCAGAGGGTCAGTACTGAGGGTGTGCTGCACTATCAGAGGGTCAATACAGAGGGAGCGTCACACTGTCAGAGTGTCAATACTGAGAGAGTGCTGCAGTGTCAAAGGGTCAGTACTGAGGGAATGCTGCACTGTCAGAGGGTCATAACTGAGGGAGGGTTGCACTGCCAGAGGGTCAGTACTGAGGGATTCTTGCATTATCTGAGAGTCAGTGCTGAGGGAGTGCTGCACTGTCAGACGTGTCAGTACTGAGGGAGTGTCACACTGTCAGACGGTCAGTACTGAGGGAGTGCTATCCTGCCAAAGAGTCAGTGCTGAGGGAGTGCTGCCCTGCCAAAGGGTCAATACTATGGGATTACTGCACTGTCAGATGATCAGTACTGCTGGAGTGTCACACTGTCAGTGGAACAGTACTGAGGGAGTGCTGCACTGTCAGATGGTCAGTACTGCTGGAGTGTCACACTGTCAGAGGGTCAGTACTGAGGGAGTGCTGCCCTGTCAGAGGATCAGTCCTGTGCGAGTACTACACTGTCAGATGATCAGTACTGAGGGAGTGCCGCACTGTCAGTGGGTCAGTACTGAGGGAGTGCTGCAGTGTCAAAGGGTAATTACTGAGGGAGTGCTGCACTGTCAGAGGGTCAGTACTGAAGGAGTGCTGCACTGTCAGAGTGTCAGTTCAGAGGGATTCTTGCATTGTCTGAGAGTCAGTGCTGAGGGAGTGCTGCCCTGTCAGACGTGTCAGAACTGAAGTGAGTGCCACACTGTCAGAGGGTCAGTATTGAGGGAGTGCTATCCTGCCAAAGAGTGTGTGCTGAGGGAGTGCTGCACTGCCAAAGGGTCAGTACTGAGGGAATGCTCCACTGTGAGATGATCGGTACTGCGGGAGTGTCACGCTGCCAGAGGCTCTGTAACGAGGGAGTGCTGCACTGTCAGAGGATCAGTACTGGGGGAGTGGCACACTGTCAGAGCGTGAGTGCAGAGGGAGTACTACAATGTCAAAGAGTCAGTACTGAGGGAACGCTGCACTGTCACACTGTCAGAGCGTGAGTGCAGAGGGAGAGCTACACTGCCAAAGAGTCAGTACTGAGGGAGCTATGCACTGAAAGAGGGTCAGTACTGAGAGAGCCCTGCATTGCCAGAGAGTCAGTATCGAAGGAGTGCTGCATTGACAGAGGGTCGGGACGCAGGAAGCGCTGAAATGTCAGAGGGTCAGTACTGAGAGAGTGCTGAACTGCGAGAGTGTCAGTATTGACAGAATGCTGCACTGTCAGATGGTCAGTACTGCGTGAGTGTCACACTGTCAGTGGGTCAGTACTGAGGGAGTGCTGCACTGTCAGATGGTCAGTACTGCGGGAGTGTCGCACTGTCAGAGGGTCAGTAATGAGGGAGTGCTGCACTGTCAGAGGGTCAGTACTGTGCGAGTACAACACTGTCAGATGATCAGTACTGAGGGAGTGCCGCACTGTCAGTGGGTCAGTACTGAGGGAGAGCTGCACTGTCAGTGGGTCACAACTGAGGGAGTGCCACACTGTCAGAGTGTCAATACTGAGGGAATGCTGCACTGTCAGAGGGTCAGTACTGAAGGAACTTTGCGCGGTCCGAGGGTCAGTACTGAGGGAGTGCTGCACTGTCAGACGTTTCAGTACTGAAGGGAGTGTCACACTGTCATAGGGTCTGTACTAAGGGAGTGCCAACCTGCCAAAGAGTCAGTGCTAAGGGAGTGCTATCTTGCCAAAGAGTCAGTGCTGAGGGAGTGTCGCACTGTCAGAGGGTCAGTACTGAGGGAGTGCCGCACTGTCAGTGGGTCAGTCCTGAGGGAGTGCTGCACTGTCAGAGTGTCAGTACTGAGGGAGTGCTGCACTGTCAGAGGGTCAGGACTGAAGGAACTTTGCACTGTCAGAGGGTCAGTACTGAGGGATTCTTGCATTGTCAGAGAGTCAGTACTGAGGGAGTGCCACACTGTCAGAGTGTCAGTACTGAGGGAGTGTCACACTGTTATAGGGTCTGTACTGAGGGAGTGCCAACCTGCCAAAGAGTCAGTGCTGAGGGAGTGCTCCACTATCCGATGTCCGTACTGAGGGAGTGCTGCACTGTCAGAGGATCAGTACTGAGGGAGTGTCACTCTGTCAGAGCGTGAATGCTGAGGGAGTGCTGCACTGCCAAAGGGTCAGTACTGAGGGAGTGCTGCTCTGTCAGAAGCTCAGCACTGATGGAATGCTGCAATGTCAAATGATCAGTACTGCGGGATTGTCACACTGTCAGAGGGTCAGGACTGAGGGAGTGCAGAACTGTCAGATGATCAGTACTGTGGGAGTGTTGCACTGACCGAGGGTCAGTAATGAGGGACCGCTGCACTGTCAGTAACTCAGAACTGAGTGTCCACTGCACTGTGAGAGGGTCAGTAATGAGTGAGTGCTACACTGTGAATAGGTCAGTACAGAGGGAGTGCTGCTCTGTCAGAAGCTCAGCACTGAGGGAGTGCTGCAATGTCCGATCGTCAGTACTGAGGGAGTGCTACACTGCCAAAGAGTCAGTACTGATTGAGTGCTGCACTGTCAGAGTGTCAGTACAGAGGGAGTGTTGAATTGTCAGAGGATCAGTACTGAGGGAGCGTCATTCTGTCAGAGCGTGAGTTCTGCGATAGTGCTACACTGCCAAAGAGTTAGTACTGAGGGAGTGCTGCACTGTCAGAGGGTCAGTCCTGAGGGAGTGCTGTACTGTCAGAGGGTCAGTACTGAGAGAGTGCCGCACTGTTAGAGGGTCATTACTGAGGGAGCGCTGCACTGTCAGAGGGTCAGTACTGAGAGAGTGCTGCACTGCCAATGAGTCAGTACTGAGGGAGTACTGCAATGTCAGAGTGTCAGTACTGAGGGTGAGCTGCGCTGTCAGGTGGTCAGAACTGAGGGAGTGCTGCAGTGTTAAAGGGTCAATACTGAGGGAGTGCTGCACTGTCAGAGGGTCCGTACTGAGGAAGTGTCACACTGTCAGAGTGTCAATACTGAGGGAGTGCTGCACTGTCAGCGTGTCAATACTGAGGGAGTGCTGCACTGTCAGAGGGTCAGTAATGGGGGATTCTTGCATTGTCAGAGAGTCAATGCTGAGGCAGTGCTGCACTATCAGACGTGTCAGTACTGATGGGAGTGCCACACTTTCAGAGTGTCAGTACTGAGGGAGTGTCACACTGTCATAGGGTCAGTACTGAGGGAGTGCTACCCTGCCAAAGAGTCAGTGCTGAGGGAGTGCTGCACTGCCGAAGTATCAGTACTGAGGGAGTGCTCCACTGTCAGAGGTCAGGACTGAGGGTGTGCTGCACTGTCAGAGTGTCAGTACTAAGGGATACCTGCATTGCCAGAGAGTCAGAACAGAGGGAATGCAGCATTGTCAGAGGTTTGGGACGGAGG
The DNA here is from genome assembly GCF_004010195.1 of Chiloscyllium plagiosum. NCBI lineage: Eukaryota > Metazoa > Chordata > Chondrichthyes > Orectolobiformes > Hemiscylliidae > Chiloscyllium > Chiloscyllium plagiosum. Next base: position 68,550,485 of record NC_057717.1, on the reverse strand, counting down.
AAGCGCTGAAATGTCAGAGGATCAGTACTGAGAGAGTGTTCGAATTGTGAGAGGGTCAGTACTGAGAGAGAGCTGCACTGTCAGATGGCCCGTACTGCGGGAGTGTCACACTGTCAGAGGGTCAGTACTGAGGGAGGCTGCATTGTCAGAGGGTCAGTACTGAGAGAGTGCCACACTGTCAGAGGGTCAGTACTGAGAGAGAGCTACACTGTCAGTGGGTCTGTACTAAGGGATTCCTGCATTGCCAGAGAGTCAGAACAGAGGCAATGCTGCACTGCCAGAGCGTCAACACTGAGGGATCCTTGCATTGTCAGAGAGTTAGTGTAGAGGGAATGCAGCATTGTCCGAGGGTTGGGACGCAGGAAGCACTGAAATGTCAGACGGTCATTACTGAGAGAGTGCTTGAATTGTGAGAGGGTCAGTAGTGAGAGAGAGCTGCACTGTCAGATGATCAGTACTGCGGGAGTGTCACACTGTCAGAGGGTCAGTACTGAGGGAGGGCTGCATGGTCAGAGTGTCAGTACTGAGAGAGTGCCGCGCTGTTAGAGGGTCAGTACTGAGAGAGTGCCGCACTGTCAGAGGGTCAGTATTGAGAGAGTGCTGCACTGTCAGGGTGTCTGTACTGAGGGATTTCTGCACTGTCAGAAGGTCAGTACTGAGGGATTCCTGCATTGCTAGAGAGTCAGTATAGAGGGAGTGCCGCATTGTCAGAGGTTCAGGACGCAGAAAGCGCTGAAATGTCAGAGGGTCAGTACTGCGAGAGAGCCGAACTGTGACAGTGTCAGTACTGAGAGAGTGCTGCACTGTCAAATGGTTTGTACTGCGCGAGTGTCACACTGTCAGAGGGTCAGTACTGAGGGAGTGCTGCAATTTCAGAGTATCAGTACTGAGGGAGTGCTGCACTGTCAGAGGGGTCAGTGCTGAGGCAGTGCCACACTGTCAGACGATCAGTACTGAGAGAGTGTCACAATGTCAGAGCATTAGTACTGAGGGAGCGCAGCACTGTCAGAGGATCAGTACTGAGGCAGTGGCACAATGTCAGAGCATTAGCACTGAGGAGTGTCACAATTTCAGAGGGTCAGTGCTGCAGGAGAACTACACTGCAAAAAAGTCAGTACTGAAGGAGTGCTGCACTGTCAGTGGGTCAGTTCTGAGGCAGTGACACACTGTCAGATGGTCAGCACTGAGGGAGTGCTGCAATGTCAGAGGGTCAGCACTGAGGTAGTGTCACAATTTAAGAGTGTCAGTAAAGAGGGAGTGTCACACTGTCAGAGGCTCAATACTGAGGGAGTAGTGCACTGTCAGACGGTCAGTACTGAGGGAGTGCCACACTGTAAGAGGGTCAGTGTGGAGGGACCACTGCACTGTCAGATGGGTCAGTACTGAGGGATTGCTGCACTGTCAGAGGGTCAGTACACAGGGATTCTTGCATTTTCAGAGTGTCAGTACTGAGGGATTTCTGCATTGTCAGAGAGATAGTATAGAGAGAGTGCAGCATTGTCAGAGAGTCGGGTCGGAGAAAGCGCTGAAATGTCAGAGGGTCAGTACTGAGGGAGTGCTGCACTGTCAGAGGGTCAGTACTGAGGGAGTGCTGCGCTGTCAGAGGGTCTTTACTGAGGTACTGCTGCACTGCCAGAGGACCAGTACTGAGGGAGTGCTGCACTGTCAGAGGGTCTTTACTGAGGTAGTGCTGCACTGTCAGAGGACCAGTACTGAGGGAGTGCTGCACTGTCAGAGTGTCAGTTCAGAGGAAGTGCTGCACTGTCAGAGGGTCAGTATTGAGGGAGTGCCGCACTGTCAGAGGGTCATTACTGAGTGAGCGCTGCACTGCCAGTGGGTCAGTACTGATGGAGTGCTGCACTTCCAAAGAGTCAGTACTGAGGGAGTGCTGCACTGTCAGAGGGTCAGTACTGAGGGAGTGCCACACTGTCAGAAGATCAGTACTTAGGGAGTGCTGCACTGTCTGAAGGTCTGTACTGAGGGAATGCTGCACTGTCAAAGGGTCAGTACTGAGGGATTACTGTAATGTCAGAGTGTCAATACAGAGGGAGTGTTGTAATGTCAGAGGGGTCAATACTGAGGGAGTGTTGTAATGTCACAGAGTTCAGTACTGAGAGACTGCCACACTGTCAGAGGATCAGTACTGAGGGAGTGTCACATTGTCAGAGCGTGAGTGTTGAGGGAGTGCTGCACTGCCAAAGAGTCAATACTGAGAGAGTGCTGCGCTGTCAGAGGGTCATTACTGAGGGATCCTTGCATTGTCAGAGATTTATTGTCGAGGGAGTGCAGTATTGTCAGAGAGTCGGGACGGAGGAAGCGCTGAAATGAGAGAGGGTCAGTACTGAGAGAGTGCTGTACTGTGAGAGGGTCTGTACTGAGGGAGTGCTGAACTGTGAGAGGGTCAGTACTGAGGGAGTGCTGCACTGTCAGATGGTCAGTATTGCGGGAGTTTCACTGTCCGAGGGTCAGTACTGAGGGACCACTGCACTGTCAGAGGGTCAGTTGTGAGGGAGTGCTGCACTGTCCGATAATCAGTACTGAGGGTGTGCCACACTGTCTGATCGTCAGTACTGAGGGAGTGTCACACTGTCAGATGGTCAGTACTGACGGAGTGTTTTAATGTCAGAGGGTCAGTACTGTGGGAGTGTCACACGGTCAGGGCGTCAGTACTGAGAGAGTGCTGCACTGTCAAAAGGTCAGTACTGAGGGAGTGCGGCACTGCCAGAAGGTCAGTACTGAGGCAGTGCTACAGTATCAAAGGATCATTACTGAGGGAGTGCTGTGCTGTCAGATTTCAGTACTAAGGGATCACTGAACCCTCAGTGGTTTAGTACTGAGAGAGCTCTACACTGCCAAAGGGTCAGTGCGAAGATTTGTCGCTCGGGTGCTCGTTGTTGTGGTTCTGTTCGCCGAGCTGGAAGTTTTTGTTGCAAACGTTTCGTCCCCTGGCTAGGCGACATCATCAGTGCTTGGGAGCCTCCCGCGAAGCGCTTCTTTGATGTTTCCTCCAGTGTTTATAGTGGTCTGTCCCTGCCGCTTCCGGCTGTCAGTTTCAGCTGTC
>NC_057717.1:68544494-68547294 GCF_004010195.1 Chiloscyllium plagiosum | reverse complement strand
AGCGTGGCTGTTGGTTTGTGTGCCTTTATGAGTCCTAGGGGTCGCAGTAGTCTGGCTGTCAGTTCCGAGATGCTCCTTATGTATGGTAGTGTGGCTAGTCCTTTTGGTTGTGGTATGTCCTCGTTCCGTGGTCTTTCTCTTAGGCATCTGTTGATGAAGTTGCGCGGGTATCCGTTTTTGGTGAATACCTTGTATAGGTGTTCCTCTTCTTCTTTGTGCAGTCCTGGTGTACTGCACTGTGTTGTGGCCCTTTTGAATTGTGTCCTGATGCAGCTTCGTTTGTTGCTTTCATAGTTTAGGACTTGGTCTGTGTGTGTGGCTTTCCTGTATACTCTTGTAGTGAATTCTCCGTCTGGTGTTCTCTGTACCATCACGTCTAGGAATGGGAGTTGGCTATCCTTTTCTTCTTCTCTCGTGAATCGGATTCCTGTGAGTGTGGCGTTGATGATCCGGTGCGTTTTTTTTTTCAATTTCCGTGTTTTTAATGATTACAAACGTGTCATCGACATACCTGACCCAGAGTTTGGGTTTATTTTGTGGTAGGACTGTTTGTTCTAACCTTTGCATAACTGCCTCTGCTCTGAGTCCCAAGATTGGTGATCCCATGGGTGTTCCGTTGATTTGTTCGTATACCTGGTTGTTGAATGTGAAGTGTGTTGTGAGGCACAAGTCCAGTAGTTTAAGTATGCCGTCTTTGTTGATAGGTTCAGCGTCCTGTTTTTTGTTCTGTATGTCCCGTAGGTTGGCTATTGTTTCTCTGGCTAGGGTTTTGTCAGTCGAAGTGAACAGTGCCGTCACGTCGAAAGATATCATGGTTTCTTCTTTGTCTATGTGTATATTTCTGATGATTTCCAAGAATTCCTGTGTTGATTGTATAGAGTGTTTGGATCCGCTGACCAGGTGTTTCAGTTTCTGTTGTAGTTCTTTGGCCAGTTTGTATGATGGTGTCCCTGGTAGTGATACTATGGGTCTGAGTGGGATGTCTGGTTTGTGTACTTTCGGTAATCCGTAGAATCTGGAGGTGTTGTTGCTTTCCGATTTCATTCTTTGTAGGTCAGCTCTGGTTATCTGTCCATTTTTTTCGTAGATTCCTTCGTGTGTTATTTATCCTATTGGTGACTTGTGGTGTGGGGTCAAATTCCTTCATTTGGTAGGTGTTGATATCTGCAAGTAGTTGTTGTGCTTTTTGGATGTAATCAGATTTATCTAGGATGACCGTCATTCTGCCTTTATCTGCTGGTAGTATGATTATGTTCTTATCTTTTCTTAGTGATTTCAGTGCTTCCCTCTCCTTGGTGTTGAAGTTATATGTTTGTCTTTTCCTTATTATCATAGGTACGGCCGTTTGTCTCACTGTTTGTTGTGTCTCTTCTGTCAGTCCATTGTTCCTGAGTGTGCATTCTAGTGCTGCTAGGAAGTCTGCTGTCTTGGCGTCCCTGTGGTTGTAGTTGAGTCCCTTGGCCTGTATTGGTCTTTCCATGTCTGTGAGCTGTCTGTGGGAGAGGTTTTTAAACTAGTTGTGTTTTGTAGTGTCCTCTTTGTTGCGACCCCTAGGACTCATAACGGCACACAAACCAACAGCCACGCTCAGACAACAACTCACCAGAACGAAGGACCCGATACCCAACATGAGCAAAACGAATGTAGTGTACAAAATACCATGCAAGGACTGCACAAAACACTATATAGGACAAACAGGAAGACAGCTAACAATCCGCATACATGAACATCTACTAGCCACGAAACGACACGACCAGCTATCCTTTGTAGCCACACACGCAGACAACAAGCAACATGAATTCGACTGGGACAACACTACTATCATAGGGCAAGCCAGACAGAGAACAGCCAGGGAATTCCTAGAGACATGGCATTCATCCACAAACTCCATCAACAAACACATCGACCTGGACCCAATATACCAACCACTACAGCGGACAGCTGAAACTGACAACCGGAAGCGGCAGGGACAGACCACTATAAACACCGGAGGAAACATCAAAGAAGCGCTTCGCAGGAGGCTCCCAAGCACTGATGATGTCGCCTAGCCAGGGGACGAAACGTTTGCAACAAAAACTTCCAGCTCGGCGAACAGAACCACAACAAGGGTCAGTACTGAGAGAGTGCTGCACTGTCAGGAATGCTGGATCGAGGGAGTGCTGCACTGTCAGAGGGTCAGTTCAGAGGGAGTGCTGCACTATCTGAGGGTTAGTACGGAGTCAGGTTCACACTGTCAGAGAATGGGGACTGAGAGATCACCGCCCTGTTGGACAGGCTGTACTGAGGGCCTGCGGCATTGCCAGAGAGTCAGTATTGAGGGAGTGCAGCACTCTCAGAGGGTCGGGATAGAAGAAACCGCTGAAATGTCAGAGGGTCAGTCCTGAGAGAGTGCTGCACTGTCGGACAGTCAGTTCTGAGGGTGTGCAGCATTGTCAGAGGGTCAATACTGAGGGAGTGATGCTCTGACAGATGATCAGTACTGCGGGAGTATCACACACACAACCCTCCACCACCACATTGTTTTCTGCCATTAAACAGATATACACAGGAACACGCACACACGCACAACCCCTGACACCCAATTTGTCTCCAGTCATTAAGTAGATATACACAGAAACATACACACACAATCCTCCACGACCACCCTGTATCCTGCATTTAAGCAGATACATCCAGAATTACACACACAAAACTCCAGCACCACCCTGTCTCCGGTAATTAGACAGTTATACACAGAAACACACACTCACCATTCTCCACCACCAAGCTGTAAACTGCTATTAAACAGACATTTACAGAA
>NC_057717.1:68541298-68543994 GCF_004010195.1 Chiloscyllium plagiosum | reverse complement strand
AGGGGAGGGAGGTGTCAGAGATGGTCCAGGTAAGTACTGACCCTCTGATTGTGTGGCGCTCCCTGAGTATTGATTCTCCGACTGTGTGGCAAACTGTCAGTGCTGAACTTCTGACAGTGTGGCGTTCCCTCACTACTGTCCCTCCCAGAGTGCAGCACTCCCACAGTACTGACCAGCTGACAGTGCAGCACTCACTCAGTAAAGACCCTCTAAAAGTGCAGAACTGCCTCGGTACTGAAATTCTGACAGTGCGGCGTTCCCCCAGCACTGACCCTCTCACAGTGTAGCACTCCCTCAGTACTGACCTTCTTGCAATGCAGCACTCTCTCGGTACTGACCCTCTGACAATGCAGCACACTCTCTGTACAGACCCGATAACAGTATGGCGCTCCCTCAGTACTGATTCTCTGAAGATGTAGCACTCCCTCAGTACAGACCATCTGACAGTGTAGCACTTGCTCAGTACTAGCTCTCTGACAGTACAGTACGCCATTCGTACTGACTCTCTGACAGTGGAGTGCTCCCTCAGCACTGACCCAATGACAGCACAGCACTCCCTCAGTATTGACCTTCCAACAGTGCAGCAATGCCTCAGTACTGATCATTTGATTGTGTGGTGCTCCCTGAGTATTGACCCTTGGATAGTGTGGCACTCGCTCAGTACTGACACTCCGACAGTGTGACACACCCTAAGTACTGCCCCTCTGACACTGCAGCACTCCCTCAGTAAAGCCCTCCTGATAATGCGGCACTCCCTCCGTACTGACCTTCCGACAGTGCAGCATTCCCTCCGTCCTGACCCTCTGACAGTGCGGCACTCGCTCTCTATGACAGTCTGACAGTGCAGCACTCCCTCTATACTGACCCTCTGAGAATGTGCACTCCCTCAGTTCTGAACGTCTGACAGTGCAGCGTTCTCTCCAGCAGTGCGGCAAACCCTCAGTACTGACCCTCTGGCAATGCGCAATTCCCTTAGTACCTACCCTCTGAACTGCAGCACTCCCCCAGTTCTGTCCTTTCAAAAGTGCAGCACTCTCTCGGTACTGAGGGTATGACAAACTGTCGGCGGGTCAGTGCTAAGGGTGTGCAGCACTGCCCCACACCGACGGTCTGACAGTGCGGCACTCCCTCATTCGTGCCCCTCTGACAGTGTGACGTTCCCTCAGAACTAACCATCTGACAGTGCAGCTCTCTCACAGTACTGATTGTGTGGTGCCCCCTGAGTATTGACCCTCCAACAGTGTGGCACTCTATCAGTACTGACCCTTTTGACACGGCAGCGCACCCTCAGTACCGAACCTCTGACAGTGTAACACTCCCTCAGTACTGACCCTCTCACAGTGCGGCACTCCCTCAGTACTGACCCTCTGACAGTGTAACACTCCCTCAGTACTGACTCTTTGACAGTGCAGCACTCCGTTAGTACTGAACCGTTGGTAATTTAGAGCTCCCTCAGTACTGACCCTCTGACAGTGTAGCACTCCCTCAGCACTAATGCTCTGACAGTGTAGCACTCCCTCAGTACTGATGCTCTGACAATGTTGTTCTCCCTCAGTCGTGACCGGCCAACAGTGCAGCGCTCGTTTTGCACTGACATTCTGACAGTGTAGCGTGCCCTCAGTACTGCCCCTCTGACAGTGCAGTACTCCCTCATTACTGACCCTCTGACAGTGTGGCCTTCCCCCGAGACTGACACTCTGACAATGCCGCACTCCCACGTACTGACCCTCTGACAGGGGAGTGCACCCTCAGCACTGACCCTCTGACAGCGCAGCACTCCCTCAGTACTGACCCGCTGACAGTGCAGCTCTCACTCAGTAAAGATCCTCTGACAGTGCGGAACTCCCTCGGTACTGATCTTCCGACAGTTGGCGTTCCCTCAGTACTGACCCTCTGAAAGTGCAGCACTTCCTCAGTACTGACCATCTCACAGCATGGCACTCCGCTCCTTCAGTATTGACCCTCTCACTGCGTGTCACTCCCTCCGTACTGACCCACTGACAATGAAACACTCCCTCAGTATTGACCTTCTGGCAGTGCAACGCTCGCTCAGTACTGACTTGCTGACAGTGCAGCACTCCCTCAGTACTGATACTCTCACTGTGAGGCTCGCCTTCAGTACTGACTATCTGACATTGTGGCACTCCCTCAATACCGACCCTCTTGCAATGCAGCGTTACCTCAGTACTGACCATCTGACAGTGCAGCACTCCTTTAGGATTGACTCTCTGACAGTGCGGCACTAGCTCAGTATTAACTCCATGAGTGTGCAGCACTCCCTCAGTACTGACATTCTGACAGTGCAGCACTCCCTCAGTCCTGCACCCATGACAGTGCATTGCTTCCTCAGTACAGACCCTCTGAAAGGGTGGCATTCCCTCAATACTGATCCTCTGACAATGCAGTGCTTCCACAGTATGACCCCCTGACACTGCAGCACTCCCTCAGTACTGATGCTCCGGCAGTGTTGCGCTCCCCCAATACTGATCCTCTGATAGTGCAACATTCCCTCAATACTGATCCTCCGACAGTGCAACATTAACATAGTACTCACTCTCCACAGAGTAGCGCTCCCTCAGTCATGACCTTCCGACAGCGAAGTGCTCACTGCTCATATTGACCCTCTGACCAGAAGTGAGTCTCACTTCTGTTGTGGGCAAAGTCTTAGAGAGAATTGTAAGGGATAGGATTTATGC
>NC_057717.1:68528051-68540564 GCF_004010195.1 Chiloscyllium plagiosum | reverse complement strand
AAGATCGTATGAGGAAGGGCTGAGGCACTTGGGGTTGTTTTCAATGGTGTAAAGAAGGTTTAGGGGTGACTTGATAGAGGTGTACAAGATGATTAGGGGTTTAGATAGGGTCGACAGTGAGAATCTTTTTCCACGTATGGAGTCAGCTATTACGAGGGGGCATAGCTTTAAATTAAGGGGGGGTAGATATAGGACTGATGTTAGGGGTAGGTTCTTCACTCAGCGAGTCGTAAGTTCATGGAATGCCCTGCCAGTAGCAGTGGTGGACTCTCCCTCTTTATGGGCATTTAAGCGGGCATTGGATAGGTATATGGAGGATAGTGGGTTAGTATAGGTTAGGTGGGCTTGGATCGGCGCAACATCGAGGGCCAAAGGGCCTGTACTGCGCTGTATTCTTCTATGTTCTATGTTCTATGACCCTCCCTCGGTACGGCCCCTCTGACAGAGCAGCGCTCCCTCAGTAGTGACTTACTGACAATGCGACACTCCCTCTGGCAGAGCAGCGCTCCCTTAGTAGTGACTCTCTGACAGCGCAACACTCCTTTGGTACAGCCGCTCTGACAGAGCAGCCCTCCCTCAGTACTGACCTTCTCACAGAGCAGGGCTCCTTCACACGTGATCCTCTGACAATGCGGCACTGCACCTATAATGAAACTCTGACAGTGCACTATTCCCTCCCTACTGACCCTCCGACATTCTGACACACCCACAGTACTGACCTTCCATCAGTGCGGCACTCCGTCATTACTGGCCCTCCAACAGTGCAGCACTCCCTAATTACTGACCCTTTCACAGTGCAGCACTCCCTAAGTACTGATGGTCTGACAGTGTTGTTCGCCCTCAGTAATGACCCTCCAACAGTGCAGCGCTCATTTTGCACTGACCCTCTGACACTGTAGCGTGCCCTCAGTACTGCTCCTCTGACAGTGTAGCGTGCCCTCAGTACTGACCCTCTGACAATGCAGTACTCCCTCATTACTGACCCTATGACAGTTTGGCCTTCCCCGGGACTGACACTCAGGCAATGCGGCACTCCCTCAATACTGACCCTCTGACAGCGCAGCACTCCCTCAGTACTGACCCGCTGACAGTGCAGCACTCACTTAGTAAAGATCCTCTGACAGTGCGGAACTCCCTCGGTACTGATCTTCCGAAAATTGGCGTTCCCTCAGGACTGACCCGCTGACAGTGCAGCACTTCCTCAGTACTGACCATCTCACAGTGTGGCGCTCCTTCAGTACTGACCCTCTCACTGCATGTCACTTCCTCAGTACTGACCCTCTGACAATGAAACACTCCCTTAGTACTGACCATCTGGCAGTGCACACTCCCTCAGTACTGACTCGCTGACAGTGTAGCATTCCCTCATTACTGATCCTCTGGCAGTGCAACACTCCCTCAGTACTGACCCTCTGACATGCAGCACTCAGTACTGACACTCTCACTGTGTGGCTCTCCTTCAGTACCGACTCTCTGACATTGTGGCGCTCCCTCAGTAATGACCGCCTGGCAATGCAGCATTCCCTCAGTACTGACCATCTGACAGTGCGGCACTCCATCATGATTGACCCCTCTGACAGTGCTGCATTAGCTCAGTATTAACTCCATGAGTGTGCAGAACTCCCTCAGTACTGACATTCTGACAGTGCAGCACTCCGTCAGTCCTGCACCCATGACAGTGCAGTGCTCCCTCAGTTCTGACCCTTTGACAGTGCAGCGCTTCCTTAGTAAGATCTTCTGGCAGTGCAACACTCCCTCAGTACTGCCCCTCAGGGAGTGCAGCACTTCCTCAGTACTGACCCTCTGACAGTGTAACGCTCCCTTAGTACTTACCGTCCAAAGGTCCAGAACTCCCTCAATACAGACCCTCTGACAGTGTGGCATTCCCTCAGTACTGATTCTTTCTCAGTGCAGCATTTGCTCAGTACTAACTCTCTGACAGTGCAGCACACGCTTTGTACTGACTCTCTGCCAGTGCAGCATGTCCTCAGTACAGACCCACTGACAGTGCAGCACTCCCTCAGCACTGACCCTTTGTTAGTGCAGCACTTCCTCAGTACTGACCCTCTGACAGTGTGGCCTTTCCCCCGGGACTGACACTTAGAAAATGCATCAATCCCTCATACTGACCCTCTGACAGTGGAGTGATCCCTCAGCACTGACCCTCTGACAGTGCAGCACTCTCTCAGTACTGACCCTCTGTCAGCGCAGCACTCTCTCAGTAAAGGTCCTCTGACATTTGGCGTTCCCTCAGTATTGACCCTCTGACAGTGCAGCACTTCCTCAGTACTGACCATCTGACAGTGCGGCACTCCTTTAGGATTGACCATCTGACAGTGCTGCACTAGCTCAGTATTAACTCCATGAGTGTGCAGCTCTCACTCAGTACTGACATTCCAACAGTGCGGCACTCCGTCAGTCCTGCACCCATGACAGTGCAGTGCTCACTCAGTTCTGACCCTTTGACAGTGCAGCGCTTCCTTAGTGCAGACACTCTGACAGTGCAGCACTCCCTCAGTACTGGCCCTCTGACAGTGCAGCACTCCATCTATGCTGACACTCTGACAGTATGGCACTCCCGCAATCCTGCACCCGAGAATGAATCCCTCCCTCAGTACTGAACCTCTTTTCAGCGCCCAATCAGCACTGACCCTTTGACAGAGTTGCACTTCCGTGGTACTGACCCTCTGACAATGCAGCACTTCCTCACTACAGAACCTCAATACTGCTCCTCTGTCAATGCAGTTTTCCCTCGGTACTGACCATCTGACAATGAGGCGCTCCCTCAGTGCTGACCCCCTGACAGTGTAAAACTTCTCAGTATTAACCCTCTGACAGTGCAGCACTTCCTCAGTACTGACACTTCGACAGTGCGACACTCCCTCAGTAATGACCCTCCAAGAGTGCAGCGCTCATTTTGTACTGACCTTCTGACAGTGTAGCGTGCCCTCAGGACTGATCCTCTGACAGTGCCGCGCTTCATCAGTACAATGTGGCTCTCCCTCAGAACTGACCCACTGACAGTGTAGCTTTCCCCCGGGACTGACACTCAGACAGTGCAGCACTGACCCTCCAACAATGCAGCACTCACTCAGTACTGACATTCTCACACTATACCACTCACTCAGTACTGATGCTATGACAGTGGAGTGCTCCCTCAGCACTGACCCTCTGACAGCGCAGCACTTCCTCAATACTGACCCTCTGACATTGCAGTGTTCCTCAGTACTGACCCCTTGATATTGCAGTACTCACTCAGTAAAGACTCGCTGATATTGCGGAACTCCCTCGGTGCTGACCTTCTGACAGTGCAGCTTTCCCTGAGTATTGACCCTCTGGCAGTGCAGCACTCCCTTAGTACTGACATACTGACAGTGTTGCGCTCCCTCAGTACTTAACCAACGACACTGCTTCATTCCCTTTGCACTGACCGACAAACAGTGCAGCACTCCTTCAGTACTGACCCTCTGACAATGCAGCCCTCGCTCAGTACTAACTCCCAGACTGTGCAGTACTCTCTCGGTACTGAACCTCTGACAGTATAGCACTCCCTCATTACTGACCATCTGACAGTTCAGCATTCCTTCTGGACTGGCCCTTTTACAGTGTATCGCTCCCTCAGTACTGACCCTCTGACAATGCAGCACTCTCTCAGTGCAGACCCTCCGACAGTGTGGCACTATTTCACTACTGACCCTCCGACAGTGTGGCACTCCCTCAGCACTGCCCCTCTGACACTGCGGCACTCACTCCGTACTGACCTTCCGACAGTGCAGCATTCCCTCTGTACTGACCCTCTGAGAGTGTGCACTCCCTCAGCTCTGAACCTCTGACAGTGTGGTACTCTCTCAGTACTGACCCTCTGAAAATACAGCACTCACTCATTACTGACCCTCTGACAGTGCAGCGCGTCCTCAGCAGTGATCCATTGACAGTGCAGGCACATCCTCTATACTGACCCATTGACAGTGTAGCGCTATTCTCAGTTATGACCCTCTGACAGTGCAACACTCCCTCAGTACTGACCCTCTGACAGCGCAGCACTCCCTCATACTGACCCATTGACAGCGCAGCACTCCCTCAGTACAGACCCTCTGACAGTGGAGTGCTCCATCAGAACTGACCCTCTGACAGCGCGGCACTCCCTCAGGACTGACCCTCTGACACAGCAGCACATCCTCAGTACTGACCCGCTAACACTGCAGAACTCACTCAAAAAAACGCTCGGACTGTACGGACCTCCCTCAGTGCTGACCCTCTGACATTGCAGCACTGTCTCAATACTGACTCGATGACAGTGCAGCACTCACTCAGTAAAGAACATAGAACATAGAACATAGAACAATACAGCGCAGTACAGGCCCTTTGGCCCTCGATGTTGCGCCGATCCAAGCCCACCTAACCTATACTAACACCCTTAAACCTTCTTTTCTCTAATGAAAACAGTCCCAAGTGTCTCAGTCTATCCTCATACGATCTTTCTTCCATACCAGGCAACATCCTGGTAAACCTCCTCTGCACCCGTTCCAGTGCCTCCACCTCCTTCCTATAGTATGGCGACCAAAACTGCACACAATATTCCAGATGCTGCCGCACCAGAGTTTTATACAACTGCATCATGACCTCAGGGCTCCGGAACTCAATTCCTCTACCAATAAAAGCCAGTACGCCATATGCCTTCCTCACCGCACTATTTACCTGGGTGGCAACTTTCAGAGATCTGTGTACATGGACACCAAGATCCCTCTGCTCATCCACACTACCAAGTATCCGACCATTAGCCCAGTACGCCATCTTTTTGTTATTCTTCCCAAAGTGAATCACCTCACATTTAGCTACATTGAATTCCATTTGCCACCTTTCTGCCCAGCTCTGCAGCTTCTCTATATCCTGCTGTAACCTGCCACATCCTTCCTCACTGTCACTGTAAAGACCCTCTGACTGTGTAGAAATCCCTCACTACTGACCTTCCAATAATGCAGTATTCCCTCAGTTCTGAATCTCCCACACAGTGGCATTTTCTGAGTACTCTCCCTCCGGCAGTGCAGTAAACCCTCAGTACTGACAGTTCAGCACTCTCTCAGTACTGACCCTCTGACAGTGCAGCACTCCCTCAGTACTGACCCTCTGACAATGAAACACTCCCTCAGTACTGCCTCGCTGACAGTGTAGCACTCTCTTAGTACTGATCCTCTGACAGTGCAAGACTCCCTCAGTACTGATCGTCTGACAGTGTAACACTCCCTCAGTACTGACCCTCTGCCAGTGCAGAACACCCTCAGTACTGATCCTCTGACAGTGTAGCTCTCCCTCAGTACTGTCCCTCCGACAGTTCAGCGCTCCCTCATACAGACCCTCTGACAATGTGGCATTCCCTCATGACTGAACCTTTGACAGTGCGACACTCCCTCGGTACTGACCTCTGACAGTGCGCTATTCCCACAGCACTGACCGACAAACAGTGTAGCATTGCCTCAGTACTGACCCTTTGTCAGTGCAGCACTTGCTCAGTACTGACTCTCTGACAGTGCAGCACTCCCTCAGTACTGAACCTCTGACAGTGCAACACTCCCTCAGTATTGACCCCCTAACAGTGCAGCGCTCCCTCAGTACTGACGTACTGACAGTGTAGCTCTCCCTCAGTACTGAACCTCCGACACTGCGTTATTCCCTTTGCACTGACCGACAAACAGTGCAGCACTCCTTCAGTATTGATCCTCTGACAATCCGGCCCTCGCTCAGTACTAACTCTCAGACTGTGCAGAACTGCCTCAGTACTGAACCTCTGACAGTATAGCACTCCCTCTGTACTGGCCCTTTGACAGTGTATCTTTCCCTCAGTACTGATCCTCTGACAATGCAGCACTCCCTCAGTATAAACCCGATGACAGTATGTTACTCCCTCAGTACTGCCCCTCTGACACTGCCGCACTCCCTCAGTAAAGTCCTTCTGACTATGCCGCACTCCCTCCATACTGGTTCTCTGACAGTGCTGCACTCTCTCCGTCCTGAACCTCTGACAGTGCGGCACTCCCACTCTATGACAGTTTGACGGTGCAGCATTCCCTCTCTACTGGCCCTCTGAGAGTGTGCACTCGATCAGTTCTGACCGTCTGACAATGCGGCATCCCTTCAGTACTGACCCTTTGACAATACAGCACTCACTCATTACTGACCCTCTGACAGTGCAGAATTCCTCAATATTGATTCTCTGACAGCGCAGCACTCCCTCAGTACTAACGCACTGACAGTGTAGCACTCCCTCAGTACTGACCCTCTGAGAATGCAGCACTCCTTCAGTACTGACTCTCTCCAGTGCAGCACTCCCTCAGTACTGATCCTCTGTCAGTGCAGCACTCCTTCAGTACTGACCCTCTGGCAGTACTGACCCTCTGCCAGTGCAGCACTCCCTTAGTACTGACTCGCTGACAGTGCAGCACTCCCTCAGTACTGACTCGCTGACAGTGTAGCACTCCCTCAGTACTGACCTTCTGACAGTGCAACACTCCCTCAGTACTGACCCTCTGGCAGTGCAGCATCCCTCAGTACTGACCCTCTGACAGTGCAGCGCTCTGTACTGACCCTCCAACAGTCCAGTGCTCCCTCAATACAGACCCTCTGACAGTGTGGCATTCCCTCATGACTGAACCTTTGACAGTGCGACACTCCCTCAGTACTGACATCTGACAGTGCTGTCGCTCCGACGGTGCGCTATTCCCAAAGCACTGACCGACAAACAGTGCAGGACTCGCTTAGTACTGACCCTTTGTCAGTGCAGCACTCCCCCTAAGTACTGATCCTCTGACAGTGCAGCACTCTGTCAGTACTGACTCTCTGACAGTGCAGCACTCCCTAAGTACTGATCCTCTGACAGTGCAGCACTCTGTCAGTATTGACTCTGACAGTGCAGAACTCCCTCAGTACTGACCCTCTGACAGTACAGCACTATTTCAGTACTGACCCTCTGACAGTGCAGCACTCCCTCAGTTCTGAACCTTCGACAGTGCAGCATTCCCTCAGTGCACTCCCTACGGCACTGTGGCAAACCCTCAGTAGTGACCCTCCAGCAATGAAGCACTCCCTCAATACTGACTTTCCAACAGTGCAGTGCTCCCTCAGTACTGAAGCTCTAACAGTGCGACATTCCCTCAGCACTAACAAACGGAACAGTGCAGCACACCCTCAGTACTGACCCTCTGGCACGTACTGACCCTCTGCCAGTGCAGAACACCCTAAGTACTGATCCTCTGTCAGTGCAACACTCCCTCAGTACTGATACTCTGGCAGCACTGACCCTCTGCCAGTGCAGAACACCTTCAGTACTGACTCTGTCAGTTTGGTGCTCCCTCAGAACTGACCCTCTGAGAGTGTGTACTCACTCAGTTCTGCATCTCTGTCAGTGCGGTGTTCTGTCAGTCCTGACCCTCAGGCAGCGTGGCAAACCCTCAGTACTTAACCTTCGGCAATGTGGCACTCCCTCAGTACTGACCCTCTGACAGTCCAGTGCTCCCTTACTATCAACCTCTGATAGTTCGGCACATCCGCTGTACTGACCCTCTGACAGTGCAGCATACCCTCAGTACTGACCCTCTCGCAGTGCAACACTCCTTCAGTACTGATCCTCTGGCAGTACGGACCCTCTGCCAGTGCTGAACACACTCAGTACTGACTCTCTGTCAGTGTGGTGCTCCCTCTGAACTGACCATCTGAGAGTGTGCACTCACCCATTTCTGCACCTCTGACAGTGCGGTGTTCTGTCAGTACTGACCCTCTGGCAGCGTGGCAAACCCTCAGTACTTTACCTTTGGCAATGCAGCACTCCCTTAATACTGACCGTCTGATAGTCCAGTGCTCCCTCACTACTCAAACTCCGATATTTCGGCACATCCTCTGTACTGACCCTCTGACAGTGCAGCACTCCCTCAGTACTGTCTTTACAAACGTGTGGCACTCCCTTGGCACTGAGTGTATGGCGATCTGTCAGAGGATCAGTACTGAGGGAGTGCCGGATTTTGGAAAGTCAGTGACAGTGCAGCACTGACCCTCTGACAGTGCGGCACTCTCTCAGTACTGACACTCAGACAGATCACCATACACTCAGTGCTGAGGTAATGCCACACTTTTGCAAAGACAGAACTGAGGGAGTGTTACACTGTCAGAGAGTCAGTACTGAGGGAGTGCTGCATTGCTAGAGGTTACATTCTGACCCAAAGTGCAGCACTTCCTCAGTAATGACACTCTCACAGTGTGGCACTCCTTCAATACTGACACTTTCACAGCGTGACACTCCCTCAGTACTGACCCTCTGGCAATGCAGCATTCCCTCAGTACTGACATTCTGACAGTGCAGTACTCCCACTATGCCGACACACTGACAATGCGGCAATCCCTCAGTACTGACCTTTAATAGTGCAGTGCTCACTCAGTACTGACCCTCTGAAAGGGTGGCATTCCCTCAATACTGATCCTCTGACAATGCAGTGCTCACACAGTATGATCCCCTGACATTGCAGCACTCCCTCAGTACTGACGCTACGACAGTGCAGCACTCCCTCAGTACTGATGCTCCGGCAGTGTTGCGCTCCCCCAATACTGATCCTCTGATAGTGCAGCTTTCCCTCAATACTGATCCTCTGACAGTGCAACATTAACGTAGTACGCACTCTCCACAGAGTGGCGCTCCCTCAGTAATGACCTTCCAACAGTGGAGCACTCACTGCATATTGACCCTCCGACCGTACGACACTCCCTCGGTACGGCCCCTCCGACAGAGCAGCGGTCCCTCAGTAGTGACCCTCGGACTGTGCAGCACTGCATCTGTAATGAAACTCTGACAGTGCGGTATTCTCTTCGTAATGACCCTCCGACATTCCGACGCACCCACGTACTGACCTTCCATCAGTGCGGCACTCCCTCGATACTGACCCTCTCACAGTGCAGCACTGCCTTAGGACTGAGCCTCTGACAGTGCAGCTTTCCCTTGTGCTGACTCTCTGACAGTGCAGAACTCCCTCATACTGAACCGTTGGCAATTTAGAGCTCCCTCAGTACTGACCCTCTGACAGTGCAGCACTCACTCAGCACTGATGCTCTGACAGTGTAGCACTCCCTCAGTCCTGATGCTCTGACAATGTTGTTCTCCCTCAGTAATGACCCTCCAACAGTGCAGCGCTCGTTTTGCACTGACCCTCTGACAGTGTAGCGTGCCCTCAGGACTGACCCTCTGGCAGTGCGGCGCTCAATCAGTACAGACCCTCTGACAGTGTAGCACTCCCCCAGGAGTGACCCTCTGACAGTGCGACACTCCTTTGGTACAGACCCTCTGACAGTGCAGCACTCCCAAAACTACTGACCCTTTGACAGTACAGCACTCACTCCATACTGACCCTCTGACAGTGCGGCACTCCCTTCAGACTTAACTTCCGACAGTGTGGTGTTCCCTCAGTACTGACCCGTTGATATTGCAGAACTCACTCAGTAAAGACTCTCTGACATTGTGGAACTCCCTCGGTGCTAACCTTCTGACAGTGCAGCGTTCCCTGAGGACTGAACCCCTGACAGTGCAGCATGCCCTCAGTACTGACCCTCTGACAGTGCAGCACTCCCTCAGTACTGACCCTCTGACAATGCAGCACTCCCTCAGTTCTGACGTACTGACAGTGTAACAATCCCTCAGTACTGAACTCCGACACTGCATAATTCCCTTAGCAGTGACCGACAAACAGTGCAGCACTCCTTCAGTACTGACCCTCTTACAATGCGGCCCTCGCTCAGTACTAACTCTCAGACAGTGCAGTACTCTATCGGTACTGAACCTCTGACTGTATAGCTCTCCCTCATTACTGACCATCTAACAGTGCGTCATTCCCTTGCCACTGACTGACAAACAGTACAGCACTCCTTCTGTACTGACCCTCTGACAGTGCAGCACTCCCTCATTACTGACCCTCCAACAGTACAGCACTCCCTCCATACTGTTTCTCTTACAGTGTAGTGGTCCCTTAGTACTCACCTTCTGACAGTGCAGCACACCCTCATTACTTGACCCTCGGATATTGCAGCACGACCTCAGTACGGACCCTCTGACAGTGCATCACTCACTCAGTACTGACCGTTTGATAGTGCAGCACTACCGTAGTGCTGACCTTCTGACAGTGCGGACCTCCTTTCCCGCCTCAGGCGACTGACTGTGTGGAGTTTGCACATTCCCCCCGTGTCTGCGTGGGTTTCCTCTGGGTGCTCCGGTTTCCTCCCACAGTCCAAAGATGTGCAGGTTAGGTGAATTGGCCATGCTAAATTGTCCATAGTGTTAGGTAAGGGGCAAATGTAGGGGTATGGGAGGGTTGCGCTTCGGCGGGTCGGTGTGGACTTGTTTTGGGCCGAAGCACCTGTTTCAACACTGTAAAGTAATCTAATCTAATCTAAAACTCCTGACAACACAGCACTCCCTCTGCACTGAATCACTGAAAGTACAGCACTCACTCAGTGGTGAACCATCAACAGTGCGGAATTCCCTCAGTACTGACACCCTGAAAGTGCGGCACTCCCTCTGTCCTGCACCTTTAACAGTGCAGCGCTCCCTCAGCACTGAACCATTGAAAGTGCAGTACTCCCTCAGAGCTGACCCTCTGACAGTGCAGCACTCCCTCAGTACTGATCCTCTGACAGTGTAGCGCTCCCTCAGGACAGATCCTCTGATGGTGCAACGCTCTCTCAGTACAGACCCTCTGACAGGGCGGCATTCATTGAGGACTGAATCTCTGATAGTGTGACACTACCTCATTACAGACCTCTGACAGTGCTGTCGCTCCGTCAGTGCGGCATTCCCTCAGTACTGAACCTCTGACAGTGCAGCACATCCTCAGTACTGATGTTCCTACACCGCGTCATTCCCTTAGCACTGACAGACGAACAGTACAGCACTCCTTCAGGACTGACCCTCTGACAGTGCAGCACTCACTCATTACTGACCCTCTGACAGCGCAGCACTCACTCAGTACTGGCCGTTTGACAGTGTATCGCTCCCTTAGTACAAACCGTCTGACAGTGCAGCACTGCCTCTGTACTGGCCCTTTGACAGTGTACCACTCCCACAGTACTGACCCTCTGACAGTGAAGCACTCTCTCAGTACTGATCCTCTGACAGTGTAGCACACACTCTGTTCTGCACATCTAACAGAGCAGCACTCCCTCATTGCTGACCCTCTGACAGTGCAGCACTCCCTCAGTACTGACCCTATGACAGTGCAGCACTCCCTCAGAACTGAGGATTATTCGAGAGGCTGAGAGAGTGATAGATAGAAGCTACAGGGACATAGCTACGCCAGGGAACAGAGGTAGCTGGGTAACAGGTAGAGGTGGAAAGGGGAGGAAGCAGGCACTGCAGGGATCCCCTGTGGTCGTTCCCCTAAACAATAAGCATACCGCTTTGGATACTGTTGGGGGGGACGGCCTCGCATGGGTAAGCTGCAGTGACCGGGTCTGTGGCGCGAGGTCTGGCTCTGAGGCCCAGAAGGGAAGTGGGGAGAGGAGGAGAGCGCTAGTTATAGGAGACTCTCTAGTTAGAGGGAGGGATAGGTGGTTCTGTGGACATGGGCGAGCCTCTTGGATGGCTTGTTGCCTCCCGGGTGCCAGGGTCCGAGACGTCTCGGACCGTGTCTTCAGAATCCTTAAGGGGGAGGGTGTGCAGCCAGAAGTCGTGGTGCACATTGGCACCAACGACATAGGTAGGAAGAGGGGTGGGGAGGTCATTCAGGAGCTCAGGGAGTTAGGCTGGAAGCTAAAAGCTAGGACGGACAGAGTCGTCATCTCTGGGTTGTTGCCAGTGCCACGTGACAGTGAGGCAAAGAAGAGGGAGAGAGTAAAGTTGAACACGTGGCTACAAGGATGGTGTAGGAGAGAGTGCTTCAGGTATTTAGACAATTGGACTGCATTCTGGGGAAGGTGGGACCTGTACAAACAGGACGGTGGCAGGGGGATGGGATTCGGACTTGTAGTCCAGATGACAAGTAGGCTAGCTGTTTGTCAGGATATCCAAGTATGTGGGGAGGCTGTGAAGTAGGTAGCACTGACAGGGAATACTTGCGGACACAGAGATGGGTTCAAGTGTGTATACTTCAACGCAAGGAGTATCAGAAATAAGGTGGGTGAACTTAAGGCGTGTATCGGTACCTGGGACTACGATGTTGTCGGCCATCACGGAAACGTGGAGAGAAGAGGGACAGGAATGGTTGTTGGAGGTTCCTGGTTACAGATGTTTCAGTAAGATTAGGGAGGGTGGTAAAAAAGGAGGGGGGGGGGGTTGCTAATTAGAAATAGTATAACGGCTGCAGAAAGGCAGTTCGAGAGGGATCTGCCTTTAGAGTTAGTATGGGCTGAAGTCAGAAATAGGAAAGGTGCAGTCACCTTGTTGGGTGTTTACTATAGGCCCCCCAATAGCAGCAGAGATGTGGAGAAACAGATGGGGAAACAGATTTTGGAAAGGTGCAGAAGCCACAAGGTAGTAGTCATGGG
>NC_057717.1:68509775-68526569 GCF_004010195.1 Chiloscyllium plagiosum | reverse complement strand
AGAAGATTTGTAGCTCAGGTTGAGGTTCTGGATGTAGGTTAGCTCACTGAGCTGGAAGGTTTGTTTTCAGACATTTCGTCACCATATTAGGTAACATTATCAGTGAGTATCCGGAAGCCCACTGAAGATGTTACCTTGTATGGTGACGAAATGTCTGAAAACAAACCTTCCAGCTCAGCGAGCAAACCTACTTCCATTACATAGATCTGTCCTTTTCAGGAATTACAAATTGATTTGTTACATAATGCAACATTTATCAACTGATAACTCATTCTTCACTTTTACACAGAGTAGCCTAATCTCTAAAACTATCTGCAGAATAGACGCATACACCTTCTTCAATAAAATGTGTTAACAATAAACATATTGTTATGCCTTCTTATGCGGAAAGTCAGGAGGCATGGGATAGAGGGAAATTTGGCCAATTGGATAGAAAACTGGCTAACCGGTCGAAGGCAGAGAGTGGTGGTAGATGGTAAATATTCAGCCTGGAGCCCAGTTACAAGTGGAGTTCCGCAGGGATCAGTTCTGGGTCCTCTGCTGTTTGTAATTTTTATTAATGACTTAGATGAGGGAGTCGAAGGGTGGGTCAGTAAATTTGCAGATGATACGAAGATAGGTGGAGTTGTGGACAGTGAGGAGGGCTGTTGTCGGCTGCAGAGGGACTTAGGTATGATGCAGAGCTGGGCTGAGGAGTGGCAGATGGAGTTCAACCCTGTCAAGTGTGAGGTTGTGCATTTTGGAAGGACAAATAAGAATGCGGAATACAGGGTTAATGGTAGGGTTCTTAGTCAGGTGGAGGAACAGAGGGATCTTGGGGTCTATGTACATAGATCTTTGAAGGTTGCCACTCAGGTGGATAGAGTTTGTAAGAAGTCCTATGGAGTATTATCGTTCATTAGCAGAGGGATTGAAGTGATGTTGCAACTGTACAGGACTTTGGTTAGGCCACAGTTGGAGTACTGTGTGCAGTTCTGGTCGCCTCACTTTAGGAAAGATGTGGAAGCTTTGGAGAGGGTGCAGAGAAGATTTATCAGGATGTTGCCTGGAATGGAGAATAGGTCATACGAGGATAGGTTGAGAGCGCTAGGCCTTTTCTCGTTGGAACGGCGAAGGATGATGCGGGAGCAAGAAGACCAGATGATCAGAGGAATAGATAGAGTGGACAGTCAGAAACTTTTTCCCCGGGTGCAACAGTGTTACAAGGGGACATAGATTTAAGGTGAAGGATGAAAGGTATAGGTGAGATGTCAGGGGTGGGTTCTTTACCCAGAGAGTGGTGGGGGCATGGAATGCGCTGCCTGTGGGAGTGGTAGAGTCAGAATCTTTGGTGACCTTTAAGCGGCAATTGGATAGGTACATGGATGGGTGCTTAAGCTAGGACAAATGTTCGGCACAACATCGTGGGCCGAAGGGCCTGTTCTGTGCTGTATTGTTCTATGTTCTATGATCCTCTGACAGTAAAGCACTCCCTCTGTACTGGCCCTTTGACAGTGGATGACTCCCTCAGTACTGACCCTCTGACAGTGCAGCATTCCCACATTACTGACCCTCTGACAGTGTAGCACTCACCGAAACTGAGCCGTTGACAGTGCAGCACTCCCTCAGTATTGACCCTCTGACAGTGCAGCACTCCCTCAGTACTGAGCCTCCGGCACTGCGTCATTCCCTTAGCACTGACCGACGAACAGTGCAGTACTCCTTCAGTACTGACCCTCTGACAGTGCAGCATTTCCTCAATACTGACCATCTGACAGTTCAGCACTCCCTCAGTACTGAACCTCTGACAGTGTAGCTCTCCCTCAGTACTGAACCTCTGACACTGCGTCATTCCCTTGCCACTGACTGACGAACAGTGCAACAGTCCTTCAGTACTGACCCTCTGACTGTGCAGCACTCACTCAGTACTGGCCCTTTGACAGTGTATCACTCCCTCAGTAATGACCCTCTGACTGCAGCACTCCCTCATTACCGACCCTCCAACAGTACAGCACTCCCTCCATACTGTTTCTCTGACAGTGTAGTGTTCCCTCAGTACTCATCTTCTGACAGTGCAGCACACCCTCATTACTTGACCCTCTGACATTGCAGCACTACCTTAGTACTGACCTCTGACAGTTCATCACTCACTCAGTCCTGGCCCTTTGATAGTGCAGCACTACCTTAGTGCTGTCCTTCTGACAGTGCGGACCTCCTTCAGAACAAAACTCCTGACAAAGCAGCACTCCCTTTGCACTGACTCACTGAAAATACAGCACACACTCAGTGCTGACACTCCAACAGTGCGGCATCCCATCAGTACTGACCCTCTGACAGTGCAGCACTCCCTCTGTACCTGCCCTTTGACAGTATACCGCTCCCTCAGTACCGACCCTCTGACAGTGCAGCACTCCCTCAGGACTGACCCTCTGACAGTGTAGCGCTCCCTCAGGACTGACTCTCCGACAGTGTAGCGCTCCCTCAGGACTGACCCTCTGACAGTGTACCGCTCCCTCAGGACTGACCCTCTGATGGTGCCACAGTCCCTCAGTACAGACCCTCAGACAGGGCGGCATTCATTAAGGACTGAACCTCTGACAGTGTGACACTACCTCCTGTTCCCTGGGATGCTGCCTGACCTCCTGCGCTGTTCCAGCAACACATTTTCAGCTCACTACCTCAGTACAGACCTCTGACAGTGCTGTCGCTCTGTCAGTGCGGCACTCCCTCAGTACTGAACCTCTGACAGTGCAGCACACCGTCAGTACTGATGCTCCGACAGTGTGCCGCTCCCTAAGGACTGACCCTCTGACAATGCTGCACTCACTCAGTACTGACCCTTTGACAATATAACACTCACTCATTACTGACACTCTCACACTTTAGCACTCCCTCAGTACTGACCCTCTGACAGTGTAGCTCTCCCTCAGTAGTGAACCTCCGACACTGCATCATTCCCTTTGCACTGACTGACAAACAGTGCAGCAATCCTTCAGTACTGACCCTCTGACAGTGTAGCACACCCTCTGTCCTGCACATCTTATAGAACAGCACTCCCTCATTATTGACCCTCGGAGAGTGTAGCTCTCCCTCAGTACTGAACCTCTGACACTGCGTCATTCCCTTTGCACTGACTGACAAACAGTGCAGCACTCCTTCAGTACTGACCCTCTGACAGTGCAACACTCATTTATTATTTACCGTCTGACAGTGCAGCACTCTCTCTGTACTGACCCTTTGACAGTGTATCGCTCCTCAGTACTGACCCTCTGACAGTGCAGCATTGCCTAAGTACTGGCCCTCTGACAGTGTATCGCTCCCTTAGTACGGACCCTCTGACAGTGCAACACTCCCTCTGGACTGGCCCTTTGACAGTATACCACTCCCTCAGTACCAACCCTCTGACAGAGCAGCACTCCCTCAGTACTGACCCTCTGACAGTGCAGTACTCATCAGTACTGATCCTCTGGCAATGCAACACTCCCTCAGTACTGACCCTCTGGCAGAGCAACACTCCCTCAGTACTGAACCTCTGGCAGTGCAACACTCCCTCAGTACTGACCCTCTGGCAGTACTGACCCTCTGCCAGTGCAGAACACCCTCAGTATTGACCCTCTGACAGTGTAGCGCTCCCTCAGTACTGACCCTCCAAAATCCAGCGCTCCCTCAATACAGATCTCTGACAGTGTGGCATTCCCTCATGACTGAACCTTTGACAGTGCGACACGCCCTCGTACTGACCTCTGACAGTGCTGTCGCTCCGACGGCGCGCCATTCACACAGCACTGACCGACAAACAGTGCAGCACTCCTCAGTACTGACTCTTTGTCAGTGCAGCACTCGTTCAGTACGAATTCTCTGACAGTGCAGCACTCCGTCAGTCCTGACCCTCTGACAGTGCAACACTCCCTCAGTACTGACTCTCTGACAGTGCAGCGCACACTCAGTACTGACCCTCTGACAGTGTAGCACACACTCAGTACTGACCCTCTGACAGTGCAGCACTCCCTCAGTACTGACCCTCTGACAGTGCAACACCCCCTCATTACTAATCATGTGACAGTGCAGCACCCCCTCAGAACTGACCCTCTGACATTACAGCACTCCCTCAGTACTGACCCTCTGGCAGTACTGACTTCCTGTCAGTGCAACACTCCCTCAGTCCTGACCCACTGCCAGTGCAGAACACCTTCAGTACTGACTCTCTGTCAGTGTGGTGCTCCCTCTGAACTGACCCTGTGAGAGTGTGCACTCACTCAGTTCTGCACCTCTGACAGTGCGGTGTTCTGTCAGTACTGACCCTCTGTCAGCGTGGCAAACCCTCAGTACTTAACCTTCGGCAATGCAGCACTGCCTCTGTACTGACCCTCTGACAGTGCAGCACTCCCTCAGTACTGTCTTTCTAAACATGTGGCACTCCCTTGGCACTGAGTGTATGGCGATCTGTCGGAGGATCAGTACTGAGGGAGTGCCGGATTTTGGAAAGTCAGTGACAGTGCAGCACTGACCCTCTGACAGTGCGGCACTCTCTCAGTACTGACACTCAGACAGATCACCATACACTCAGTGCTGAGGGAGTGCCACACTTTTGGAACGACAGTACTGAGGGAGTGCTGCACTGTCAGATAGTCAGTACTGAGAGAGTGCTGCATTGACAGAGTTTACATTCTGACCCAAAGTGCAGCACTTCCTCAGTACTGACCCTCTGACATTGTGGCGCTCCCTCAGTACTGACACCCACACAGAGTGGCACTTCTTCAATACTGACCCTCTCACAGCGTGACACTCTCTCATTACTGACCATCTCACAGTGTGACATTCCCTCAGTACTGACCCTCTGACATTGCAGCACTCCCTCAGCACTGACACTACGACAGTGCAGCACTACCTCAGTAATGATGCTCCGGCAGTGTTGCGCTCCCCCAATACTGATCCTCTGATAGTGCAGCTTTCCCTCAATACTGATCCTCCGACAGTGCAACATTAACTTAGTACTCACTCTCCACAGAGTGGCACTCCCTCAGTAATGACAGTGCGGTATTCCCTCCCTACTGACCCTCCGACATTCCGACGCACCCACAGTACTGACCCTCCAACAGTGCGGCACTCCCTAATTATTGACCCTTTCACAGTGCAGCACTGCCTTAGTACTGAGCCTCTCACAGTGCAGCACTCCCTCTGTGCTGACTCTCTGACAGTGCAGCACTCTCTCAGTACTGAACCGTTGGTAATTTAGAGCTCCCTCAGTACTGACCCTCTGACAGTGCAGCACTCCCTCAGCACTTATGCTCTGACAGTGTTGTTCTCTCTCAGTGCAGCGCTCGTTTTGCACAGACCCTCTGACATTCTAGCGTGCTCTCAAGACTGACCCTCTGACAGTGCAGCGCCCCATCAGTACAGACCCTCTGACAGTGTAGCACTCCCCCAGGACTGACCCTCTGACACTACAGCACTCACTCAGTACTGACCGTCTGACAATGCAGTACACCCTCATTACTGACCCTCTTACAGTGTGGCATTCCCCCGGGACTGACACTCAGACAATGCAGCAATCCCTCGTACTGACCCTCTGACAGTGAAGTGCTCCCTCAGCACTGACCCTCTGAGAGCGCAGCACTCTCTCAGTACTGACCCTCTGACAGTGCAACAGTATCTCAGTAATCACTCTCCACAGTGTGGCGCACCCTCAGTAATGACCCTCTGACAGTGTAGCGCTCGCTTAGCACTGACCCTGTGACAATATATCACACCCTCGGTACTGACCTTCTGACAGTGCAGCGCTCCATCAGTACAGACCCTCCAACAGTTTGGCACTCTCCCAGGACTGACCCTCTGACGGTGCGACACTCATTTGGTATAGAACCTCTGACAGTGCAGCACTCCCAAAAGTACTAACCCTTTGACAGCACAGCTCTCACTCCATACTGGCCCTCTGACAGTGCAGCACTGTCTCAGTACTGACCCTCTGACAGTGCGACACTCTCTCCAGACTGAACTTCCGACAGTGCGGCGTTCCCTCAGTACTGACTCTCTGGCAATGCAGCACTCCATCAATCCTGACCCTCTGATAATGCAGAACTCCCTCAGTACTGAGCAGGTGACAGTGTAGCGCTCACTCACTATTGCCCTCGCAGTGTGAGCACTCCCTCAGTTCTGAACCTCCGATAGTGCATTGTGCCCTCAGTACAGACTCTCTGGCAATGCAGCATTCCCTCGGTACTGACTCTGACAGTGCAGCCCTCCATCTACGCTGACTCTCTGACAGTGTGGCACTCCCGCAGTCCTTCACCCAACAATGAAGTCCTCCATGAGTACTGAACCTCTGACAGTGCAGCGCCCCATCAGCACTGACCCTTTGACAGAGTTGCATTCCTGTGGTACTGACCCGCTGACAATGCAGCACTTCCTCACTACAGACTCTCTGACAGGGTGGCATTCGCTCAATACTTCTCCTCTGTGAATGCAGTGCTCCCTGGGTACTGACCCTCTGACAATGAGTTGCTTCCTCAGTACTGAACCCCTGATAGTGTAAAACTCTCTCAATACTGACCCTCTGACAGAGCAGCACTTCCTCGATACTGACATTCCGTCAATGCTGTTCTCCCATAGTAATGACCCTCCAACAGTGCAGCGCTCTTTTTGTGCTGACCCTCTGACAGTGTACCGTGCCCTCAGGACTGATCCTCTGACAGTACGGTGCTCCATCAGACCCTCTAACAGTACAGCACTCACTCAGTACTACCCCTCTGACAATGTGGTTCTCCATCAGAACTGACCCACTGACAGTGCGGTACTCCCTCATTACTGACCCTCTGACAGTGTGGCCTTTCCCCGGGACTGACACTTAGACAGTGCAGCACCCTCTCAATACTGGCCCTTTGACAGTGTATCGCTCCCTCAGTACTGACCCTCTGACAGTGCAGCATTCCCTCAGTACTGGCCCTTTGACAGTATACCCCTCCCTCAGTACTGACCCTCTGACAGGGCAGCACTCCCTCAGTACTGACCGTCTGACAATGCAGCACTCCCTCATTACTGACCCTCTGACAGTGTGGCCTTTCCCCGGGACTGACACTTAGACAGTGCAGCACCCTCTCAATACTGGCCCTTTGACAGTATACCGCTCCCTCAGTACTGACCCTCTGACAGTGCAGCACTCCCTCAGTACTGATCCACTGGCAGTGCAACACTCCCTCAGTACTGACCCTCTGGCAGTACTGACCCTCTGCCAGTGCAGAACACACTCAGTATTGACCCTCGGACAGTGTAACACTCCCTCAGTAATGACCGTCCAACAGTCCAGCGCTCCCTCAATACACACCCTCTGACAGTGTGGCATTCCCTCATGACTGAACCATTGTCAGTGCGACACTCCCTCGGAACTGACCTCTGACAGTGCTGTCGCTCCGACGGTGCGCCATTCCCTCAGCACTGACCAACCAACAGTACGGCACTCCCTCCTTACTGACTCTCCAAGAGTGAGCACTTCTTCAGTACTGACCCTCTGATAGCGTAGTGCTCCCTGAATATTCACCCGACGACAGGGTGACAAACTCTCAGTTTTGACCCTCTGACAGTGTGGAGCTCCCTCAGTAGTGACCCTCTGACAGGTTAGCACTCCCTCAGTACTGACCATCTGACAATGCAGCACTCCCTCATTACTGACTCTCTGGCAGTGCAACACTCCCTCAGTACTGTCCCTCTGGCAGTACTGACCCTCTGCCAGTGCAGAACACCCTCAGTATTGACCCTCTGACAATGTAGCACTCCCTCAGTAATGACCGTCCAACAGTCCAGCGCTCCCTCAATACAGACCCTCTGACAGTGTGGCATTCCCTCATGACTGAACCTTTGACAGTGCGACACTCCCTCGGAACTGACCTCTGACAGTGCTGTCGCTCCGACGGTGCGCCATTCCCTCAGCACTGACCAACCAACAGTACGGCACTCCCTCCTTACTGACCCTCCGAGAGTGACCACTTCCTCAGAACTGACCCTCTGATTGCGTAGTGCTCCCTGAATATTCACCCGACGACAGGGTGGCAAACTCTCAGTTTTGACCCTCTGACAGTGTGGAGCTCCCTCAGTACTGACCCTCTGACAGGTCAGCACTCCCTCAGTACTGACCATCTGACAATGCTGCACTCCCTCATTACTGACTCTCCGGTAGTGCAACACTCCCTCAGTACTGACCCTCTGGCAGTGCAACACCCCCTCAGTACTGAACCCCTGGCAGTGCAACACTCCATCAGTACTGACCCTCTGGCAGTACTGATCCTCTGCCAGTGCAGAACACCCTCTGTATTGACCCTCTGACAGTGTAGCACTCCCTCAGTAATGACCGTCCAACAGTCCAGCGCTCCCTCAATACACACCCTCTGACAGTGTGGCATTCCCTCATGACTGAAACATTAACAGCGTGACACTCCCTCGGAACTGACCTCTGACAGTGCTGTCGCTCCGACGGTGCGCCATTCCCTCAGCACTGACCAACCAACAGTACGGCACTCCATCCTTACTGACCCTCCAAGAGTGAGCACTTCCTCAGTACTGAGCCTCTGATAGCGTAGTGCTCCCTGAATATTCACCCGACGACAGGATGACAAACTCTCAGTTTTGACCCTCTGACAGTGTGGAGCTCCCTCAGTACTGATTTTCTAAAAGTGCAGCGCACCATCAGTACAGACCGTCAAAGAGTGTGGCGTTCCGTCAGTACGACCCTCTGACAGCGCAGCACTCCATCTGTGCTGACACTCTGACGGTGTGGCACCTCCTCAGAGAGTGCAGCACTCCTACTGTACTCACCTTCCGACAGTGCGGCTTTCCCTAAGCGTTGACCAAACAACAGTGCAGCATTGCCTCGGTACAGACCCTCTGACAGTGCAGCACTCCCTCATTACTGACTCTCTGACCATGCGACTCTCGCCCAGAGCTGCCCCTCTGACAGATCAGCACCTCATCTGTCGTGACTCTGAGAGTGCAGCACTGCACCTGTAATGAAACTCTGACAGTGCAGCACTCCCTCAGTACTGACTCTCTTACAGTGCAGCACTCCCTCTACGCTGCCACTCTGACAGTGTGGCACTCCCTCATTACTGACTATCTGACAGTGCAGCACTCCCTCATTGCTGACCCTCTGACAGTGCAGCACTCCCTCAGTACTGACTCTCTTACAGTGCAGCACGCCCTCTACGCTGCCACTGTGACAGTGTGGCACTCCCTCATTACTGACTATCTGACAGTGCAGCACTCCCTCATTGCTGACCCTCTGCCGTACCACACTCCCTCGGTACTGCCCCTCTGGCAGAACAGCGCTCCCTCAGTTGTGACTCTCTGATAGTATGGTATTCCCACCATACTGACCCTCTGACATTGCGGAGGACCCACAGTACTGACCCTCCAACAGTGCGGCAGTCCCACATTACTGACCCACTGACAGTGCAGCACTCCCTCAGTACTGACTCTCTGACAGTGCAGCACTCTCTCTACGCTGCCACTCTGACAGTGTGGCAATGCCTCGGTTTCGCACCCTGACAGTGCAGTACTCCCTCAGTACTGACCCTTTGACATTGTTGCGCTCCCGCAGCACTGACCCCCTAACTATGCAGCACAAACTCGGTACTGATCCACTGACAGTGAAGCTCTCCATATATACTGACAGTGTGGCACTCCCTCACGCCTGCACCTGACAGTGCAGCACTCCCTCAGTACTGACCATTTAACAGTGTTGCACTCCTGCAGTACTGACCCTCTGACAATGCAGCACTTCCTCACTACAGAAACTCTGACAAGTGGCATTCACTCAATACTGTCCCTCTGACAATGCAGTGCTCCCTCAGTACTGACCCCCTGACAGTACAGCACTCCCTCAGTACTGACACTCCGACAGTGTTGTGCTCCCTCAGTATGACCCTCCAACAGTGCAGTGCTCGATTTGTACTGACCCTCTGACAGTGTAGCGTGCCCTCAGGACTGATCCTCTGACAGTGCGGCGCTCCATCAGTACAGACTCTCTGACAGTGTGGCACTCCCCTAGGACTGACCCTGTGACAGTACAGCACTCACTCAATACTGACCTTGTGACAATGCAGCACTCCCTCAGTAGTGAACCTCCGACAGTGCAGCAATCCCTCAGTAGTTACCCGCTGACAGTGTGGTGCTCCCTCAGGCCTGACCCTCTAACAGATCAACACACCCTAAGTAGTGATCCTCTGATAGTGCGATACTCCCTCAGTTCTGAATCTCCATCAATGCGGCATTCCCTCAGTACTCTTCCTCCAACTGTGCGGCAAACCCTCAGTATTGACCCTCTGGCTATACGGTACACCCTCAGTACTGACCCTCTGGCAATGCAGCACACCCTCAGTACTGACCCTTTGACAGTGTGGCACTCGCTCAGTACTAACTCTCAATTAGTGCAGCACTCCCTTGATACTAATGCTCCGACAGTGCATCACTCCCTCCGTACTGACCCTCTGACATTGTGGCATTCCTTCAGTTCTGATTCTTTGACAGTGTAGCGCACCCTCAGCACTGACCCTCTGACAGTGTAGCACTCCCCCCATTACTGACCCTCTGGTAGTGCAGAGCTCCCTCAGTACAGACCCTCTGACAGTGTGACATTCCCTGAGGACTGAACCTTTGAAGTGTGACACTCCCTCGGAACTGACCTCTCACAGTGCTGTTGCTCCGACACTATGCCATTCCCTCAGCACTGACCGAGCAACAGTGCGGCACTCCCTCCTTATTGACGCTCCGAGAGTGAGCACTTCCTCAGTACTGACCCTCTGACAGTGTGACAATCCCTCAGTTCTGGCCGTCTGATTGTGCAGTGCTCCCTGAGTATTGACCCTCCGACGGGGTGGCACTCTCTCAATATTGACCCTCTGACAGTGCAGCGCTCCATCAGTACAGACACTCTGACAGTGTGGTACTCCCCTAGGACTGACCCTCTGACAGTACAGCATTCACTCAGTTCTGACCCTCTGACAGTGCAGCACTCCCTCAGTACTGACCCTCTGACAGTGCAGCACTCCCTCAGTACTGACCCTCTGACAGTGCAGCACTCCCTCTGTGCTGACCCTCTGACAGTGCAGCACTCCCTCAGTACTGACCCTCTGACAGTGCAGCACTCCCTCAGTACTGACCCTCTGAGAGTGCAGCACTCCCTCTGTGCTGACCCTCTGACAGTGCAGTACCCCATCAGTACTGATGCTTCGGCAGTGTTGCGCTCCCCCAGTGCTGATCCTCTGATAGTACAACATTAACTTAGTACTCACTCTCCACAGAGTGGCACTCCTTCAGTGATGACCCTCTGACAGTGGAGTGCTCATTACATAATGACCCTCTGAGAGTGCGACACCTCCTCGGTACTGCCCCTCTGACAGAGCAGGACTCTGTCAGTAGTGACTCTCTGACAGTTTGGCACTCCCTCCATATCGACCCTCCGACATTCCGGCGCACCCACAGTACTGACAGTGCAGCACCTCCTCGGTACTGACCCTCTAACAGTGCAGCGTTCCCTCAGTATTGACCCTCTAACAGTGCAAGACACACTCATTACTGACCCTCTGACATTGCAGTGCTCTCTCAGTATTGACCCCCTGATAGTGCAGCAATCCATCAGTACTTACCCTCTGACATTGCAGCTCTCCCTCAGTTCTGACCCTCTGACAGTGCAGCACTCCCTCAGTACTGACCCTCTGATACTGCAGCAATCCTTCAGTATTGACAATCCGACAGTGCAGTTTCCCTCAGTACTGATCCTCAACAGTGCAACACTAATGTAAGCACTGACCCTCCAACATTGCGGCGCTCCCTCAGTACCCTCCCTATTTTTTCTATTTCTTAGTGTTTTGTGGAAATGTGGAGTCATTGCGTTTGTAGGTTCTGATAAAGCATGAGAGAGACACACAATCCAAGCCCTGTCTGAAACTCTCTGCAATAGTCTATTCAGAGAGTTGCACAGCATGGAAACAGACCCTTCGGTCCAACTTATTCATGCCGACCAGATATCCTAACCTAATTTAGTTCCATTTGCTAGCACTTGGCCCATATCCCTCTAAACCCTTCCTATTCATATACCCATCCAGATGCCTTTTAAATGTCGCAATTGTCCCAGCCCCCACCACTTCCTCGAGCAGCTACCTGCATGGCACTTGCTCAAACATTCATAGACTCATGCAACCTCAAATAAACACCAATCTACGAAATGCTATCACTGTCATTTTCAATCCATCCTTTGATTCTCCGTTACGCTGATTTAAACAGTGGTAAAGAAACAGTCTCTGTGACCATCTAGTGTGACCTTGTAATAAAAGTAACTTTCAAATTTCACTTGCAGATAATTACCTCGCAATGTAATAGTTGCCTGGATGGTGGGGGTGAACTGTATTCTCCTGCTGCAGTCCTTGGATGTCCCACATTGATGTTAAGGAGGGAATTCCAGGATTTTGACCTGAATCACACAGACAGCTCTCTTACTGGAGTGGCCCTTTAAAGTGGAAAGTTACTGTAGACCAGGAGGACCTGAGAGCTGCTGTATCGTCAGAGAGAGAGGCCTGGTGGGTCACACACCTCAGGTGAGGAGTGAGGTTGAGAAGCTGGGGCCGTCATGGTAATTTCAGCTATGATAGAGATTGAGCCAACAATGTTGGCATCACGAACCTGTTAGCTGTGGTATCTGGTCCCCCTTTATGGCGGAGGAATTCTATCCCTTTAATAGAGCAAGCTTGAGAATTCAACACTAAAATCAACCTGTACGGACACGCTGGAGACCTGACACATCAATACAGAGATTGCTGAAGAAGCTAAGCACGTCCAGCTGTATCTGTGAAGAGAGAGATAGAGACAGAGAGAGAGTTCACCTTTCAATCCAGTGATTTCTGCGGGAATATTCCTTCAGAAAGACTGTACAGAACCGAAATTTAGTGACTATGTTTCTACATAAAGATGTTTTTATTAATAAAGTCTTCTTAAAAAAATGATATTTTAGAGGGGGATCAAGCATCTTGAGCTTGTGGGGGCATTGCCCCTGTCCCTAATCTTTCTTAAATAAACGCTAGACAAGTTAGATCCTCGCCGAGAATAAAAATAAACGGTCATAAATGAGGAGGAGATGGAGGGATTGTGACCGGGCTCAGTGGTTAGCAATGTTGCCTCACCCCATCTGGGTTCGATCCCAACCTCGGGCAATTGTCTGTGTGGAGTCTGCACATTCTCCCCGTGTCTGCCTCCGGGTAGAGTCGGGGTTGGGGGGGGGGGGTTGTTGGGATGCTCTGCCGAGGGTCAGTGTGTACCTGATAGAATGTGGAAGAAGGCCATTCAGCCTATGATCAATCCAGAGACCCAAATAATGTCCTGGGCCCTCGGCTCCAATCTTAGGGGTGCCTGTGGGAAGGTAGAAAGGTACAGATACACTTCCCTGATCATTTCCGCAGGCCTCCAAGGGACACTGGTGTCGTAAGATGGAGGCCATACCCCATTTTAGAAGATTCTGATCTTTTTAAACAGTGGGAAATTACATAAACATGTGTCTTAAACATGGATTGGAGGAAAACTGTTGTCAATCTATGATCACTTGTTGCTTGGAGATGCTTCAGAAAAGCAGGCATCCAACCAGATCAGTGCTGTCGATGCAAGAGGTGTTGCACAGGAAGATCCAACAAGTTATTTGCAGTTGCTGTCTGTCTCCCTGGAGCAGTCATCATTGGAGATAAGGGTTCAGTTCTGGGAGAGATCATCTCTCCAACAATAACCTCAACCATGCCTGTACATCAGCGTGTGCAAGGTCATATTGCGTACCCAAGAAGATAAATTCCTGCTACTGTTTCAGGTTGGTTGGGCCTTTATTTCAAAAACTGGTAAAGACACAAAAGTGCAAGTTTTTAAAAGCTGCAAAACTCCCTTATCTGGGGTAAAGTGACTGCTTAAAGCTCTCTCGAGAGAGAGGTTGCAATGGAAGAACAAGTAACATTAGATTGATAGCATATAGTGCCATTCAGGTGCAGAGGTATTGTCAGAATTTCTATTCAGGATTAACTAAGTCATTGAAGGAGAGGAGAAAACAATTCCAGGTGGATCAAACACACCTTGGAGATAGTATCTCAACTAACTTGTTCAGTGATGGTACGATATTCCTCTGGACCAGGTGGGACCTGAACCTGGATCTCCTAGCTCAGAGGTAAAGATGCTACCACTGTCCTTTTCTACCTTCCCCAAGCTGTGCAAGAGGCCTAAAACTTGGCTGCAGACATAATTTAAAAATTCATTCCTGATGAAGGACTTTTGCTGTAACGTTGATTTTCCTGCTCCTCGGTTGCTGCCTGACCTGCTGTGCTTTTCCAGCACCACTCTAATCTAGACTCTGACCTCCAGCATCTGCAGTCTTCACTTTTGCATAATTTAAAAACAGCTAACGTGACAAGTTCTTCAAGAAGGGAGGAGGGAGAAACTAGGAAACTACAGGCCAATCAGTCTAACAGTGGGGAAACTAATGAAACCAATACTTAAAGACAGAATTAATCTGCACTTGGAGCAGGCAGGGATTAATCAAGAACAGTAGGTGTGATTTTATTAAGGGAAGGTCATGTCTGACCAATTTGATTGAATTTTTCAAAGAGATGACCAGATGGTGTAGTCTACGTGACTTCAATGGAGCTTTTGATAAGGTCCATGGGAGACTGATGGCAAAGACAAGAGCCCACGGTTTTCAAGGCAATTTGGCAAATTGGATCCACAATGGGCTAAGTGCTAGGAAGCAGAGGGTGACAGGGGTTGAGATGTGCTTCTGTAACTGGAAGCATGTGCCCAGTGGGAATCTTGCAGGGATCAGTATTGGGTCCTTGCTATTTCTGGGCTTATAGAAATAATTTTCACTTGAAAGTAGGAGGATTGATCAGTGCGTTCATGGATGATATGAAAACGAGTGTGGTGGCAAATAGTGAGGAAGATAGGCTTAGATCACAGGCGGAAAACATGGCAAGGGAATACATGATGAACGATAGGGCCCTGGGAAGCACTGAAGATCAGAGGGACTTTGATGTGCCTGTCCACCAGTCACTTAAGCACCGGGACAGGTGATAATCTTGCCTTTCCTTGTTGAACACTGTGTTTGAGCTGAGAGGTTATGTTGGAACTGTCTAAAATATTGGCTAGGGGACAGCTAGCTTGTTGTCTGCATTTCTGGAATCCACATTATAGAAGGGATATGTTAGCACTCAAGGGGGTGAAGAGACTTGCAAGGATGTTGCCGGAACTGGAGAGTTGTAGTTATGAAGAGAGCTTGGAAAGATAGGCCTTTTTCCTTAGACCAAAGAGATCGAGAGGGGAGTCACAGGTAGATTGGTGTTAGGTATGCTTTCCCTTATTGGTCAGAGCATTGAGTAAAGGAGTGTGGAGGTCATGTTATGGCTGTACAGGACATTGGTTAGGCCACCTTTGGAGTATTGTGTACAGTTCTGCTCTGATTCCTATGGAAACTTGAAACGGTTCAGAGAACATTTTCAAGGATCTTGCCAGGGTTGGAGGGTTTGAACTATAGGAACTGGCTGAATAGGCTGTTTTCCCTGGAGCGTCAGAGGCTGAGGAGTGACCTTATAGAGTTTGACAAAATCAGGGGGGCATTGAACGATAGGGCCCTGGGAAGCACTGAAGATCAGAGGGACCTTGATGTGCCTGTCCACCAGTCACTTAAGCACCGGGACAGGTGATAATCTTGCCTTTCCTTGTTGAACACTGTGTTTGAGCTGGGAGGTTATGTTGGAACTGTCTAAAATATTGGCTAGGGGACAGCTAGCTTGTTGTCTGCATTTCTGGAATCCACATTATAGAAGGGATATGTTAGCACTCAAGAAGGTGAAGAGACTTGCAAGGATGTTGCCTGAACTGGAGAGTTGTAGTTATGAAGAGAGCTTGGAAAGATTGGCCATTTTCCTTAGACCAAAGAGATCGAGAGGGGAGTCGCAGGTAGATTGGTGTTAGGTATGCTTTCCCTTATTGGTCAGAGCATTGAGTTAAGGAGTGTGGATGTCATGTTATGGCTGTACAGGACATTGGTTAGGCCACCTTTGGAGTATTGTGTACAGTTCTGCTCTGATTCCTATGGAAACTTGAAACGGTTCAGAGAACATTTTCAAGGATCTTGCCAGGGTTGGAGGGTTTGAACTATAGGAACTGGCTGAATAGGCTGTTTTCCCTGGAGCGTCAGAGGCTGAGGAGTGACCTTATAGAGGTTGACAAAATCAGGGGGGCATGGATAGGGTAAATAGACAAGGTCTTCTCCCTGGGGTGGGGGAATCCAGAACATAAAGGGCATAGGCTTAGGGTGAGAGAAGAAAGACTTAAAAGGGACCTAAGGTGAAGCATTTCTACGCAAAGGGTGATGCATGTATTCAAGAGGAAGTGGAGGCTAGTACGAGGCTAGGAACACATATAAGGCATCTGGCTGGGTAGATGAATACTCCACAATCACCTAATAAAAGAGCAGCACTCCGAAAACTAGCAGTTTCAAATAAACCTGTTGGACTATAACCTGGTATTTCTTAACATGGTGTGTGAATAGGAAGGGATTAGAGGGAAATGGGTCGAGTACTGGTAAATGAGACTAGATTAATTTAGGATATATGGTCGGCATGGACAAGTTGGGCTGAAGGATCTATTTCTGCGCTGTACACGTCTCTGACTCTCTGACATCATTGAGATGTATAAAATAATGAGAGGTGTTGATTGGGTAGACAGTAAGGAAGTTTTCCCCTTGGTGGAGGGATCAATAAAGACATATGTTGTAAAGACTGGAAGGCAGTGCAGATATTTAAG
>NC_057717.1:68506586-68509275 GCF_004010195.1 Chiloscyllium plagiosum | reverse complement strand
GAGGAATCAACCTTTTCAGACTGAGATGAGGAGAAATGTCTTCACCCAGAGAGTGGTGAGCCTGTGAAATTCACTACCATTAAAAGCGATTGAGGACAAAACATTATGTTTTCAAGAAGGAGAATGATATAGCCTTTATGGCTGAAGGGATCAAGGGGGAGAGTGGGATTAGGGATTGAACTTGATGATCAGCCATAATCATATCCAATGATAAAGCTGAATCAAGGGGCCAAATGGCCTATTCCTGCTTCTAACTTTTATGATTGATCACTAATCCTCAACTCCACTTTCCAGCTTATTCCCCGCAACCCTTGATTCCCTTCCTGGTTAAAAATTTGTCTCTCTCAGCTTTGAATATACGTAACAACCCAGTCTCGACTGCCCCCTGTGGTAAAGAATTCCACAAATTCACGATCCTTGAGAGGAGAATTTTCTCCTCATCTCCGTCTTCCTAGACTCACCCACAAGAGGCAACAATCTCTTCACATCTCCCCTGTCAAGCCCCCTCTTTCAATAAGGTCGTCCCTCATTCTTCTAAACTCCAGTGAGTACAGGCCCAACCGACTCAACCTCTCCTCATCAGACAGTCCCTCAAATCTACATTCACCTTCTTAATTCAAGTGTTTCATGTATATTGTAAATTATTATGGCCCAGCACTGACTCCTGTGGCTCTCTGCTAGTTACAAGTTGCCATCCTGAAAATCCCAACTCTCTATCATCTATTAGTTAGGTA
The DNA here is from genome assembly GCF_004010195.1 of Chiloscyllium plagiosum. Taxonomy (NCBI): domain Eukaryota; kingdom Metazoa; phylum Chordata; class Chondrichthyes; order Orectolobiformes; family Hemiscylliidae; genus Chiloscyllium; species Chiloscyllium plagiosum. The sequence continues at coordinate 68,508,541 of NC_057717.1, read as the reverse complement.
ATCCTCTATCCATGCTTATACACCACCCTCAACATCAGGAGATTTTATTTTACTAAGTAGCCTATTGAAAGCCTTTTAGAAATCTAAATATGTTGCAGATACTGGTTCCCCTTTTTCTACCCTGCTTGTTGCTTTGTCACTGAACAGTAGTAAAATTATCAAGCATCATTTCCCCTTCATGTCACCATGCTGACTCTGCTTGACCATATTGTGCATTTCTAAATGCTCTGCTATCACATCCTTTCTAATATATTGTAACATTTTCTCAATAACACACATTAAGCTAATGGGTCTATAGTTACCACAGGATGGGTGTGGTATGGCCACTGTATCAGTAGATGTCAGATTGAGCTTGGCAGTGATGCCCTCCATGGCCCAATATCTCACTGACTGACTCATGTCGGCAAATACATCAGGATGGCTTGTGCCAGGGCAACATGTCCCAGAAAGAACTCAACACTTTCAGCAGGTGATGGGGCAAGTCAGAAGTGCAAAGTAAAATGAAATAAACATGGAATGACGTGGATTGAATCTGTTGGTGAATGGTTGAATGGTTTTGGTCCTATGTGAAACAGATGTATTGTAGACAGACACAGATGCTGGCACAAGTGATATCCAGCTATGGACCCCTTACCTAGCGGTACAATCAGGAAGCGAATATAATTCAGCCAGTCTGGAGTTTTGCTTGCTAATTGCTCGACAAAGAACCTCAGGATGGTGCTGAGGAAGCTCTGGTCCCCAGCCAGTGCCACTTTGACTGGAGGGGGCATCTGTGAGTTACAATTACAGCTGCAGAGACAAAAAAAAGGTGAAAGTGTGAGTAAGAATCCCCCTCTAGCTCCACACTGCAAAACTATACTTTGAATGTCTGAGTAGTGCCAAACTGCCTGAGATCTGCCAGGATAGAAAACAGGGAGACCCACAATACTGTTAGGGAGGGAATTCCAGGATTTTGACGCAGAGGAATGGCGAGATATTTCCATATCATAATGGTGAGTGGCTTGGAGGGGAACTTGTAGGGGCTTATGTGTTTTTTGTATTCATTAACAGGATGTGGACATCACTGGAGGACCACAGTTATTGCCCATCCCTACTTGCCCAGAGGGCAGTTGAGAGTCAACCACGTTGCTGTGGGTCTGGAATCACTTTTAGGACAGACCAGGCAGATTCCTGTCTCAAAAAAGCATTACTGAACCAGATAGGTTATTTTCCTGACAATCAACAATGTCATCATTAAATTGTTTCAGATTATTATTCAATTCAAGTTTCACCAGTCACCATGTAGAAATTTGAACCCAGGTCCCTCGAACATTACCAAGTACTCTGGCAAATAGTGCTTTGGCAAATAGGATTAAGGAGAATCCAAAGGGTTTTTACAAATATATTAAGGACAAAAGGGTAACTAGGGAGAGAATAGGGCCCCTCAAAGATCAGCAAGGCAGCCTTTGTGTGAAGCCGCAGAAAATGGGGAAGATACTAAATTAATATTTTGCATCAGTGTTTACTGTGGAAATGGATATGGAAGATATGGATTGTAGGGAAATAGATGGTGACATCTTACAAAATGTCCAGATTACAGAGGAGGAAGTGCTGGATGTCTCGAAACAGTTAAAGGTGGATAAATCCCCAGGACCTGATCAGGTGTACCCGAGAACTCTGTGGGAAGCTAGAGAAGTGATTGCTGGGCCTCTTGCTGAGATATTTGTATCATCGATAGTCACAGGTGAGGTGCCAGAAGACTGGAGGTTGGCAAACGTGGTACCACTGTTTAAGGGCGGTAAAGACAAACCAGGGAATTATAGACCGGTGAGCCTGACCTCGGTGGTGGGCAAGCTGTTGGAGGGAATCCTGAGGGACAGGAAGTACATATATTTGGAAAAGCAAGGACTGATTCGGGATAGTCAACATGGTTTTGTGCGTGGGAAATCATGTCTCACAAACTTGATTGAGTTTTT
>NC_057717.1:68493627-68506079 GCF_004010195.1 Chiloscyllium plagiosum | reverse complement strand
GGGTTGGAGGATCTGAGCTACAGGGAGAGGCTGAACAGGCTGGGTCTGCTTTCCCTGGAGCGTCGGAGGCTGTGGGTGACCTTATAGAGGTTTACAAAATTATGAGGGGCATGGATAGGATAAATAGACAAAGTCTTTTCCCTGGGGTCAGGGAGTCCAGAACTCGAGGGCATAGGTTTAGGGTGAAAGGGGAAAGATTTAAAGAGACCTAAGGGGCAACTGTTTCATGCAGAGGGTGGTACGTGTATGGAATGAGCTGCCAGAGGATGTGGTGGAGGCTGGTACAATTGTAACACTTAAGAGGCATTTGGATGGGTATATGAATAGGAAGGGTTTGGAGGGATATGGGCCGGGTGCTGGCAGGTTGGACTAGATTGGGTTGGGATATCTGGTCGGCATGGACTGGTTGGACCGAAGGGTCTGTTCCCATGCTGTACATCTCTATGACTGTACTCCTGTGATAGTACCACAAGGACATCACCTCCCCATGTTTCTATGCAGCAGGGGTGTGTGTGTGTGTGTGTGTGTGTGTGCTCATTTGCTGAAGCTTTCGCTGCAATCTTGAAGTGCCAAATGGATGATCCATCTCAGCCTCCTCCAGTGGTGCCCAACATCACAGATACCAGTCTTCAGCCAATTCGATTCACTACACATGACAGGAAGCAATGTTGGAGACACTGGATACTGTAAAGGCTATGGGCCCTGATAACATTCCAGCAATAGGACTGAAGACTTGTGCTCCAGAACTTGCCGCTCCCCCAGCCAAGCTGTTCCAGTACAGTTACAACACTGGCATCTACCCAACAATTTGGAAAATTGTCTGTACATATAAAGCAGGACAAATCCAACCCGGCCAATTACCATCCCATCAGTCTCCCCTTGATCCTCAGTAAAGTGATGGCAGGGGTCAGCAACAGAGCTATCAATCAGCACCTGTTCAGCAATAACCTGCTCAGTGATGCCCAGTTTAGGTACCCCCAGGGTCACCCAGCTCCTAACCTCATTCCAGCCTTGGGTCAAACATGGACAAAAGAGCTGGATTCCAGAGGGAAGGGGAGAGGGACAGCCTTTGACATCAAGGCTGCATTCGACCGCGTGTGGCATCAAGGAGTCCAGGCAAAACTGGAATCAATGGGTATTGGGGGCAAACTCTCCGCTGGTTGGAGCCAGATCTGGCACAGAGGAAGATGGTTGTGGTTGTTGAAGGTCAGTCATCTCAGCTCCAGGACATCTCTGCAGGAGTTCCCCAGGATAGAGTCCTAGGCCCAACTATCTTTACTTCTTCGTCAATAACCTTCCCTCCATCATAAGGTCCGAACTGGGGATGTTCACCAATGATTGCACAATGTTCAGGACCATTCACAATTCCTCAGATACTGAAGCAGTCCATGTTCAAATGCAACAAGGTCTGGACAATATCCAGGCTTAGGCTGACAAGTGAAAATGACATTTTTGCAATGCAAACGCCATCTTGAATAAGAGGCAATCTAACCACCACCCTTTGATATCCAATGGTGTTACCATCACTGAGTCCCCCACTACCAACATCCTTGGGGTTACCACTGATCAGAAATTGATCTGGACTCACTACAGAAACAATGGCTACATGAGCAGGTCAGAGGCTGGGAATCCTGCAGTGAGTAACTTACCTCCTAACTCCCCAAAGCGTGTCCACCATCTACAAGACATAAGTCAGGAGTGTGATGGAATACTCCCCACTTGCCCTGAATGAGGGCAGCCCCAACAACACTCAAGAAGCTCAACACCATCCAGGTCACAGCAGCCGCTTGATTGGCACCACATCCATAAGCATCCACTCCTTGCACCACCGATGCTCAGTCGCAGCAGTGTGCACTATCTACAAGATGCCCTGCAGAAATTCATCAAAAATCCTCAGACAGCACCTTCCAAACTCTGAACCACTTCCACATTATGCATCTACACTTTCCAATCTCTTCCCCTTTGAGAAAAACTCTGCACATCTGTTTTTTTTTTAACTAACCCTCACATTTATCCACATTATATTCCATCTGCCATATTCTCGCCTGTTTAACAAGGTTATTAATTAGTACTTTAATGGCTATCTGTTCGTATCATGGTGCACCCTGGAGCAACTTCAAACAAAACTAATTCTGCTGGTTTAGGTGCATTGGGCATTTATGACCCATTCCTAGTTGCCATCAAAAGATGCCAGTAAGCCTTGTTCTTGGACTAGTTTAGGCTGTGTGTAAGTCTGCAGCTGTGCAATGCCTGTATGTAACTATAAGGTGTAAGGCATGCTTAAGAAAGGAACAAGTGGGGCATAGACTTGCAGTCAAGTGAAGTGTACATCTACACCCATAGACACATGAGGGTTTGAGGTGTAGGGTTTAGGAGCACCCCTTCCCACCAGGTTAATTTCCACAGAACTCCTGGTTACTTACAATCTTTGTATCCTGGTAACAATAGTGTTAAAAGCTGCGTGGATATCTGCCACTGAGCATGTGCACACCATGGGCTGGCTCTTCTCATGGAGACGTTCGTACAGATACTGAAAAAAGGAGCGAATAAAGTCCATGATCAACTAAACCCACTGTGTGAATTCAGAAAATCTAACCTTGTAGATAATCAGGAGCAACTCTCAAACAGAATTTAATATTGGGCTGTGACAGGTCAGGGAAGCAAATGCCTGCTCAGAAGTAGGTTTTCAGAAGGGTTTTAAATCACAAGAAAAAGTGCAAGAAGTGGCGAGGGAGAGAATTCCAAAATGTAGTGCCAAGGCATCTGCAGGCACCATGACTCATGGTGGAGTAACCAGGCATGGCCACAGGATTGACTAACTTGTGGAAGATGGATAGCTGGGATGAAAGGGACATTTGCAGGATGGCAACCTGTAACTAGTGGAGTGTCACAGGGATCAGTGCTGGGGCCACATTTATTTACAATATATATGAATGATTTAGATCAGGAAAGTGACTATTGTAATCAAGTTTGTGGATGATGTAAAAATAAGAGGAAGGCAAGTAGTGAGTATGACACAAAGAGTCTGCAGAGGGACATAGAGAGGTTAACTGAGTGGAATATAATGTGGGAAAATGTGAGGTTCGGCACTATGGCAGGAAGAACAGAGGAGCTGAATATTATTGAAGTGGAAAAAGACTGCAGAAAGAACAGCGAGGTTTGGGAGTCTTCACCCATGAATCACAAAACAACTATTATTTGGCTCCGAACGGTATGCAGGGATATGGGAAAAAGGCTGGAGATTGGTACTAGATAATAGAACTGGAGCAGACAGGATGAGCCAAATGGCCACCACCTGCAGCAAAACAATTCTGCGGTTCCCTAATAGATTTTTAAACAGGAACAGAATCAGAGGTGATGGGGAAAAAGGCAAGAAAGTGGAGTCAAAGAATATGAGATCAGCCATGATTGCACTGAATGGCACAGAGGACCTGATGGGCCAAAGGGCCTACCTCTTATGGTCAGGGGTGAACAATAGGTAAGAATTCAAAGAGCTCTGTTATTTCAGGTTGGTATTGCATGAAGAGGTTACAGAGGTGGGAGGAGTAAGGTTATGAGGAAGATGAAGATGAGAATTTGAAGTTTGAATAGTTGTTGATGAAGTTCAGTATATTGAGAAGTAACGGAAACAGCTTCAAGAAAAAATGGATGTAGAATAAATGCATGCAGGAGTATATGCATCCTCCGTCTCTCTCTCTGAATGAGCTCTCACTCAGTCCCATTCCCCCGGACCCTCTCTCTCTGAATGAGCTCTCTCCCAGTCCCATTCCCCTAGAATCTCTCTCTCTGAATGAGCTCTCACTCTGTCCCATTCCCCCGGACCCTCTCTCTCTGAATGAGCTCTCACCCAGTCCCATTCCCCTGGACCCTCTCTCTCTGAATGAGCTCTCACTCAGTCCCATTCCCCCGGACCCTCTCTCTCTGAATGAGCTCTCACTCAGTCCCATTCCCCCGGACCCTCTCTCTCTGAATGAGCTCTCACTCAGTCCCATTCCCCCGGACCCTCTCTCTCTGAATGAGCTCTCACTCAGTCCCATTCCCCCGGACCCTCTCTCTCTGAATGAGCTCTCACTCAGTCCCATTCCCCCGGACCCTCTCTCTCTGAATGAGCTCTCACTCAGTCCCATTCCCCCGGACCCTCTCTCTCTGAATGAGCTCTCACTCAGTCCCATTCCCCCGGACCCTCTCTCTCTGAATGAGCTCTCACTCAGTCCCATTCCCCCGGACCCTCTCTCTCTGAATGAGCTCTCACTCAGTCCCATTCCCCCGGACCCTCTCTCTCTGAATGAGCTCTCTCCCAGTCCCATTCCCCTGGACCCTCTCTCTCTGAATGAGCTCTCTCCCAGTCCCATTCCCCTGGACCCTCTCTCTCTGAATGAGCTCTCTCCCAGTCCCATTCCCCTGGACCCTCTCTCTCTGAATGAGCTCTCTCCCAGTCCCATTCCCCTGGACCCTCTCTCTCTGAATGAGCTCTCTCCCAGTCCCATTCCCCTGGACCCTCTCTCTCTGAATGAGCTCTCTCCCAGTCCCATTCCCCTGGACCCTCTCTCTCTGAATGAGCTCTCTCCCAGTCCCATTCCCCTGGACCCTCTCTCTCTGAATGAGCTCTCTCCCAGTCCCATTCCCCTGGACCCTCTCTCTCTGAATGAGCTCTCTCCCAGTCCCATTCCCCTGGACCCTCTCTCTCTGAATGAGCTCTCTCCCAGTCCCATTCCCCTGGACCCTCTCTCTCTGAATGAGCTCTCTCCCAGTCCCATTCCCCTGGACCCTCTCTCTCTGAATGAGCTCTCTCCCAGTCCCATTCCCCTGGACCCTCTCTCCTCTCTCTCCCTCAGTCCCATTCCCCTGGACCCTCTCTCTCCCTCAGTCCCATTCCCCTGGACCCTCTCTCTCTCAGTCCCACTCCTCTGGACCCTCTCTCTCTGAATGAGCTCTCCCTCTCAGTCCCATATCCCTAGACCCTCTCTCTCTCTCTCTCTCTCTCTCTGAGCTATCTCTCTCTCTCAGTCCATTCCTGGACCCTCTCTGTACGATGTCTGAGTCCCATTCTCCTGGATCCTGCTTCTGAGCTCTCTCTCTCTCTCTCTCTTCGTCCATTCATTTGGAAAGTCTCTCTCCTGTCAATCCTCTCTTATAAGAACAATGACCATAGGAGACCATATCCGGTTATGCCTTTTCTGGTCATCAAGGTAATCATGGATGATCTCTGATCTGAACTTCACCTTCTTGCCTGCTCCCCAGATATCGCCCTTGCATCCCTGGGTTATCGCACTGCTGTCTGCCAATAATGGCCTTATCCTCTACATTGCTGTTGTTATGGGAGATCCTCTCTATGCCAGTGTTCTCCTACCTGTCCCTGCCAGTCTGTAATGTTCACCAGGATAATACTCTCTGGCAGCTGGTCATCTGAAATTAGGATCTGGTTCAGTTGATCATATACAGACTTCCGAGGGACCTGTCAAGTAAAGGAGTAAGTCATGATATCAGTCACGGTTACAGAAAAAGACATTTACCTATTCCCTGATATGTGGAAAACACTAAAGGAATGCAGCATTTTTATTTGGGGTCTCTCTTTTCCCTATAGGAGGAAGAAGGTGCTGATTAAAGTCTGAAGTGACTACTTGGAGCCAACAGTACAACTTTCTAGTGCACCAAGTCATTAAGGGATGCCTGATCTTTATCTTTGATCTTTACAGAATCGTACAGTGCAGAAGAATTCCTTCAGCCTTCCGAGTCTGCAGCAATACGTGAGGAAGACCTCACTTTCCACCTCACCTCATTTCCCAGCACTTGGCCCACAGCCTTGAATGTTAAGTCATGTCAAGTGGCCATCCAGGTACTTTCTAAAGGATGTGAAGCAACTCACCTCTACCACCTTCCCAGGCAGCACATTCCAGACCGTCACCACCCTCTGAGTAAAAGTGGTTTTCCTCACATTCCCCCAAAATCTCCTGTCCATCATGTTGAACCTGTATCCCCTCAAGACTGATCCTTCACCTGAGTGGTACAGCTGCTCCTTATCTGCTTGTCCATGTCCCTCAAGACCATATACATCACAGTCAGATATCCCATCACATTCTCTACTCCATTAAAAACAAGTGGTAGAAAGTGAGGATTATAGATGCTAGAGAGTCAGAGTGGAGAATGTGGTGCTGGAATAGTACAGCCAGTCAGACAGCATCCGAGGAGCAGGAGAATTGATGTTTCGTGCACAAGCCCTTCATCAGGAATTCCTAACAAAGGCTTATGCCTGAAACGTTGATTCTCCTGCTCCTCAGATGCTGCCTGACCTGCACTCCATTGAAAACCAATCAAGTCTATGCAACCTTTCCTCATAATTTGAACTTGCTAACCCAGGCACAGTCTGGTGAATCTCCTCTGCATTCCCTCCGGTACAATCCCATCCTTCCTATGGTGTGACAACCAGAACTGCACACAGTACTCGAGCTGTGCTCTCACCAAAGTTCAACTCTTACATGACTTCCTTGCTTTTGTAATCCATGCCTCGAATGAGAAACGTATGTGTCCCAGACGCCTTTCCTCATACTTCTCGATGGCCTTGACAACTGGAAACTCAGACAACCTTGCTCCAATAGAAGCAACGTTATCTCAGTGTGCTCTATTCTCAGTGCCTCTGAAACTGGGCAATAAACCTGCCTTGGTCACGTACGGGTACAAATGCCAGGCACTTGTTATGCTGCAATCCAATCACACTTCATCAGCATTGCCAAATTCCTATTTTCCACTGGTGCTATTCAACTGAAATTGGAAACAAATGGATGGAAAGGCTAATTCCACAATGCTAAAATAGTTAATCTCATATTAGTCAAATCACATTCAGAATATGCTGCAATAATTTGTAAATTACAGTGATAGACCATAAGGTACTGAGGAGAGGAAAGTGAACAAACAGGATATTATCTAAGAATGGTCACACATCTATTCACTTCCTCAGGTACGATGCAGTCCATGACCAAATGCTGCAGGAACTGGACAATGTAAGGGCTTGAGGTGACAAGTGGCAAGTCACTCAGGGCCAGGCAAAGCCCATCACCTACATTAGATTCGAATCGATGATCATATGCACTACGCTGTCAGGATTGAGGGAGTGTCGTACTATCGGAGAATGAGTATTGAGGGAGTGCCGCACTGTCAGAGGGTCAGTACTGATGGAGTGCCGCACTGTCAGAGGGTCAGTAACTGAGGGAGTGCCGCACTGTCAGAGGGTCAGTACTGATGGAGTGCCGCACTGTCAGAGGGTCAGTACTGATGGAGTGCCGCACTGTCAGAGGGTCAGTACTGATGGAGTGCCGCACTGTCAGACACACTGTTGAAGGGTCAGTACTGAGGGAGTACCGCACTGTCAGAGGGTCAGTACTGAGGGAGTGCCGCACTGTCGGAGGGTCAGTACTGAGGGAGTGCCTCACTGTCAGAGGGTCAGTCCTGAGGGAATGCCGCACTGTCGGAGGGTCAGTACTGAGGGAGTGCCTCACTGTCAGAGGGTCAGTACTGAGGGAGTGTTGCACTGTCAGAGGGTCACTACTGAGAGAGTGCCGCACTGTCAGGGTCAGTGCTGAGGGAGTGTCGCACTGTCAGAGGCTCAGTACTGAGAGAGTGCTGCAGTGTCAAAGGGTCAGTGCGGAGTGAGTGCCATACTGTCAGAGGCTCAGTGCTGAGGGAGTGCCGCACTGTCAGAGGGTCAGTGCTGAGGGAGTGCCGCACTGTCAGAGAGTCAGTGCTGAGTGAGTGCCATACTGTCAGAGGCTCAGTGCTGAGGGAGTGTCACACTGTCAGAGGGTCAGTGCTGAGGGAGTGCCATACTGTCAGAGGCTCAGTGCTGAGAGAGTGCCACACTGTCAGAGGCTCAGTGCTGAGAGAGTGCCGCACTGTCAGATGCTCAGGACAAAGGGAGTGCCGTACTGTCAGAGGGTCAGTTCTGAGGGAGTGTCGCACTGTCAGAGGGTCAGTAATGAGGGAGTGCCGCATTATCAGAGGGTCAGTACTGAGGGAGTGCCACACTGTCAGAGGCTCAGTGCTGAGGGTGTGCTGCACTGTCAGAGGCTCAGTACTGAGGGCATGCCGCACTGTCGGAGGGTCAGGACTGAGGGAGTGCCGCACTGTCAGAGGGTCAAAAGTGAGGGAATGCCGCACTGTCAGTGGGTCAGTACTGAGGGAGTGTTGCACTGCCAGAGGGTCAGTGCTGAGTGAGCGCCACACTGTCAGAGGCTCAGTGCTGAAGGAGTGCCGCATTGTCAGAAGGTCATTACTGAGGGAGTGCTGCACTGTCGGAGGGTCGGTACTGAGGGAGTGCCACACTGTCAGAACTGAGGGAATGCAGCACTGTCGGAGCGTCAGTACTGAGGGAGTGCTGCACTGTTGGAGCGTCAGGACTGAGGGAGTGCCGCACTGTCAGAGGGTCAGTACTGAGGGAATGCCGCACTGTCGGAGGATCAGTACCAAGGGAGTGCTGCACTGTCGGAGGGTCAGTACTGAGGGAGTGCGGCACTATCGGAGGGTCAATACTGCGGGAGTGCCGCACTGTCGGAGGGTCAGTACTGAGAGGGTGCCGCACAGTCAGAGGGTCAGTACTGGGTCAGTACTGAGGGAGTGCTGTCCTGTCAGAGGGTCAGTACTGAGGGAGTGTCGCACTGTCGGTGAGTCAGTACTGAGGGAGTGACGCAGTGTTGGAGGGTCAGTAGTGAGGGAGTGCTACACTGTCGGAGGGTCAGTACTGAGGGAGTGCCGCACTGTCAGGGTCAGTACTGAGGGAGTGCTGCACTGTCGGAGGGTCAGCACTGAGGGAGTGCTGCACTGTCAGGGTCAGTACTGAGGGAGTGCTGCACTGTCAGAGGGTCAGTACTGTGGGGGTGCCGCACGCTCGGAGGGACAGTACTGAGGAAGTGCTGCACTGTCGGAGGGTCAGTACTGAGGGAGTGCTGTCCTGTCAGGGGGTCAGCACTGAGGGAGTGTTGCACAGTCGGAGGGTCAGAACTGAGGGAGTGCTGCACTGTCGGAGGGTCAGTACTGAGGGAATGCCGGACTGTCAGGGTCAGTACTGGTGGCGTGCTGTGCTGTCAGAGGGTCAGTGCTGAGTGAGTGCTGCACTGTCAGAGGCTCAGTACTGAGGGAGTGCCGCAATGTCGGAGGGTCAATACTGCGAGAGTGCCACACTGTTGGAGGGTCAGTACTGAGGGGTGCTGCACTGTCGGAGGGTCAGTGCTGAGGGAATGCTGCACTGTCGGAGGGTCAGTACTGAGGGAATGCTGCACTGTCGGAGGGTCAGTACTGAGGGGGTGCCGCACTGTTTGAGGGTCAGTCCTGAGGGAGTGCTGTCCTGTCAGAGGGTCAGTGCTGAGGGAGTGATGCAGTGTCACAGGGTCAGTACGGAGGGTGTGTTGCACTGTCGGAGGATCAGTACTGAGGGAGTGTTGCACTGCCAGAGAGTCAGTACTGAGGGAGTGCCGCACTGTCAGAGGGTCAGTACTGAGGGAGTGCCGCACTGTCGAAGGGTCAGTAATGAGGGAGTGTTGCACTGCCAGAGGGTCAGTACTGAGGGAATGCTGCACTGTCGAAGCGTCAGTACTGAGGGATTGCCGCACTGTCAGAGGGTCAGTGCTGAGGGAATGCCGCACTTTGGAGGGTCAATACTGCGGGAGTGCCGCACTGTCAGAGGGTCAGTACTGAGGGAATGCCGCACTTCGGAGGATCAGTACCAAGGGAGTGCTGCACTGTCGGAGGGTCAGTACTGAGGGAGTGCCGCACTATCGGAGGGTCAATACTGCCGGAGTGCTGCACTATCGGAGGGTCAGTACTGAGGGGGTGCCGCACAGTCGGAGGGTCAGTACTGGGTCAGTACTGAGGGTGTGCTGTCCTGTCAGAGGGTCAGTACTGAGGGAGTGTCGCACAGTCGGTGAGTCAGTACTGAGGGAGTGACGCAGTGTTGGAGGGTCAGTTGTGAGGGAGTGCTACACTGTCGGAGGGTCAGTACTGAGGGAGTGCTGTGCTGTCAGAGGGTCAGTACTGAGGGAGTGTTGCACTGTCGGAGGATCAGTACTGAGGGAGTGCCGCACTGTCAGGGTCAGTACTGAGGGAGTGCTGCACTGTCGGAGGGTCAGTACTGAGGGAGTGCCGCACACGAGGAGGGTCAGTACTGAGGAGGTGCTGCACTGTCGGAGGGTCAGTACTGAGGGAGTGCTGTCCTGTCAGGGGGTCAGCACTGAGGGAGTGTTGCACTGTCGGAGGGTCAGTACTGAGGGAGTGCCGCACTGTCGAAGGGTCAGTACTGAGGGAGTGTTGCACTGCCAGAGGGTCAGTACTGAGGGAGTGCCGCACTGTCGGAGGGTCAGTACTGAGGGAGTCCCGCACTATCGGAGGGTCAATACTGCAGGAGTGCTGCACTGTCGGAGGGTCAGTACTGAGGGGGTGCCGCACTGTCAGAGGGTCAGTCCTGAGGGAGTGCTGTCCTGTCAGAGGGTCAGGACTGAGGGAGTGTCGCACTGTTGGAGGGCCAGTAGTGTGGGAGTGCTACACTGTCGGAGGGTCAGTACTGAGGGAGTGCTGCACTGTCGAGGGGCAGTGCTGAGGGAGTGTTGCACTGTCACAGGGTCAGTACTGAGGGAGTGCCGCACTGTCAGAGGGTCAGTGCTGAGGCAGCGACGCACTGTCTGAGGTTTAGTACTGAGGGATTGTTGCACTGTCGGAAGGTCAGTACTGAGGGAGTGGCACACCTTCGGAGGGTCCACACTGAGGGAGTGTTGCATTGTCGGAGGGTAAGTACTGAGGGAGTGCTGTACTGGCAGAGGGTCAGTACTGTGGGAGTGCCGCACTGTCAGAGGGTCAGTACTGAGGGAGTGCTGTCCTGTAAGAGGGTCAGTACTGAGGGAGTGCTGCGTTGTTGACGGCTCAATACTGAGGGATTGTTGCATTGTCGGAGGATCATTACTGAGGGAGTGCCGCACTGTCAGAGGGTCAGTGCTGAGGGAGTGTCGCACTGTTGGAGGGTCCGTACTGAGGGAGTGTTGCACTGTTGGAGGTCAGTACTGAGGGAGTGCAGCACTGTCAGAGGGTCAACATTGAGGGAGTGCAACACTGTCAGAGGGTCAGTGCTGAGGCAGCGATGCACTGTCTGAGGTTCAGTACTGAGAGATTGTTGCACTGTTGGAAGGTCAGTACTGAGGGAGTGGCACACTGTCGGAGGGTCCACACTGAGGGAGTGTTGCACTGTCGGAGGGTCAGTACTGAGGGAGTGCTGTACTGGCAGAGGGTCAGTACTGTGGGAGTGCTGTCCTGTCAGAGGGTCAGTACTGAGGGATTGTTGCACTGTCGGAGGTCATTACTGAGGGAGTGCCGCACCGTCGGAGTGTCAGTACTGAGGGAGTGCCGCACTGTCAGAGGGTCAGTGCTGTTAGAGTGCTGCACTGTCACAGGGTCAGTACTGATGGAGTGCCGCACTGTCAGAGGGTCAGTGCTGAGTGAGTGCCACACTGTTAGAGGCTCAGTGCTGAGGGAGTGCTGCACTGTCAGAGGCTCAGTACTGAGGGAGTGCCGCACTGTTGGAGTGTCAGTACTGAGGGAGTATTGCACTGCCAGAGTGTCAGTACTGAGGGAGTGCCACACTGTCAGAGGGTCAGTACTGAGGGAGTGCCACACTGTCGGAGGGTCAGTGCTGAGGGAGTGCCGTACTATCACAGGGTCAGTGCTGAGTGAGTTCCACACTGTCAGAGGCGCAGTGCTGAGGGAGAGCTGCATTGTCAGAGGGTCAGTACTGAGGGAATGCCACACTGTCAGAGGGTCAGTGCTGAGGGATTGTTGCACTGTCGGTGGGTCAGTACTGAGGGAGTGCCGCACTGTCAGAGGGTCAGTACTGAGGGAGTGCCACACTGTCAGAGGGTCAGTACAGAGGAATTGTTGCACTGTCGGAGGGTCAGTACTGAGGGAATGCCGGACTGTCAGAGGCTCAGTACTGAGGGAGTGCCGCACTGTCAGAGGGTCAGTACTGAGGGAGTGCTGCACTGTCAGAGGGTCAGTATTGAGGGAGTGCCACTCTGTCAGAGGGTCAGTACTGAGGGAGTATTGCACTGCCAGAGTGTCAGTACTGAGGGAGTGCCACACTGTCAGTGGCTCAGTACTGAGGATGTGCCGCACTGTCAGAGGGTCAGTACTGAGGGAGTATTGCACTGCCAGAGTGTCAGTACCAGGGAGTGCCACACTGTCAGAGGGTCAGTACTGAGGGAGTGTCACACTGTCAGAGGCTCAGTACTGAGGGAGTGCCGCAATGTCGGAGGGTCAGTACTGAGGGAGTATTGCACTGCCAGAGTGTCAGTACTGAGGGGGTGCCCCACGTCAGAGGGTCAGTACTGAGGGAGTGTCACACTGTCAGAGGGTCAGTACTGAGGAAGTGCTGCACTGTCAAAGGGTCAATACTGAGGGAGTGCTGCACTGTCAGAGTGTCA
>NC_057717.1:68478732-68490033 GCF_004010195.1 Chiloscyllium plagiosum | reverse complement strand
GTCAGAGGGTCAGTACTGAGGGAGTGCCGCACTATCACAGGGTCAGTGCTGAGGGAGTGCTGCACTGTCAGAGGGTCAGTCCTGAGGGAGTGCCGCACTCTCACAGGGTCAGTACTGAGGGCGTGCCGCACTGTCAGAGGGTTAGTACTGATGGAATGCTGCACTGTCATAATGTCAGTACTGTTGGATTGCTGCACTGTCAGAGGGTCAGTACTGATGGAGTGCCGCACTGTCAGAGGGTCAGTACTGAGGGAGTGCCACACTGTCAGAGGCTCAGTACTGAGGGAGTGCTGCACTGTCAGAGGGTCAGTACTGAGAGAGTGCCGCACTATCACAGAGTCAGTGCTGAGGGAGTGCTGCACTGTCAGAGACTCAGTACTGAGGGAGTGCCGCACTCTCACAGGGTCAGTACTGAGGGAGTGCGCACTGTCACAGGGTCAGTACTGAGGGAGTGCGCACTGTCACAGGGTCAGAATTGAGTAAGTGCCACACTGTTGGAGGATCAGTACTGAGGGAATGCCACACTGTCATAATGTCAGTACTATTGGATTCCCGCACTGTCAGAGGGTCAGTACTGAGTGAGTGCCACACTGTCAGAGGGTCAGTACTGAGGGAATGCCACACTGTCAGAGGGTCAGTACTGAGGGAGTGCTGCACTGTCAGAGGGTCAGTACTGAGGGAATGCCACACTGTCATAATGTCAGTACTTTGGATTCCCGCACTGTCAGAGGGTCAGTACTGAGTGAGTGCCACACTGTCAGAGAGTCAGTACTGAGGGAATGCCACACTGTCAGAGGGTTAGTACTGAGGGAGTGCTGCACTGTCAGAGGGTCAGTACTGAGGGAGTGCTGCACTGTCAGAGGGTCAGTACGGTTGGATTGCCGCACTGTCAGAGGGTCAGTGCTGAGTGAGTGCCACACTGTCAGAGGGTCAGTCCTGAGGGAGTGCCGCACTCTCACAGGGTCAGTACTGAGGGAGTGCCGCACTGTCAGAGGGTCAGTAATGATGGAATGCTGCACTGGCATAATGTCAGTACTGTTGGATTGCCGCACTGTCAGGGGGTCAGTACTGAGGGAGTGCCGCGCTGTCAGAGGTTCAGTACTGAGGGAGTGTCGCACTCTCACAGGGTCAGTGCTGAGGGAGTGCCGCACTGTCAGAGGGTCAGTACTGAGGGAGTGCTGCGCTGTTGAGGGTCAGTGCTGAATGAGTGCCACACTGTCAGAGGGTCAGTGCTGAGGGAGTGCCGCACTGTCAGAGGCTCAGTACTGAGTGAGTGCTGCGCTGTCGACGGTCAGTGCTAAGTGAGTGCCGAACTGTCAGAGGGTCAGTGCTGAGGGAGTGCCGCACTGTCAGAGGCTCAGTACTGAGGGAGTGCTGCGCTGTCGACGGTCAGTGCTAAGTGAGTGCCAATCTGTCAGAGGGTCAGTGCTGAGGGAGTGCCACACTGTCAGAGGCTCTGTGCTGTGGCAGTGCTGCACTGTCTGAGGATGTGTATGAAGGTGAGACCTTGACATGAAGGTCTCCTTCTCTGATGAAACACAGTAGAGTGATGACTGAGTGAAGCCAGGGACTTCATGCACTGGAATGAAATTGGGAGTGGTAGGGTTGTGGGAAAGAGAACTGGTATTCTGATTAACCTGAGTGTTGAATCTGGAGTCGCTGCACTCGCTGTCGAAACTGCTGGCTCTGTCACCTTGTGTCTTTGTATTGTGCCGATCCTTTAGTGACGTGCTCCTGGGTCGTCGTAGCTGTCTACTTTCAGACTTACTGAATGGGAAATAAGAAGAATGACTTCAGTAGTTCCCAGGAAACCAACAGAATTGTCCTTATAAAGGAAACTTTTAGAATAGCCTCCATTTGTTGTTCTCACAATTGTAAGGGAAAATTTTGCAATTATCCCAGGAAATCTAATGGACTCTGCTTGTTAAAACAGACTGGTTAAAGCTAAAGCTTCAGGTCTCCCCTGTTATTAATAAGCCTGGAATTTAAAACTATCTTGGTAATGGTGATCATGAAACGACCATCGATTGTCATTTGGAATTCAGAGAAGGAAAGTTTGTTGTCATCTGACTCCAGACCAACAGCAATGTGGTTTATTCTTGACTGCCTTCAAAAATGGCTGAGCCAGCCATTCAGTTGAAAGGTAATTAAGGATGAGTAACTAATGCTGGTTGTGTCAGCAATATCCAAATCCCTGGGCTTAATTTTTTCCAGCGAGCCAGTGTTAATAACTAGAGGCTGCTAATTCAGTTATGCATCCATCCGACCAACTAAGTGTCCGCACCAAGTTAGCCATTCCCAAACGTCCACCCTCAGGAAAATGGCAATGAAAAACTGATCTGGCTGTGCTCACTCTGAATACTAAGGTACAGAAAACAACACGTGGTCCACTGATTAATGTTTGGACATTCCCCTCCCCTGCCAACCCTATCTTTCATCAAGGAATGTATTGAATAGACAGAGCTCTATGTCTGTCTAATGTTATATCACACACACTGTGACACCCTGTGAAACAGCCTGCAAAAGTCACTGAGCTCAGAGTTAACCTGGCCCACAGTGGGGTCATGCTCATCCTGAATGAATGTTGAGAAAAATTCAAGATGAGATCAGCAATTTGATTAACAATATAAATTACAGACAGTTCCCTGTCTCCATGAAGATGACGATCTTGGATACCACAATATTGAAAAAGAGGCAACTTCAGGGGTGGTTGCTAAAATAATCTGTTACCTTATTGATACCTTTATAAAAAGGAGAATTATGATAGACATCTTGAAGATATTCAACAGCTTTTCACATATGAAATGAAGAATTGGGGTAAGGATGTTGAGGAAAAGTAGACACTGTATGATATTCTCCACAAGTGATGCCAACCCACATGCCAGTTCCTCAAGGAACAACAGGGGTTTCTGCTGGCGTATAGGTACGTGGGGGATATGTGGAGAAGCTGAGTATATAACATTGGGGAGAATGGACAGAAAATGAGGATGTGAATTAGGGATATGGAGATGAGGTGGGGTTGGGGGATAAGGTAGATTTGGGGGATATGGGATAGAATGGGCAGGTAAGGGTGGGGATATGGGGATTGAGTGAGGTTGGGGATGTGGGGAGTAGGTGAGGATGGGGATATGGCGAGTAGGTACGAGTGGGGGATATGTGGATTTGGTGGGGTCCGGAATATAGGCAGCAGGTGAGGGTGGGGATATTTTGTAGAATTCTCTTCACTTTACTGGAAAGCATTGGAGGTTGGATCATTGAATTTATTCATGTAACATTTGATAGGTTTTTAATAGACAACTGATTCAATTGCTACAGAGAGCTGAGGCCACAGTCACATCAGTCATGATCTTACTGAATGATGAACAGGGTTGAGGGATCAAATTGACTCTTCTTGCTCCTGTGTGCCTATATGAGTTGGAATGTAGATGTGTTGGTGATATGAGGATCTTTTTGAAAGGACTGAAACGGTGTCCCTAAGGTTTACTTAACGATGTCCTGAACGTTCAGGATGTCCTGAACGATCTTCTCTCCATGATGAGTTATTACTGTATTTCATTACCTAGGAGATACAATAACCTGTGATTCGGTTTTTGTGATTTTCCCTAATGGTGGTAGTTTCTCCAGAGATGCTTCCAAGTTATTCCATTCTCCAGCTATCGTCTCCTCCTCCTCCACATCCACATCCTAGTGAGGAATCGCAAATAGAAATTATCAATAAAGCAGTTTCTGTAGGTTATCATCAGGCAATATTTCAATGATCCATGTAACATAGGTCATACCATCTACAACTGCACAATACCCATAATTGCATCCAAGTGTACACACAGGAGGAAAATGACTTCTCCCGGCTTCTCGGAAGCAGTGTCTCAACTACCTATCACACACTGGGAAACACCAGCCCTGTTATCAATCATTGTGTGGAGAACCAGCCCTTTCATTCATCACAATCTGTGTAATTTAGGTTCTGTTATCCATTATCGACACCAGCCAGGCAACGGGCATCTCCAACAAGAGAGAAGCTAACTATTGTCCCTTGACATTCAATGGCAATGCCATTATAAATGCCCACCATCAAATACATGAGCATGGATTGAGGATTAACTAACCAACAGAAGACAGACAGTTGGGCTAAGGGGGCATTTTCAGGATAGCAATCTGTATCTAGTGGAGTGGCACAGGGACCAGTGCTGAGGCCACAATTATTTCCAATAGATACTAATGATTTGGATGATGAAAGTGAATGCACTATCACTAAGTTTCAGGATTACACAAAGACAGGTGGTGAGGATGACAGAAAGAGTCTATAGAGGCGTAGAAACTGGCTAACTGAGTGGGCAAAAACGTGGTAGATGGAAAATAATGTGGAGAAATCTGAGGAGATGTACTTTGGCAGGAAGAATAGAGGAGCTGAATATTATTTAAGCTGTTTTGTTAGTTAGCTGCAGGAGCAGGCTGCTAGAGTTCTCTCTGCTGTTAAATTGAAGACATCAACAGAGAGTTTTCCTCTTAGAAATCAGAAAGGGCAGGTTGTTTCTATCAGTGTTTCTTTCTACTGGATTAGAGAGAGAGAGAGCACGTGAGAATAATAACTTTTTTGCTGCATTGCATTTTACCAAAGAATGTGGTTATTGAATGCTGCCTATATTAGAATAGAATCATAGATTCCCTACAGTATGGAAACAGGCTCTTTGGCCCAACAAGTCCACACTGACCCTCCAAAGAGTAACCCACCCAAACCCATTTCCCTACTCTATTATCCTATATTTACCCCTGAACAATGCACTTAACCTACACATCCCTGAACATTATGGGCAATTTAGCATGGCCAATTCACCTAACCTGCACATCTTTGGATCTTTTGAGAAAACCGGAGCACCCGGAGGAAACCCACACAGACATTGGGAGAATGTGCAACCTCCACACAGGCAATTGCCTGAGGCAGGAATCGAATCTGGGTCCCTGGCACTGTGAGGCAACAGTGCTAACCGCTGAGCCACCGCTCCACCCTGGATTATTGCATCAGTTATAGAGTCATACAGACATAGAGTTATAGAGCACGGAAACAGGCCCTTCAGTCCAACTTGTCCATGCCAACCAAATTTCCCAAACTAAGCTAGTTTCCATATCTGGGTTTGGCCCATATCCCTCTCAACCTTTCCTATCCATGTACCTATCTAAATGTCTTTTAAATGTTACAACTGTATCTGCATCTATAACTTCCTCTGGCAGTTCAGTCCACACATGAACCACCCTTTGTGTGAAAAGGTTGCACCCAGGTCTGTTTTAAATCTTTCCCAACTCGCCTTAAAAATATGCCTCCTGGTTTTGAACTCTCCTACTCTGGGGAAAAGGCCTTTGTTATTCACCTTATCTATTCCCCTCTCGATTTTATAAACATCTATAAGGTCACCTCTCAACCTCCTCAAGTTCCAATGAAATAATTTCCAGTCCACCCAGTTTCTCCTTATAACTCAAACCCTCAATCACGCCAACATTCTGATAAATCTTTTCTGAACCCTCTCTAATTTAACAAAATCCATCTCACAGCAGGGTGATCAGAACAGTACACAGTATTCTAAAAGTGGCCTCACCAACGTCCTGTACAATCTCAACATGACATCCCAATTCCTATACTCAATGGTCTGAGCAATGAGGGCAAGCGTGCTAAACACCACCTTCATTACCCCGTCTACCCTTGATGCAACTTTCAAAGAACTATGTATCTAAACCCCTAGATCTCTGTCCAACAACACTACCCAGGGCCCAAACATTAATTGGAAAGTTCTGTCCTTATTTGTTTTACCAAAATACCTCACATTTATCCAAATTAAACTCCATCTACCACTCCTCAGCCCATTGGCCCATTTGATAAATATCCCTTTGTAATCTTAGATAATCTTCTTCACTGTCAACTATACCATCAATGTTGGTGTCATCCGCAAACTTTCTAACCATGCCCCTAAATTCTCATCCAAATCATTTAATTAAATGATGGACAACAGTGGACCCTGCATCAATTCCTGTGCAACACCGGTGGTCACAGACAACATTTTGAAAATAACCAGCCCAAAAAACAATCCTCCACCATCACCCTCTTCATTAAAGAAATACATTGTCTTGTTAAGCAAGTCAATAGAGTAAAGATATACTGATCCTTAGTTTTGTTGCATTTTAACTGCATTGTAAGAATGAAGTGTGTTTTAATAATAGCTTAGTGGTGGACCAATCGAATCGCATCTGCAACACAGCACCTGACACTTGCTTTTAAAATAAAATTAAAGTTAGGATCTAGACTATCTCCATAATATATTTTGCTCTGATCTCTGACACTGGCAGCTCAATGTTCCAGGATTTAGATGTTTCAGGCCTGATAGAGAGGGATATAGAGTCATAGAGATGTACAGCACGGAAGCAGACCCTTCGGTCCAGCCCGTCCATGCCAACCAGATATCCCAACCCAATCTAGTCCCACCTGCCAGCTTCCACCACTTCCTCTGGCAACTCATTCCACACACGTACCACCCTCTGAGTGAAAAAGTTGCCCCTTAGGTATCTTTTATATCTTTCCCCTCTCACCCTAAATCTATGCCCTCAAGTACCCCTGACCCAGGGAAAAGACTTTATGTATTTATCCTATCCATGCCCCTCCTGATTTTGTAAACCTCTATAAGGTCACCCCTCAGCCTCCGACGCTCCAGGGGAAACAGCCCCTGCCTGTACAGCCCCTCCCTATAGCTCAGATCCTCCAACCCTGGCAACATCCTTGTAAATCTTCTCTGAACCCTTTCAAGTTTCACAACATCTTTCCGATAGGAAGGAGACCAGAACTGCATGCAATATTCCAACAGTGGCCCAACCAATGTCCTGTACAGCTGCAACATGACCTCCCAACTCCTGTACTCAATACTCTGACCAATAAAGGAAAGCATACCAAACGCCTTCTTCACTATCCTATCTACCTGCGACTCCACTTTCAAGGAGCTATGAACCTGCACTCCAAACTCTCTTGTTCCGCAACTAATATATAAAGGAAATATATAAAAGCAATATATAAAGGGGGTGGGGGAGTTGCATTACTGATTAAGGAGAATATCAGAGCTGTACTGAGGGAGGATATACTGAAGGGCTCATCCAGAGAGGCTATCGTGGTAGGTTCCAGGAACAAGAAAAGTGCAATCACTTTGATGAGGTTATACCAAAGGCAGCGGGAGATAGAGGAACAAATATGTAAGCAGGTCATGGAAAGATGTAAAAACAACAGGGTTATTGTAATGGATGGCTTTAACTTCCCCCATATTGACTGGGACTCCCTTAGTGCCAGGGGCTTAAGTCGGCCAGAATTTGTTGGGTGAATCCAGGAGGGATTCTTGAAACAATACGTAGATAGTCCAATGAGGGAAGGGGCTGTATTGGACTTACTTTTGGGAAATGACTCTGGCCACGTAAACAATGTTTCAGTGGAGGACCATTTTGGGAACAGTGATCATAGTTCTCTAAGTTTTAAGACAGTTATGGAAAAGGATAAGACTAATCCTCAGGTAAAATTGCTAAATTAGGGGAAGGCTAACTACAACAGAATTAGGCAGGAATTGGAGAAGTTACAGGGGGTTGCTGTTTGATGGAAAATCCATTCTGACATGTGGCAGTCTTTTAAATACAAGTTGATCAGAGTTCAGGACTAGGATGTACCTGTGAGAATGAAAGGTAAGGACAACAAGATTCAGGAACCTTGGATGACAAGACAGATTGAAAGATTAGTCAAAAAGAAAAAGGAAGCATACATAAGGTTTAGGAAACTGAAATCAGAAAAAGCCCTTGAGGAATAGATCAGAAGCAGAAAATAACTTAAATTTGGAGGACTAGAAGAGGCCATGAAATATAATATTAGGCAAGTAAGACTAAGGAGAATACCAAGACATCTTGTTGCATATTAGGAGCAAGAGGGTAACTGGAGAAAGGGCAGGTCCATTCAAGAACATATGTGTGCGTGTGTGGGGGGGGGGGGGGGGGGGGGGTGTTGGGGATTTATGCATGGAATCAGAGGAAGTGTGGGAGATCCTTAATCAGTACCTTGCATAAGTAGTAACAAAAGAGGAGATGGACGATGGTAAGATTAGGGGGGTGTATGTTGATGCTCTGGGACAAATAGATATTAAGAGGGAGGAAGGGTTAAATGGCTTGATGAGAAGGGCACTGATTGTCACTGGCCATTCTGCTGTTTTCTTTCTTCCTGGTGATGGAAATTGAATAAAGATTTGTACACATGTTGTCTTTTACTGTGTCTCACACCTGCACACACACAACATGGGTGATGGGGAAAATATAAACACTACTGCAGTTAGGCAGTAGTGTGGGGAATAGATAAAAAGAAAAAAGAAAATATATATATAACCAGGAGATTTAGAATCTCCTCAGTTTGGGGGATGGACTGAAAAAAGATCGGAAAAAAAGGAAAAGAAAATTAAATAGCTTGAAAAGCCTTCAGGCAGCTAAGTTCCCAGAGACTGATGGGATCTATCAGGGCGATGAAGAATGCATTTGGTACACCTGCCTTCAATTATCATAATGCTGAAGAAAGGAGCTCACGTTGCTGCTGTACAGGACGCTGGTGTGGCCTCTTCTGGAATACTGTGGACAGTGCTGGTTGCCTTGCTATAGGAAGGATATTACTGACTGGAGAAGGTTCAGAAAAGATTTACCAGGATGTTAATGGGACTGGAAAGTTTGAGTTAGAAGGTGAGGCTGAATAGGCTGAGATATTTTTCCCTGGAGTGTCAGAGACTCAGGGGTGACCTTACAAAGGTATATAAAATCATGAGGGGCATTGATAGGTTGAATAGCCAAGATCTTTTCGTTAGGGCAGGGGAGTCCAAAACTAAACAACAAAGGTTTACGGTGCAAGGGGAAAGATTTAAAAGAGACCTGACGGGTAACGATTTCACAGAGAAGGTGGTGCATGTATGGAATGAGCTGTCAAAGGAAGTGGTGGAGGCTGGTACAATTACAACATTTAAAAGGCATCTGGATGTGCATATGAATACAAAGGGTTTAGAGAGAAAAAGGCCAAATGCTGGCAAATGGGACTAGGTTAGATTGAGATATCTGGTCAGCACAGATGAGTTGGACCAAAGAGTTTGTTTCCATGCTGTATGACTCTAAGACTTTATGATGAATACGGCAAGGGAAAAGCTTGCTGAGTCTAGACAGAGATCTTTGTATCCTCTTTAGCCACAAGTGAGGTCCCAGAAGACTGCAAAACAGCCAATGTTGTTCCTTTGTTTACAAAGGGCAACAAGGTAATCCAGGAAATTAAAAGCAGGTAACCTTTCAAGAGTGGTAGAGAAATTATTGGAGAAGATTCTTAGGGACAGGATTTACTCACATTTGGAGAAGAATGGACTTCTTAGGGATAGTCAGCATGGATTTGTACGGGAAAGGAATGGCCTCACAAATTGGGTGAAGCTTTTCAAGGAAGTGACAAAGATGATTGATGAGGATAAGGCAATGGATGTTGTCCACATGGACTTTACTAAAGCATTTGAAAGGTCCCTCATGGTAGGCTGGCCCAGAAGATTAAGACACAGGGGATCCTGGTGAGTTGTACAGTTGGATAGAAATTTGGCTTGGTCATAGAAGACAGAGGATAGGTGGTTTCCTGCTGGACATCTGTGACCATTGGTGTTCTACAAAGATCAGTGTTGGAACATCTATTGTTTGTAATCTATAAATGATTTGTATAAAATGTCAGTGGTTTGATTAGTAAGTTTGCAGATGGCACAAAAAATTGGTGGAGTTGTGGATAGTGTGGAAGGTTGTCAAAGGATACAACAGGATATAGATCAGTTGGAAAGCTGGGTGGAAAAATGGCAAATGGAATTTAATCTGGACAACTGTGAGCTGATGCATTGTGGGAGGTCAAATGTAACAGGAAAGTATAGAGCAATGATAGGACCCTGAGGAGCATTGATATACAGAGGGATCTTAGGGCGCAAGTCTATGGCTCCCTGAAAGTGACAACACATGTGGATAAGGTGGTAAAGAAGGTGTGTGGCATGCCTGCCTTCGCCAACTGGGGCGTTGGGTATAAAAGTTGGCAAGTCACGTTGCAGCTGTACAAGACTTTAGTCAGGCCATGTTTGGAGCATTGTGTGCAGTTCTGGTTGGCACACTACAGGAAGGATGTGGAGATTTTGGAGAGCGTACAGAAGAGGTTTACTAGGATCTTGCTTGGATGGAAGTGTATTAACTATAAGGAGTGGTTGAACAAACTTATATTTTTTTCACTCGAGCTTTGGAGGTTTCAGGGTGACCAGATAGAATTATATGGAATTTTAACAGGCATGGATACGATGGATAGTCTTTTCTCCAGTGTGGAAATATCAAATATTAGGGGGCAAAGGTTTAAAGTGAGAGGGGAAATGTTTAAAAGAGATGTGTGAGGCAAGTTTTTCTATGGAGGGGGTGATAGGTGCCTGGAAAGCACTGCCAAGGAAGGTGGTAGAAGCAGACTCATTGGCAATATTTAAGAGGCATTTAGACAGACACATGAACAGGCAGAAAATAGTAGAGTATGGACTGCCTGCAGGCAGATGGGATTAGTTTGGATTGGCACAGACATAGTGAGCTGAAGGGCCTGTTCCAGCGCTGTACTGTTCTATGTTCTATGTTTTTAAGCTGCTTTTGAATAAAACAAATAAAGACTAGTGGAGGATGTTTAAAGAAACTATAATACAATACAAAACCCATTTATATCCCTGACAGAGAAAAGCTCCACTTCACAGGAACAATAGAAATGGACAATTAAAGAGATAGGGCACAGCATAAAACTAAAAGAAAGCGCTGACAGAAATGCAAAAATAAAACACAGATACTGCTGAATGAGAAAGATCTGCAAGAGGCCACAAAGCAGCTTATAAGAGATATGAAAAGAGATTCTCAAAGAAAACTTTTAAGGGACTTCAAAATTAATAAGACAAAATGTTTATAGTTCGAAAAAGGGTGGGTGGTCAGGAGCAACGTTGCCCCATTAAGTGTGGACATTGTCAATGAGCATGGGGGAAATAGCAGACTGACTGATTTTCCACCCACCTCTCTAAACAGTGAGTGCAGGAGCTCATTTCTTCTTCTTGTTACACTATTGAATATGAGCTACTCGGGAGGGAGGGGACAAACTGGATGTTTAAAAAGGAAATTGAAGGGAAAGTTAGAACAAGAGAAGTCAAGAAAGACAACTGTATCAATGAGGCAGAAAACTCGGAAAGGGATCATGCTGTAAGGTTGAGTGAAATAGGAGTTGATTGG
>NC_057717.1:68474055-68477470 GCF_004010195.1 Chiloscyllium plagiosum | reverse complement strand
GGAAGATGGACTGTTCTACGTAGCCAACAAAGAGACAGGCATAGCTGGGGCCCGTACAGGTGCCCATGGCTACCCCTTTGGTTTGGAGGAAGTGGGAGGATTCAAGGGAGAAATTGTTAAGGGTGAGGACTAGTTCGGCCAAATGAATGAGAGTGTCGGTGGAAGGGTACTGTTGGGGACGTTGGGAGAGGAAGAAACTGAGGGCTTGGAGGCCCTGGTCATGGTGGATGTGGTGTAGAGGGACTGGATATCCATGGTGAAGATGAGGCATTGGGGGCTGGGGAAACGGAAGTCTTGGAGGAGGTGGAGGGCGTGGGTGGTGTCTCAAACGTATGTGGGGAGTTCCTGGACTCGGGGAGATAGGACAGTGTCAAGGTGGGTAGAAATGAGTTCAGTGGGGCAGGAGAAGGCTGAGGCAATGGGTCGGCCAGGGTGGCCAGGCTTGTGGATCTTGGGAAGGAGGTAGAGCCGGGTGCGGGGTTCCCGGACTATGAGGTTGGAAACTGTGGGTGGGAGATCTCCTGAGGTGATGAGTTTCTGTATGATCTGGATAGTAGTAACAGGATAGGACAGAGTCAGCATGGATTTATGAAGGGGAAATCATGCTTGACTAATCTTCTTGAATTTTTTGAGGATGTAACTATGACGTTGGACGAGGGAAATCCAGTAGATGTCGTGTACCTGGACTTTCAGAAAGCTTTTGATAAAGTCCCACACAGGAGGTTAGTGAGTAAAATTAGGGTGCATGGTATTGGGGGCAAAGTACTAGATTGGATTGAAAATTGGTTGGCTGATAGGAAACAAAGGGTAGTGATAAATCCATTTCGGAATGGCAGGCAGTGACCAGTGGGGTACCGCAGGCATCAGTGCTGGGACCGCAGCTTTTTACAATATATGTTAATGATATAGAAGATGGTATTAGCAATAACATTAGCAAATTTGCTGATGATACTAAACTGGGTGGCAGGGTGAAATGTGATGAGGATGTTAGGAGATTACAGGGTGACCTGGACAGGTTAGGTGAGTGGGCAGATGCATGGCAGATGCAGTTTAATGTGGATAAATGTGTGGTTATTCACTTTGGTGGCAAGAACGGGAAGGCAGATTACTACCTCAATGGAATCAAGTTTGGTAAAGGGGCAGTACAGAGAGATCTGGGTGTTCTTGTACACCAGTCAATGAAGGTAAGCATGCAGGTACAGCAGGTAGTGAGGAATGCTAATAGCATGCTGGCCTTCATAACAAGAGGAATTGAGTATAGAAGCAAAGAGGTGCTTCTGCAGTTGTACAGGGCTTTGATGAGACCACACCTGGAGTACTTTGTGCAGTTCTGGTCTCCAAATTTGAGGAAAGACATTCTGGCTATTGAGGGAGTGCAGCGTAGGTTCACGAGGTCAATTCCTGGAATGGCGGGATTACCTTACACTGAAAGACTGAAGCGACTGGGCTTGTATACCCTTGAGTTTAGAAGACTGAGAGGGGATCTGATTGAGACGTATAAGATTATGAAAGGATTGGACACTCTGGCAGCAGGAAACATGTTTCCGCTGATGGGTAAATGCCGAACCAGAGGACATAGCTTAAAACTACGGGGTAGACCATTTAGGACAGAGATGAGGAGAAACGTCTTCACCCAGAGAGTGGTGGCTGTGTGGAATGCTCTGCCCCAGAGGGCAGTGGAGGCCCAGTCTCTGGATTCATTTAAGAAAGAGTTGGATAGAGCTCTCAAAGATAGTGGAATCAAGGGTTATGGAGATAAGGCAGGAACAGGATGCTGATTAGGAATGGTCAGGCATGATCATATTGAATGGCGGTGCAGGCTCGAAGGGCAGAATGGTCTACTCCTGCACCTATTGTCTATTGTCTACTCCCTATCAGTCGTCAGGGAATGCTGCAGCCATTTAGCAACATCCTTTTCTTGCCATGGAAAGTATCAATTCAGGGTGTCATTCTCAAATTGCAAAACTGGCTGAGATAACTGATTGGCACTGCTCTCAGCCAATTCCCAAGTGCCCATCTGCCCTTTGTTAAAGTGGAAGTGGTCCAGTATCTGCAACAGGTTGAGGGAGAGAAGATTCAGGAACGAATGTTCGAACATGTCAATTGCACTCGGACAGTGTACTTACCAGGGATATAGCTTCGGTGGTTGCCTCCTCTGGCAGACCAGTGCTGCTCAAGGGCTTGCTCTCTGCTGAACAGAGTTCTACCTGCAGGGGAACACCAGGGAGGAGGACAAAAAATGCTCCGGTTAGAAGTGTAAATGAAAACCACAGTGTTTCCGACACTGCAGCTAGTCTACAATGACAAGATCACTATGGATTGGTAAAAAGGAACATATCAAATACAAGAGGCTAGTGGACATGGGCACATATCCCATCTTAAGGCAATGATATATGCTTTGGACACAACAAAGTATACTCCAGCCTTTGCCATGATGACAGTCAAGTATTTCTGCTGAGATTTCTGCCACAGGACAAAGGGGGAAGCAGGGGAGTGGCAGCCGGTGTAACCATATGGAGTCATATAATCATACAGAAATGCTAAGCGAGACGAGAAAAGATCAAAGGTTTCAGTAAGGCTGATCAAATTATGAATGAGGCAGGTCCATTGTTAAATTACATATAAATGGACAAGATTCCATCACTGAGATGAGACTGACTGGGCTGTGATACAGGACAATCAGTTATATACAGACTGACGGGGCTGTGATACAGGACCATCAGTTATATAGAGACTGACTGGGCTGTGAGACAGGACCATCAGTTATGTAGAGACTGACTCGGCTGTGATACAGGACCATCAGTTATATACAGACTGACGGGGCTGTGATACAGGACCATCAGTGATAAAGACACTGACTAGGCAGTGAGACAGAACCATCAGTTATATAGAGACTGACCGGGCTGTGATACAGGACCATCAATTATATAGAGACTGACTGGGCTGTGAGACAGGACCATCAGTTATATAAAGACCGACTGGGCTGTGAGAGAGGACCATCAGTTATATAGAAACTGATTGGGCTGTGAGACAGGACCATCAGTTATACATAGATTGACTGGGCTGTGAGACAGGAACGTCAGTTATAATGAGATTGACTGGGCTCTGAGACAGGGAAATCAGTTATACAGAGACTGACTGAGCTGTGATACAGGACCATCAGTTATACAGAGACTGACTGGGCTGTGATACAGGATCATCAGTTATATAGAGACTGACCGGGCGGTGATACAGGACCATCAGTTATATAGAGACTGACTGGGCTGTGATACAGGACCTTCAGTTATATCGAGACTGACTGGGCTGTGAGACAGGACCATCAGTTATATAGAGACTGACTGGGCTGTGAGATAGGAACATCAGTTATATTGAGACTGATTGGGCTGTGAGACAGGACCACCAGTTATATAGAGAC
>NC_057717.1:68458742-68473555 GCF_004010195.1 Chiloscyllium plagiosum | reverse complement strand
ACTAACGTGGATTTATTACGTGGAGGGGGTGTGCCACGAAGCTAACTTGAGGAAGTAGCATGGTGTCACAAAGTCGGTCCCTTTTTTACTAAAAGCTGTTCCTTTTCTCAAGGATCCTGTGTCCTTGATCTTTTTCAGAGGGGTCATAAAACCCTCCCAACTCCGAGGTGACTAGTTTGGTACAGAGATTAGATTTTAGGTTAGATTAGATTCCCTATAGTATGGAAACAGGCCTTTCGGCCCAACAAATCCATACTGACCCTCTGAAGTGTAATTTGCGAGGCCCATTCCCCTACCCTATATTAACCCCGACTAATACACCTAACACTATTAGCAATTTAGTATGGTCAATTCACCTGACCTGCACACCTTTTGGATTGTGGGAGGAAACCGGAGCACCCCGAGGAAACCCACGCAGACACGGGGAGAATGTGCAAACTCCACAGACAGTTGTCTGAGGCAGGAATCAAACCTGGGTCCCTAGTGCTGTGAGGCAGCATTGCTAACCACTGAGCCACCATGTGTTGAGGGGCCTTTTGTGATTAAATAAACAGATGAGACTTCAGGGCAAAGTGGTCATGTTTTAGAAGTGACCTGTAGAATGAATGGGGAGTGGTCTAGCTGAGCAGTTCAGTCCAGAACTAGTTAAGGAGTTCAACACTGAGCTGTGTGGAAACAGGTTGTTAAATTCTCTCTCCTTCTGCTCTTCTAACTTCAACCTGTAAGCATTTGTTCCATTTTCACTGTCTTTTAAGGAGTTTTGTTAATTAGGACTGTTGTGTATATTTGGAATAGCATAATTAAGTCTAGTTTGGATAGACTGAGCTCTGTACGGGTTCTTTATTCTGTTCTGTGTTTCATTGTGCAATTTTGTGAATACATTTTTGTCTGTTTTAAAACCTGGAAGTCAACCTAGCGAACTTACACGATAATTTTCACTGTACACTTGCTGAAACAAATTGCAAAGTTATGGTTTGGGTTGCCTGCTTAAGAATGTTTTGAGTGGTCTGGCCTAGTCTATAACAGACTGGGGGCTCTTTGTGGGATTTTAAACAGCGAGTGGGAGGTGCTGGTGTCTTTATTTCGGGTGTTGGTTTGGTTGGGGAGATAAAGCTTGGGATAGTAACGGCTCTTTCAGTCACCAAGAGTTTTCTGGATGTGGATGCGGTGACTTTGGAAGTTTTGCAAAAGGTGAATAAGACTCAGCTACAGGAATTAGCAGACCAGCTGTGATTGGAACTGCCTGGTTCTGTGAGGAAAGGAGAGATAATTAGAGACCACCCATTTTGGCTTATGCCCGAAACGTCGATTCTCCTGTTCCCTGGATGCTGCCTGACCTGCTGCGCTTTTCCAGCAACACATTTTCAGCTCTGATCTCCAGCATCTGCAGACCTCACTTTCTCCACAGGAGGATAAGTCACAGGTAAGTCTTTAAAAGCAAGGTTTCGTGGATCTTATCAAATCGAGAGCAAATTGAGTGAGGAGAACTACTTGTTAAGGACTCCAACATTTAAACTTGTCAGAGAAACCATCAGAATCTATAGGGATGACAAGAATTCAATTGCAAATGAAGCAGCTTGAGTGAGTGAGAGATAAGGAAAGGGCAGCAGAAATGAAACAGTTTGAGTTACGATTAAAAGCAGGAGAGGGAAAAAGAGAGGGCAGCAGAAGAGAAAGAAAAAAGTGAGAGCAGCAAAACAGAGAGAAAAAGAGGGAGTGTTTGAACTTCAGAAAGTGACACTTAAAAAGGAAAGTCAGTTTAAAAGGCTGGAGATAAAGGCTGAAGGTAACTTTAGTGAAGACGTAGTGCGAACTCGTGTGGTAGAGTAAAGAGTTAAAACGGCCTGGTTAGCAGCTGAAGTGCCTGATGATTCTGAGCTGGTCTATAAAGCTCTGTCCATGAGGGATAGAAATTGGGGGAAAGAGAAATCCTCATGTGGAAAGGCAAAGGTAAATCTCAGTGAAGATCATAAGGATAACTTACCACAGGGTTAAAACAAAACCCTTTAGGGGGACAAAGAAGTTAAAAAGCTCCAGTGTTTTCATTGTAATAAAGTGGGTCACACAAAATCATAGTGTTGGTGGGCAAGGAGAAAGCCAAATGTAGAAAAACCAGACAAGCCAGGGAGTTTTGTGGGACTAGTAACAAAAAGCACAAGGGAAGTTAGACAACTGCCTCAGAGTGTTCAGAGGCTGGTTGAGGAGGAAGTGGCAGATCTGCTTAAAAAAAAACAAGTTTATTCACATAGGCCAGGAGTCATAGATAACGAGGTTACAATATTAAGGGACACAGGATCCTCTCAGTCGTAATGCTGAAGGATGAGGAGATATTTACTCCTGAGGGACTATTGCCAGAAAAAGGTACTAGTAACAGGAATTCATGGTGAGACAAAAAGCGTCCAATTATGCAAAGTGAGGCTAGTGAGTCCAGAGCAGAGAATTTGTGGTAGGAGTACGGGACAAACTGTCAGCTCCAGGAATATAATTTGTCCTTGCAAATGATATAGCTGATTCACCGACAGGCATGCTGCCTACTCTAGTTGAAAAGCCAGTGGTGACGCAGGCAACTGAAGAAATGAAGGATGTTTATCCAGGAATTTTCCCAGATTGTGTGATCACAACATCACAGAGTCACACATTGAAGCAGCAGAGATCAAAAGGCACAGATATGGAAGCTGACATAGTTTTATCAGGGACTTTTTTTGATTAGATAAGTGGGACAGAGCAGGTGCAACTAGGTAGACATGCAAGTATCTTTAGCTCTGCTACGCTTATTGAGTTAAAGCAGAAAGATGAGGAGTGAAAACAGTTGTATCAAAAGACATATACAGGGAAGGAGAGTGAATGCATCTCTGTGTATTATTACTTAACAAATAATGTCTTAATGAGGAAGTGGAGACCATCACACATTCAAGCAGATGAGAAATGGACAGAGATTCATCAAATTGTTTTGCCAGTAGGTACAGAAATGAGGTGCTGAGTGTGGCGCATGAGCTACCACTTGGAGATCATTTAGGGGTGCGGAAAACACAGGCTAAAATACAAAGATTTTTTACTGGCCTGGACTACACAAGAATGTAGTTGAATTTTGCCAGATGTGTTATACATGTCAGCTAATTGGAAAACCACAGACAGTAATAAAACTTGCACCTTTAATACCTATTTCAGCATTTGAGAAACCATTCACAAGAGTCTTGATTGACTGCATAGGTCCCCTACTTCAAACAAAAAGTAGGAATAAGTAATTATTAACAATAATGGGTGTGTCAACTAGATTTCCAGAGGTAATCCCATTACACAACATTACAGCTAAAAGGGTTGTCAAAGAATTACTTAAATTTTTTACTAGATACAGACTACCAGTAGAGATCCAGCCAGATCAAGGATCAAACTTCATATCCAAACAATTCAAGGAGGTTATAGATAACTTGGGAATAATGCAATTCAAATCTACTGCATTCCAGAATCGCAGGGAGCGCTAGAGAGATGGCATCAAACACTAAACATCATGTTGAGGGCTTATGGTCAGGATTATCCAGATGAGTGGAATAACGGAGTTCCGTTTGTACTTTTTGCGAACAGCGATGCACAGAATGAATCGACCAAATTCAGTCCACTTGAATTAATTTTTGGGTATGAAGTAAGAGGACCATTAAAAGATTAAGGAGAAATTAATAATTCAGAATTCAGAGACCACCCATTTGGATGATGTGTCAAATTTTAGAGAACGATTAAATAGAGCTGGAGAGTTGGCTCGACAGCATTTAAAAGTATCACATCATACAATGAAACAGGAAGCAGATAAGAAATCACAAATTCACAATTTTGCAATTGGGGAGAAGGTATTGTCACAGGAGGATAAGTCACAGGTAAGCCTTTAAAAGCAAGGTTTCGTGGATCTTATCAAATCGAGAGGAAATTGAGTGAGGAGAACTACTTGTTAACGACTCCAGACAGGAAGGAATCTCACAGAGTGTGTTATGTGAATATGCTCAAATGGTATTTTGATAGGGAAGGGAAGCAAGAGGAGGAGGTGTTAATGATTACAGCACAGAAGGAAGAACCACGTTCAGAGGATTCTGAATTGGACATTCCTCAAATCAAATTGGGCAAAGAGGAAGTTGTCAAAAATTAGGATAAATTATTGAGTCACCTTCGTCAAGAAAATCAAAATGACCTGAAAGAATTATTACTATCACATGGGGAGATTTGCGAAAATAAACTGGGAAGTACTAACCTAATTGTGTATGATGTAAATATGGGAGATGCTGTTCCGATTAAGCAACATCATTATAGGCATAACCCTCTACAATTGGCACAGTTTCAGAAGGAGATGGAGTGCATGCTCCAAGATGGCTTAATTGAAGTGAGTTAGTGACTGGAGCTCACCCATAGTCATGGTGCCAAAGCCAGATGGTACCCAACGGTTATGTGTGGACTATTGCAGAGTCAATGTCTTTACAAAGACTGATGCATATCCAATTCCACGATTGGAAGACTGTGTCAAAAATGTGGGACAAGCAACTTACATTTCTAAGTTCGACTTGCTCAGGGGCTACTGGCAAGTACCTCTTTCAGAGAGAGCAAAGGCATTTTCAGCTTTCGTAATGTCAAATGGACTATATCAGTTCAAAGTCATGCCATTTGCTATGAAAAGTGGTCCAGCCACATTTCAGAGACTGACTAATAAGATCATTGTTGGAATACCCAACTGTATGGTGTATATTGATGACCTGGTGACTTTTAGTCACTCATGGAAGGAACATTTACTGCATTTATCAGACTTGTTCGATTGACTTTGGAAGGTAGGCTTGGTGGCAAATCTAGCTAAAAGTGAATTTGCCAAAAGCCCAAGTCACTTTCCTGGGCCATGCTATTGGACATGGACAAATGGCCCCACAGCATGCGAAAACGAAAGTAACTGGGGAACTTCCCACACTGTCAATGAGCAAAGCAGTACTACACTTCCTGGGATTGAGTGAATTTTATTGAAGGTTTGTGCCAAACTTTAGTAGTGTGGCTGCTCCACTCACCAAATTGTTACAAAAGGGCAAGAAGTTTCAGTGAACAGTGGACTGTCAAAAGGCATTTGACAGCCTAAAAACTGTGTTAACCTCTGCCCCAGTATTAGCCACACCTGATTACACAAAGCCTTTGACCCAGTGGCACAGTGGTTAGCACTGCTGCCTCACAGCGCCAAATGACCCGAGTTCAATTCCTGTCTCAGGCGACTCTCTGTGTGGAGTTTGCACTTTCTCCCCGTGTCTGCATGGGTTTCCTCCGGGTGCTCTGGTTTCCTCCCACAATCCAAAAATGTGCAGGTCAGGCGAATTAGCCATGCTGAATTGCCCGTAGTGTTAGGTGAAGTGGTAAATGTAGGGGAATGGGTCTGGGTGTGTTGCGCTTCGGCAGGTCGGTGTGGACTTGTTGAGCTGAATGGCCTGTTTCCACACTGTAAGTAATCTAATATTTCAAGGTGGCTATCGATGCCAGTGATGTGGGTGTCAGTGTGGTGCTCCTGCAGAAGGATGACGAGGGGATAGAAAGACCCATCAGGTATTTTTCCAGGAAGTTGAACATTCACCACAAGAAATATTCAATGTTGCAGAAAGAGACTTTAAGCATTACAACACTTCAGTGTTTATATTCCCAGCAATGCATCTGAGACAATTGTGTACACTGATCATAACCCATTGACATTTGTGGAAAAGTTTAAGGACAAAAATGCCGGACTGTTTTGATGGAGCTTGTTGTTGCAGCCATTCAGTTTGACAATTGTGCTTGTGGCAGGTGCGAAAACATGATTGCCGAAGCGTTACCGAGGCTCGAATGAGATATGGAGGCGTTTGGTAGCGGGTGTGCCATGGCCTGAATTCACATAGGATTCTGCATGTTTGCATGTTTATAGTTAGTATACTGTATATGTGTGTGTTTAGACTACTAACCAGTTTGTTTTTGAAGGGTTTTAAAATTGAAGCCATCTTTTGGTATTGATGGGTTTTTTTTAAGAGGGAAGGTGTCACAAAGCTGGTCCCTTTTTTCTGAAACAACTGTTCCTTTTCTCAAGGATCCTGTGTCCTTGGCTTTTTTCAGAGGGGTCATAAAACCCTCCAGGCGTTGAGGTGACAAGTTTGGTACAGAGGTGAAAAAGCATGTTGAGAGGCCTTTTGGTTAAATGTAAACAGATGAGACTTCAGGCCAAAGTGGTCATGTTTTAGAAGTGACCTGTAGAATGAAAGGGGAGTGGTCAGCTCTCTAGCTGAGCAGTTTAGTTCAGAACTAGTTAAGGAGTTCAACACTGAGCTGTGTGGAAACAAGTTGCTAAACTCTCTTTTCTTCTGCCCTTCTAACTTCAACCTGCAAGCATTTGTTCCATTTTCACTTATTGGGATTGTTGTGTATATTTGGAACAGCATGATTAAGTCTAGTTTGGATAGACTGAGTTCTGTAGGGGCTCTATATCCTGTACTTTGCATTTCATTGTGTAATTTTGTGAATAAATTTTTATCTGTTTTAAACCTGGTAGTCAACCTCGCTAACTTACTCCGGGTAATTTTCACTGTACACTTACTGAAACAAATTGCAAAGTTACGTTCTGGGTTGCCAGTTTAAGAATGTTTTGAGTGGTCTGGCCTAGTCCATAACAATGGAGATCAATGAGGATAGCAGCCTGTATGTAGTCTATTTGGATTTCAGCAAAAGTTTCAACAAGGTCCCACTTGGTTCATTGAGAAGAAAATGAAAAGCTCATGGGTTTCAAGGCTAAGTGAGGCACAAATGGGTAGTTTTCTAAAGGTGTTAAATGGTAAGGAGGCCAGGGAAGCAGTGATGGAATGTTTAGGGTGGATCAGGATTTACAAGAGATCTTACAGCTGATGGTGGGGTGTCAGGTCCTACAGGGAGGGAGTGGCTGTTGGGTCCTGGAGTAGAGGGAGGGTGACAGGTCAAGGCACAGAGGTTGTAAGGAGTCTGGATGAGATCTGATTGGGGCTTCTTGAAATAAGTTTAAAAGACAGTTGAATAGTTACTCAAAGGTTAGACAAGGTTTTTAATAGTCTTGTGTTTCCTGAGGAACTATTTACTCAACTGCAGGGGAACCAACCAAATGCTCTGAATTAAATGGATACTTCCAGAGGATTCTAGACTCAGGGGAAATTGGTTCCCAGGCAATTTGTTCAGAGTTTGCTACACTGGGATTTCTCAGTGTCCTGATGCACTATCCCATCCATGCAGCAGAAACAATTGTCTGGCTGTCAGAAAATCCAGCTCATCCTTCCCACATCGACCCTGCCTATCCTTTTAAGATTTCTGTAAGTTTCTTATTCTCTGAACCTCCAGAAAATACTTCAATTTTCCTCAAAGGATAATCCAGCTATGCTAGGAATCCATATGGTGAACCTCTGCTGAACTTTCTGTGGGGCATATCTAACCTTCCTTGGGCAAGGCATCCAGGACTGCACACAATACTCCAGCCAGTCTCTACAGTTCAAGACAACTGAAGCCATGCTTTATTGTTCCTGTACTCAAATCCACTCACAACAAAGGCTAACACACTACTGCCCTTTCAAATCACTGGCTGTCTCTGCCCGAAAATTCCTGTGACCCAGGAACAAGGACACCTAGGCCCCTTTGGCCATCATATAACACTCTGCCATCCCTCACTATTTAAGAACTACTGTGCACTCTGATTCTTTTCACCAAAGTGGATAACTTCACACTGGTCCGCGTTATATTCCATTTGACGTGCTTTTGCTCACTCACTTAATAGTCTCTTTGCAACTTCCTCCCAACCTACATTTCCATTAAGTTTTGTATCATCTGCAAATGTGAAATTATTACAATTGTCCCCAACACAGAAATCATTGATACAGAATATTAACACCTAAGACTTAAGAAGTGATCGTTGCGACTCTCCATTAGTAACAGCCTGGCAACTGGATAATGATTCACTTATTCCTACTCTCTGCATTCTGCCTGTTATCCAATCCTCAACTTATGCCAGAAACTATCTCCAATATATTTGTACTAATCTGTGTGAGATCTCATCAAAAGCTTTCCAAAGATCCAAATACATCACATTCTCTGGCTCATCCTTGTAGATTTTGTCAGTAACATGCTGAAAAAACATGAACAGCTTTGCAAAATACGACATCACCTTCATAAAGTCATGTTGATTCTGGCCAATCAGACAATACTTTCTAAATATCCAGTATTCTTGCCCTTTATATAGATTCAAATATTTTCCCTACTATTGATATCCAGCTAACTGGTCTGTAGTTCCCTGTTGTCTCTCTCCCTTCTTCATAATCAATTTCAGTTTCACACTCTCACTGGATTCTTAATCTTCATTATTTCAGTGAAATGTTTAGTGTCTTCTTCTGTGTGGGCAGACATAAGGTGATGATTTAACTTCTCTACCATTTCTCCACTTGAAACCCCAGGCAACATTATCCTCATACATTCATCGTTGTGAGGTCAAGGCAAATGGGACACTTCCTTGATGAGGTCACCTAGAATTCAGCAGCAGGGAGGTTACACCAAACATATATAAACAGGGCATTCGGCACTTTGAACCTGCTCAGCCATGCTGTAACATCACAGCTATTCTGCTTGTGTTTGGAATTCTGCATTTTCCTTCTTTCCATGGCTAACAACAAACTATCCACCTGACTGTAAATACACGATGAACCTGGCTCCACCGCTTTCAGAGGCAGATGGTTCCAAAGTCCTACAACTGTGAGAGAAAATAAATCCCCACATATCTGCCCCAGAAGGGTGTGCCCTTGTTCTCAACCAGTGCGCCCGAGTACTGGGTTCACCCACAAGAGGAAAATATTCTTTTCACATCCACCTTTGTCAAGGCCATTCAAAATAGAACATAAACCAGTCCCGAACAGGAACAGGCCCTTTGGTCCACCATGTCTAAACTAATCCCATATGGCTGCATGTATCCCGCTATTTCCTGCCTGTTCATGGGTCTGTCGAAATGCATCTTAAACATTGTTGTCGTATCTACTTCTACCATCTCCCCTGGCAGCAGGTACCAGGCACCTATCGCCCTCTGTGTAAAAAAAACTTGCCTCACACATCTCTTTTAAACTCCTTCTCTCAGTTTAAACCTGTGCTCCCTAGTATTTGATATTTCCACCCTGGGAAAAAGAATGACTATCCACCCTATACACGCCACTCAGAATTTTATATATAGTTCTATCAGGTTGTCCTTCAGCCTCCGACACTTGTGAAAACAATCCAATTTTGTCCAATCTCTCTTGATAGCTAAGACACTCCAATCCAAACAAGATCCTTGTGGGCGGCACGGTGGCACAGTGGTTAGCACTGCTGCCTCACAGCGCCAGAGACCCGGGTTCAATTCCCGCCTCAGGCGACTGACTGTGTGGAGTTTGCACGTTCTCCCCGTGTCTGCGTGGGTTTCCTCTGGGTGCTCCGGTTTCCTCCCACAGTCCAAAGATGTGCAGGTCAGGTGAATTGGCCATGCTAAATTGCCCGTAGTGTCAGGTAAGGGGTAAATGTATGGGTGGGTTGCGCTTTGGCGGGGCGGTGTGGACTTGTTGGGCCGAAGGGCCTGTTTCCACACTGTAAGTAATCTAATCCTAGTAAACCTCTTCTGTCCGCTCTCCAAAATCTCCACATCCTTCCTGTAGTGTGCCAACCAGAACTGCACACAATGCTCCAAACATGGCCTGACTAAAGTCTTGTACAGCTGCAACGTGACTTGCCAACTTTTATACCCAACGCCCCAGTTGGCGAAGGCAGGCATGCCACACACCTTCTTTACCACCTTATCCACATGTGTTGTCACTTTCAGGGAGCCATAGACTTGCGCCCTAAGATCCCTCTGTATATCAATGCTCCTCAGGGTCCTATAACTTACTCTACACTTTCTTGTTACATTTGACCTCCCACAATGCATCAGCTCACACTTATGCAGATTAAATTCCATTTGCCATTTCTCCGCCCAACTTTCCAAATAATCTATATCCTGTCGTATCCTTTGACAACACTCCTCACTATCCACAATCCCATCAATTTTTTTGTGTCGTCTGCAAACTTACTAATCAGACCGCCCATATTTTCACCCAATCACTTAAATATATATATATTATATATATTTAAATATATATATATTATATATATTACAAACAACAGGTGTCCCAGCACTGATCCTTGTGGAATACCAGTGGTCACAGACTCCCAGTCAGAAAAGCCACCCTCCACAACTACCCTCTGTTTTCTATGACCAAGCCAATTTTGTGCCCAACTGACCACCTCACCATGGATTCCATGTGCCTTAATCTTCTGGATCTTGTCAAATGCTGGGATAAATCCCATCAAGCCCTGGCGACTTAACTACCTTCAGGTTTTTCAAGACATCTAATGCCTCGTCCTTCTTAGTATCGACATAGCCCTGAATATCAACATACCCTTTGCTAATTTTACTATCAGCCATGTTCTTCTCCTTGGTGACTACTGATACAAAAAATTCAATAAGGATCTCACTCTTCTTCTGGCCCCACCCATAAATTCCCACTTTTGGCCTTGAGGGGAGCTGCCCTTTCCCTAGTTACCCTTTTGTGCCTAATGTACATATAAAATGCCCGGGGAGTCTCCTTAATCCTACATCTCAAGGACATTTCATGGCCCCTTTAGCAATCCTGTTTCCTTGTTTAATTTCTTTCCTGCTTCCTTTCTATTCCTCAAGGGTCTTGTCTGATTTCAGTTTCCTAAACCTGACTTATGCTTCCTTTGCCTTTTTGACTAAACTTTCAATATCTCTTGTCATCCAGGGTTCCTGAAACTTGCCTCCCTCATCTTTCATTCTCACAGGAACATGCTGGTCTTGAAGTCTGTTCAACCGACCTATAAAAGACTCCCACATATCAAATGTGAAGTTTCCCTCAAACAACCGCCCCAAATTTAATTTCTGCCTAATTGCTGTTGTAATTTGCCTTCCCCGAATTTAGTTCTTTCACCCGAGAACCAGACTTATCCTTATCTGTAACATACGGAACAATGATCATTATTCTCAATATGCCCCCTCCACTGAAATTTCAATTACCCAATACAAATTTAGTAGGTCCCTTCCCTTGTTGGACTGTTGACATGCTGTTTCCTGGATTCACCCAACAAATTCTGGCCTACTTAAGCCCCTGGCACTAAGGGAGTCCCAGTCAATATGGGGGAAGTTAAAGCCACCCATTACAGTAACCCTGTTGTTTTTACATCTTTCCATGACCTGCTTACATATTTGTTCCTCTATCTCCCGCTGCCTGTTGGTAGGCCTTTGGTATAACCGCATCAAAGTGATTGCACTTTTCTTGTTCCTGGAATCTACCGCGATAGCCTCGCTGGATGAGCCCTCCTTAATCAGTACTGCAACTCCACCACCCCTTTTATATCTCATTCTATCGCATCTGAAACATCGAAACTCTGGAACATTGAGCTGCTTGTTCTTCACTTAACCAAGGTTCTGTACTGGCTACCCCATTGTAGACCCATGTACTAATCCAGGTTCGAAGCTCATCTGCCTTACCTACTATAATCCTTGCATTAAAATAAATACACTTCAGACCACCAGTCCCACCGTGTTCATTAACCTGGCCCTGCCTGTTCTTCCTACTTTGAAGACTTGACTTAACGTTGACTTCAGTCACTCCACTTGCTGACTTACTGTTTTGGTTCCTACCCTCTGCCACACTAATTTAAATCTTCCCAGTGGCATCAGAAAACCTCCCTGCCAGGGTATTGGTGCCCCTACAGTTTAGGTGTATTCCGTCCTTCTTATTCAGGTCCCTCCTGCCCTGAAAGACATCCCAATGATCCAGATACCAGAATCCCTCCCTCCTGCACCAGCTCTTTAGCCACATATTTAACTGGACTATTTTTTCTATTCCTGGCCTCACTGACAGGTGGCACAGGAAGTAATCCTGAGATTACAACCCTAGAAGTTCTGTTTTTCAACTTCCTAGTTCACTCCCTGAACTCCCTATGCAGGACCTCATCTCTCTTCCCGCCGATGCCATTAGAACTAAGGTGGACTACAATCTCTGGCTGCTCACCCTCACCCTTCAGAATAACCTATGCTTACTCAAAGACATCCTTAACCCTGACAGCAGGGAGGCAACACACCACCCTGGAGTCTCACTCATTGTCATAGAAATGCCCTGACTATACATCCCCCAAACTGATCTTATACACTTCAATCAAGTCACCTCTCTCTGGGAGAATTATTAGCTGCTAATGGAGACCATTAGCGACTGACAATGGGCTGTACATGGTAGCAGCCCATGTGATGACAATGACTGGTGTGTAACGGTTGCAGTAAGGACCTGGAAAAGTGCTCAGGCCTTACAATTGTCAAACTCAATACTAAGTCCAGAGGTTGCAGGGTTCTCAAACGGAAAATGAGATGCTGGGCTTCTTTCGGGAGTACTGCAGCAGAGATAGAGATGTTGGCTCGGGAACACGGGATGTTGAAATGTCAGGCCACCGGAAGCTCAGGGTCATTGCTGCGGAGAGAATGTAGATGTTTTGCAAAGTGGTCACCCAGTCTGTGCTTTGTCTCCCCAGTGGTGAGTACACCACATTGTGAGCAGCAAATGCAGTTGACTGGATTGTGGGAAGGACAGGTAAAGCACTGCTTCACCTGGAAGATATGTGTTTGGGCCCTTGGATACTGAAGAGGGAGGAGGTAAATTGGCTGGGATTACACCTTTGCTGATTGCAGGGGATGGTGCCGTGATGCTGTGGGGAGGTGTTAGGATTGGAGCAAGGGTGGACCAGTGTGTCCCAGATAGAATGGTCCCTGTGGAAAGCTGACAAAGAACGGGGAGGGGAATATGTGTCTGGTGGTGGCATCTCACAGGAGGTGACGGAAATGGCAGCTAAGGTCCCTCTAGATGTGGATGCTGATGGGATGGTAGGTAAGGACAAGGGGGATACTAGCGCTGTTGTGGGAGGTAAGCAGGGGGTAAGGGCAGAGATACTGGAGATGGGTCAGTTGAGGAAGAAGGTGGACATTTCGGAGGCTCCTTGTCGAAGCTGGCCTCATTGGAACAGATGCAACAGAGATGGAGGAACCGGGAGGATGGAATAGAGCCTTTCCAGGCAACTGGGTGTGAGGATGTATAGTCCAGGCAGCTGTGGGAGTCGGTGGGTTTATAGTGGATACTGGTGGCTAGACTATCCCCAGAAAGGGAAACAGGGATGTCGAGGAAGGGAAGGGAGGAATCAGAAATGGACCAGGTGAAGGTGAGACAGGGATAGAAATTGGAAGTGAAATCGATGAATTTTTCCAATTTCAGAGAAGAGAGGGAAGCAGCATCACTGTTCCTATCGATATACTGGAGAAAGAGTTGCAGGTGGGGGCTGGAACACGACGGACAAGGAATGTTCCATTAATCCCTCAAAGACAAGGGCATAACTGGGGCCCATGCGGTAACCCATGGTCAGCCCTTTGATCTGGAGAAGGTGAAGAGTTAAAAGAGAAGTTGTTTAGGTGAG
Organism: Chiloscyllium plagiosum; assembly: GCF_004010195.1. Taxonomy (NCBI): domain Eukaryota; kingdom Metazoa; phylum Chordata; class Chondrichthyes; order Orectolobiformes; family Hemiscylliidae; genus Chiloscyllium; species Chiloscyllium plagiosum. The sequence continues at coordinate 68,460,034 of NC_057717.1, read as the reverse complement.
TAAGAGCTTGGCCAGGCGGATGAGGGTAGTGGTGGATGGGGACAGTTCAAACCTTTTTTCTGATGAGAAGCAGAGAGCCCTGAGACCAGCCTGATGGGGAATGGTCAAGTAAAGGGATTGCACATTCATGGTGAAGAGGAGGCAGCTGGGACCTGCAAACTGGAAATTCTGAAACTGATTCTTGCATCAGAGGAATGGCGGATGTAAGTGGGAAGGGATTGGACAAGGGGAGAAATAATCAAGTTGAGGTAGAAAGAGAAGAGTTCTATGAGGCAGGAGCAGGTAGAAACAATGGGCAGTCCTGTTTGTGTATTTTGAGAACGAGGTAGAAGAGAGATGTGCAAGGTTGGGGGACTATCAGCTTGGAGGCAGTGGTGAGGAGGTTACTAGATGAAATGAGGTGAGTGAGCGTTGTGGACACAATAGCCTGATGTTCCATGGTGGGGTTATGGTCCAGGGGAAGGTAGGAGGGGGTATCTGAGAGCTGGCGCTCAGCTTTCACAATATAGAGGTCAGTACACCAGACGGCAACAGCACCACCCTTGGCGGCAAACTTAATAACAAAGTCAGGGTTAGATCTGAGAGTACGGAGTGCAATCAGTTCAGAGGGAGACAAGTTTGAATGGATGAGGGGCAGAGAAATAGAGGCGACCAATATCACGTTGACCTTTCTCGATGAACAGATAGAGTGTAGGCAAATGGCCAGAGGGAGATTGTTGGAGGTTGGTGAAGGGTTCTTTGTGACAGGGAGAGGACTCTTGTCCAAAGGAATGGCTTCAAAGGTGAAGATGGCTGAAGGAAAGCTCAACATCATATAGTGTCCGAAATGAGTTTTATTTTGTGGTAAGGATTGACGATGGTTAAAACTAAGACCTCTGCTGAGTACACAATATTCAGCATCAGACAACGGAAAGTCAGAAGGGATTGCCATCAATTTGTTCAGTATCACTTCCATGGTGAGGGAGGGGGAAAAAAGAGGAGGGGGTGTAGCACTACTAATCAGAGAGGGTATCACAGCTACAGAAGCTTCCATTGTCGAGGAAGATCTGCCTACCGAGTCAGTATGGGTGGAAATTAGGAACAGCAAGGGAGCAGTCACCTCTTTAGGGGTTTACTACAGGCAGCCCAATAGCAGCGGGGAGATTGAAAAAAGCATATGTCGGCAGATTTTGGAAAAGTGTGAACGTAGTAGGGTTATTGTAATGGGCGATTTTAACTTTCCCAATATTGATTGGAACCTCATTCGAGCAGAAGATTTGAATGGAGCGGTTTTTGTAAGGTGTGTTCAGGAG
>NC_057717.1:68449775-68456435 GCF_004010195.1 Chiloscyllium plagiosum | reverse complement strand
AAATGACTAACACGAGGGGTCATAGTTTTAAGCTGATTGGAGGAAAGTATAGAGGGGATGTCAGAGGCAGGTTCTTTACACAGAGAGTTGTGAGAGCATGGAATGCGTTGCCAGCAGCAGTTGTGGAGGCAGGGTCATTGGGGGACATTTAAAACACTCCTGGACATGCATATGATCACAGAAATTTGAAGGTACCTACATCGTGGGCTGAAGGGCCTGTTCTGTGCTGTACTGTTCTATGTTCTAATTCCACCAAGTTCCTCTTTTCCTGACTTACAGCACAGGTTATGCTAGAACTGGAGAGAACACTAGTTTGACCACAGCAGGAGTATTGTGTACAATTTTGGTCAACAAGGGAAGATGTTGGAAAGGCTGAGGTTGTTTTGCTTGGGACACAGGAGGTATTTAAAATAATGCAGGGCTAAATAGATTGGATTAGATGAATGTATAACTAGGTAAATAAGAAGACATAGATTTAAAGTAATTGGCAGAATGAACAGAAGGTCACGGAAGGGAAATTATTTTGTCCAGATGGCAATGGAGATCAGGAACTCACTGTCTGAAAGGATTGTAGAGATGAAAACACTTACCACATTTTAAAAACATGTGTGCATAGACCTGAAGTGCTACAAAGGTATCAACCAAGAATAGGAACAAAGCTGGATATATGCCTGGTGACTGGCAAGAAGAGTCCAGACACAATGACCTCCTCTTGTACTGTAAATGTTCTGTTAGTACACCACAGTGAACAGCTTTCAAGGTTAACTTGGACTGGGAGTGGCAGGTAAATCCTCTTCATAATTTTAAAATACCCTATTAAGACACCTGAAGCACACCATTTTACCAAAGGATATGAATCTTACTCCTCAACCTTTCCTCAGAACTGAAAGACTTGATGTCCATAAACACTGCTGACGCTGGAATTTTCTATCAGAAAGAGGTCATTCTAAGCATCATGTGAGAGTCAGCTGACTGGTACAATCATCCATTTTCCTACTCTCCCATTGTCCTTATCACATGTGCTTCAAATATTAACTCATTTTCTTTTCCAAAAGCACAACATTTTGTCTCTACCTCTTGCTGTGGTCAATCATTTCATACTCCAATAATCCTTTGTGTAAAGATACTTCTAAGCTTTCCTCTTCAACAGAAACTTACCCCTTAAATTGTGCATTTAACCCCAGGTGCTTAACCACAAGGATTGCAATAAAATCGATGTTGGTATTTCTTTTGGACACTGAGACACAGGAGGGGAAAGTAAGAAAGGTGATTGAAAGATTGGTCAAGTAGCATTTTAAAAGCAGAGACAGAGGCAAAGGGAGGCATCTACAGATGTTTGGACTGAGGCCAGTGGTTGAGTAATTGATACAATGTAGAAACCTCTCCTCAATATTAGAAACCATCTTATTAAATCTGCCTTCCCCATCCTGCTGTTGTGGGAACAGTCCCAGTTTCATCTGGTAAAAGCAAACTGAACCTGCTTACAACAATCAAGATGCAGCAAAGCTACATTCATGCAGACATTTGAACCTCAGGGGTTAATAACCAAACTGTCTTAGAACAGGTTTTCTTAGAAAAACAGGAAAACAGCAGAGTACAGTGAAGGATGGATTATGTTTCTTCCAAATATCCAAGTATTATCTGCAAGGAATATCTTTACAGGCAACTAAACTCCTGGGAGAAAGTGAGGACTGCAGATGCTGGAGACCAGAGATGAAAAGTGTAGGGCTGGAAAAGCTCAACAGGCCAGGCAGCATCTGGGGAGCAGGAGGATCAATGTTTCGGGCATAAGCCCTTCTTCAGGAATCCTGAAGAAGGGCTTATGCCCGAAACATCGATTCTCCTGCTCCTCGGATGCTGCCTGGCCTGCTGAGCCTTTCCAGCACCACACTTTTCAACTAAACATCTGGGACAATACTGACCATGTGTAATTAATGTACATTAGTGATTAATCAAATAAATATTGGCAGATGGATCAATTAACCACGATATAAAGTTAATGCTTAGGCAAATGGTCTCTCAATAAAAATGGCTTTTCCTAAAAGGATCTGAGAGCAGTTAAATCATGAGGTCTTATTTGTAAAATTTGTTGCTGAAGTTGTCAAACAAATGTGTGAAGAAGGATGGCTTTCCAGTCTTAGATACAAAGCTCACAGGAAAGAAACACCCACAGAGACTGCTTTGATCAACTATTCCATACACTTCAACATCAAGTGCTTTGTGCTTACGCATGGTACATCTTTGTGAACTGTAGAAGGAAGGAGGTTGACTCAACAATTGATCCAGTACTACGTACCTCATCAGTTACTTTGAATCTCTTCAGCAAGGCAACGAATTTCTGTTTAAAGTTTGGTTGCTAAGTGGGGAGAAGAGAAAAGGAAAGGGTGTGAACTGAGGCTGTGATTGTCTGTAGGATATAGCAAGTAGGATATAGCTGGCTTGTAGACACTATGGGCTTCAGCACCAAGGTTTGGCACCTCCAAGTGACAGGTCATAGGGATAACTTCACTTTTCTAATTTCAGCCAAGTCTCTCGACCACTGGGACTCAATAGTAGGGAAGAGTGGAGGGAGCCTCACCCACGTAAGGAGGGTTCAATACTGATTCACACACTTTGCTTGATCAAAATAAATTGATCCAGGGAGATCAAAAGAGTGGACATGCCCCAAATAGAGAAAGAGTTTTTTTTGCCGCTGGTACTAACAGAGATGATATTCCCCTGTTCCCTGAAACCTTTCAAGCTGTACAGCTGTTCATTTGTACTGGATATACCGAATCCAGGTGTAAGTTTCATACATCCATTCACCATGCCTGAGCAGTGCAATGGGGAGAATCTGGAGATTTGCAATGGGTGACTGGTATAGATTGCTGGAGAGGACGGTGATATCTTTGATCTTTGGACAGCACAGGTGAAAGTACTCTTCCCAATCTTTCCTCAGGACCAGGTCCACTCAGTGAGGTGTGTGTGTGTGTGTCTCTAGAGATGTACAGCATTGAAACAGACCCTTCGGTCCAACCTGTCCACACCGACCAGATAGCCCAACCCAATCTAGTCCCACCTGCCAGCACCCAGCTCATATCCCTCCAAACCCTTCCTATTCATATACCCATCCAAATGCCTCTTAAATGTTGCAATTGTACCAACCTCCACCACATCCTCTGGCAGCTCATTCCATACACACGCCACCCTCTGTGTGAAAAAGTTGCCCCTTAGGTCTCTTTTATATATTTCCCCTCTCACCCTAAACCTATGCCCTCTAGTTCTGGACTCCCCCACCCCAGGGAAAAGACTTAGCCTATTTACCCTATCCATGCCCCTCATGGTTTTGTCAACCTCTATAAGGTCACCCCTCAGCCTCCGACACTCCAGGGAAAACAGCCCCAGCCTGTTCAGCCTCTCCCTGTAGCTCAAATCCTCCAACCCTGGCAACATCCTTGTAAATCTTTTCTGAACCCTTTCAAGTTTCACAACATCTTTCCGATAGGAAGGAGACTAGAACTGCATGCAATATTCGAACAGTGGCCTAACCAATGTCCTGTACAGCCGCAACATGACCTCCCAACTCCTGTACTCAATACTCTGACCAATAAAAGAAAGCAGACGACACGCCTTCTTTACTATCCTATCTACCTGCGACTCCACTTTCAAGGAGCTATGAACCTGCACTCCAAGGTCTCTTTGTTCAGCAACACTCCCTCGGACCTTACCGTTAAGTGTATAAGTCCTGCTAAGATTTGCTTTCCCAAAATGCAGCATCTCGCATTTATCTAAATTAAACTCCATTCGCCACTTCTCTGCCCACTGGCTCATCTGGTCCAGATCCTGTTGTAATCTGAGGTAACCCTCCTCGCTGTCCACTACACCTCCAATTTTGGTATCATCTGCAAACTTACTAACTGTACCTCTTATACTCGCATCCAAATCATTGATGTAAATGACAAAAAGTAGAGGGCCCAGCACCGATCCTTGTGGCACTCCACTTGCCATTGGAAGGTGAGTGGCATTGAACGGGTTGAGAGTTTGCAATCTCGCTTCATCCTGATGAGGTGGTGGTGGTGATGAACGGCCATCAGTGACTTGTTTTGGTGGCCTTTCTAGCCCAAGCACTGAGCTACCTGTAAAGTGGAGGCCAAGTGTGGGGTTGTGTGTGATGAGGTGGGCTGGGCTGGCTGTGTGGGGAGGTAATGTGTATTTGTCTGTTAACGTGATCAAAAACTGACCTGACATTTCTGTGTGCTCTCCCCTTCCTTTGCCTTCCTTCGTGGCCACCACATAAGGTCAGTTACTCAGGGTCTTTCTGCCTTTACTGCAGCACTTCCATGAACAATAGCCATATCTTGGGTTTCTCAGATTCCACTGCTCAGGTTTGATTGGCAGGCTAGTTTCCACATCCTTAACCATCACCCTGACCCTGGTGGATCCAATGATGCCAGTCAAAGGCATGTGGGAATATTACACTGCGCAAGAGCCATTACCCAGGGAAGAAGACCAATTCCTGCCTTTCCTCATGCAAATTGATCACTGTTTCTTCCACGTTGTGCTGCTTTGGTGAAAATGTTCCAGCTATGAGTTACCTTTCCTTTTAGGGAATGTCTATCACAAAAGTTGACAGCTTCAGACTGAATGACATGTGCATAAATTTCTGATCAATGACCTGGCACAGCCCAAAACAAATAAGAGCAGAGTTATAGGTGACTCCATCCAAACCCAGAGCTGCCCATTCCCAGTGATTTACTAGCAGTGCAAGTCCAGCTTTAACTATCATTACCCGTGTCATTGAGGTAGTCCGGATCATTTTCCGTCGGGTCTTCTTGGTTTTTCTCAACTCATCATCTTCATCATAAAGATCCTAAACACAAAACAATGTCGTTCTTATATAGAATTACACTAAGATTGCTGCATATCAATCGGTCATTTGGCCCCACCGGACCACGCTTGTCCAATATTTATATTACACTCAAACTTCCTCCCATCCTTCCTTACTTAAATCACTCAGTATAATTCTCTAGTCACTTGTCATTCAAGTCTTGATCCACCTTCTCCTTAAATGCATCTACTCCTACCCTCCACGGTGATAGTGAGTTGCACATTCTCATTGAGTAAAGAAAAGATTTTGAAGTTTTTCACAAAATAAAATCTTCTGCAGTAGATTATTAGCCAATAGCTAAACATTCAGATCAAGGATGAGTTCAACCTTGAGGAAATGACAGTATCAAAGTAATCCACACTTTCATCAATTACAGCACAGAAACACATACTCGTGTGTGCCCATGCCCACCTCTGAGAGTGATCTTATTAGAGTCTCCCTCTCTTTGCTCTTTACCATGTAAATATTCCCCCTTCAAGTATTTCTGCAACTCCTTTAGAAAATGATTGATGAATCTGCTTCCATTATCCTTACAGAGAGTGTGTATAGAAAGATTTGTCAGATGACCTCTGATCATATTCCCATTGTCTAAAGTCTGTTTCCTCTGGCTACAAACCCTCCTATCACTGAAAACAATTCCTCCTTACTTGTCTTGATTTTTAAAAGCGGAGGTCGATTAAATGAGTAATTGGGGACAGAGGGTAGTCAATGCAGTTTCAAAAAACAAGTGACATTACAGAAGTAAAGAAGCAATCAGGAATCCTACTTCAGGCATGGCAGCTCATGCCAAATACATAACAAGTGTGTTGCTTAAACCAGAACAGAGAAATAATTACCAGGTGAATGAATCATCGCTGCTGAGGGACCGGTTACAGTTTACAGCCCAAATAAGACTTTGATAAACAAATACACAGAATGCAAGGAATAAATTAAGTGGGCACAAATTAAAATTGGAGAATACAATATATTAGCCACTGCTGAGACATGGCTACAGGGTGGTCAGGTCTGGGAACTAAATATACCACATATAAGGTTCACAGGACTGACAGAGTAAACAGTAGAGGAGGTTCAGCAAATTTAAGAGATTTGAAATAAAATCACTTCAAATAAGGGAGAAGATAATGAGAGTAAAATATCCAATGGTGCAGGAAATGGTAGGCCCCTGAGAAGTGTTATCGAACAGAGAGATCTAAGGGTGCAGATAAAGTGGAGTCACAGGTAGACAGGGTGGTGAAGAAGGCGTTTGGCACGCTTGCGTTCAGGAGTACAGGTGTTGAGATGTTATGTTACTGTTGTACAAGACATTGGTGAGGCCACATTTGGAATACTGAACACAATCTGATTGCCTTGCTATAGGAAGGATATTATTAAACTGGAAAGGGGGCAAAAAGATGCACCAAGACTTGACAGTTTGAGTTATAAGGAGAGGCTGTATAGGCTGGGACATTATTGACTTGAGCATAGGAGACTGAGGAGTAACATCCTGGAGATTTGTAAGATTAGGAAGAGCATGGATAGCTAAGGTCTTTTCACTGAGGTGGGGAGTCCTAAACTAGAGAACATAGGTTTGAGGTGGGAGAGGCAAGATTTAAAAGGGACTGAAGGGTAACTTTTCATGCAGAGGGTGGTGCGTATATGGAATAAGCTGCCAGAGGAAGTGATATAGGCTGGTACAATAACAATATTTAAAAGACATTGGGCACAAATACATGAATTAGAAAAGGTTTCGAGGAATATGAGTCAAATGCAGGCATGTGGGAATGGTTCAGTTTGGGAAACTTGGTTGGCATGGA
>NC_057717.1:68432609-68449275 GCF_004010195.1 Chiloscyllium plagiosum | reverse complement strand
TATTGTCATAAAATAATGATTATCAATACTGTTAAAACTTGAAGGACAATGCATCAGATAGAGGCAATACAGCCAAAATCATGTTTCTTACCCCTATAATTGGGATACCGGGGATAATGGTTTCCAGGTTTAAACTGTGGGCAGCGATGGGGATACCTTGTTGGGTGATTTAGAATTAGTAGTATCCTTACAGTGTGGAAATAGGTCCTTGGGCCCAGCAAGTCCACGTCGATCTTCTGAAGAGTAACCCACCCACACCCATTCCCCTACCATCTTTTATTTACTCTGATTAATGCACCAACTTACAGATCCTGGAACACTATGAGCGATTGAGCAATGGCCAACTCATCTAACCTGCATATGTTTGTGACTGTGGGAGGAAACCTACGCTGACACAGTTGAGAATATACTAACTCCACACAGCCAGTCACCCAAGGCTGGAACCAAACCCATGACCCTGGTGCGGTGAGTCAGCAGTGCAAACCACCGAGCCACCAGTGTTACTTGAAGGAGTAACAATGATACCGTTTGATCAAATAACTCGTAAGTATGGACTACCGAGTAGAGACTTCTTCTGTTTTTGTTCCAGATTAGAGATTTGATTAAAAAACACAATTTTAAAAGACACTTATAGATCCAATGCAGAGAAGCAGGTGATTATTGTAAAGAAGACACTCTCTGTCAGTACCCTTTACCATTTGTTGGAGAGTGTCCCCGCAGACAAGACTGTGCAGCTTTGTGACGTCTGTGCGAGAGAGTTGGGGGTTTCGATCTCTTCGGAGACATGGGAGGATATTTATGAAAATCCTCTAAGGCTTTTGATCTGAAATAGAACCCATTCCATGCAGTTGAAAATTCTTCACAGGGTCTATCTGACCCCAGATTTTCTCTCAAAATTCAAAGTGGGATTATCTTCAGTGTGTCCTAAATGCATAATGACTACAGGCACTCTTACTCATTGCATGTGGTCCTGCTGCAGGCTTCGTATATATTGGAGCACTGCGTTAGATGTGGTAGAGTGGGTATTGGGGAGCGAATTGGAGGTGGACCTGGTTTCTCTTTTCCTGGGCCTGCCCAGAGTACCTTACACAGATGCATATGGGAAAAAAAAATCCTTACTTTCTGGGCTCGGGAAAATATTATGTTGTGTTGTATGTCTGAGAACTCCCCGGGTCTATTGGGTCTTTGTAAGCTCATCATGGAGAATATCCCTTTGGACTTTCACACCAGCATGGTGCAACAAAAAACAGAGATCAATATATGTCATAGAGTCATAGAGATGTACAGCATGGAAACAGACCCTTCAGTCCAACCCGTCCATGCCGGCCAGATATCCCAACCAATCTCGTCCCACCTGCCAGCACGTGGCCCATATCCCTCCAAAGCCTTCTTATTCATTCACCCATCCAAATGCCTCTTAAATGTTGCGCTTGTATCAGCCTCCCTGACATCACCTGGCAGTTCATTCCATACACGTATCATTCTCTGTGTGAAATAGTTGCTCCGTAGTTCTTTATTGTATCTTTCCCCTCTCACCCTAAACCTATACCCTCTCGTTCTGACTCCCCGACCCCAGGCAAAAGACTTTACCTATTTACCCTATCCATGCCACTCATAATTTTGTAAAACTCTATAATGTCAGCACTCAGCCTCCGACGCTCCAGGGAAAACAGCCCCAGTCTGTTCAGCCTCTCTCTATAGCTCAAATCCTCCAACACTGGCAACATCCTTGAAATCTTTTCTGAACCCTTTCAAGTTTCACAACATCTTTCCGATAGGAAGGAGACCAGAATTGCATGCAATATTCCAACACTGGCCTAACTAGTGTCCTGTACAGCCGCAACATGATCTTACAACTCCTGTACTCAATACTCTGACCAATAAAGGAAACGCCTTCATCACTATCCTAACTACCTGCAACTCCCCTTTCAAGGAGCTATGAACCTGCACTCCAAGTTCTCTTTTTTCAGCAACACTCCCTGCGACGTTACCATTAAGTGTATAAGTCCTGCTAAGATTTTCTTTCCCAAAATGCAGCACCTCGCATTTATCTGAATTAAACTCCATCTGCCACTTCTCAGCCCATTGGCCATTTGGTCAATCTGAGGTGACTTTCTTCGCTCTCCACTAAACCTCCAATTTTCGTGTCATCTGAAAACTTACTAATTGTACTCTTATGCTTGCATCCAAATCATTTATGTCAATGACAAAAAGTAGTGAATCCAGCACCGATTCTTGTGGCACTGCACTTGTCACAGGCCTCCAGTCTGAAAAGCAACCCTCCACCACCAACTCTGTCTTCTACCTTTGAGCCAGTTCTGTATTCAAACGGCTAGTTCTCCATGTATTCCATGAGATCTAACCATGCCATTCAGTCTCCCATGGGAACCTCATCAATACCCTGACTGAAGTCCATATAGATCACATCTACCCCTCTGCCCTCATCAATCCTCTTTGTTACTTCCTCAAAAAACTAAATCAAGTTTGTGAGACATGATTTCTCATGCACATGTTGACTATCCATAATCAGTCCTTGCCTTTCCAAATACATGCACATCCTGGCCCTCACGATTCCCTCCAACAACTTGCCCATCACCGTCAGGCTCACTGGTCTATCGTTCCATGGCTTGTCTTAAAACCCTTCTTATACAATGGTACAGCGTTAGCGAACCTCCAGTCTTCTGGCACCTCACCTGTGACTATCGATTATACAAATATCTCAGCAAGAGGCCCAGCAATCAATTCTCTAGCTTCCCACGGAGTTCTACGGTACACCTGATCAGGTCCTGGGGATTTATCCACTTTTACCCGTTTCAAGACATCCAGCACTTCCTCCTCTATAATATCGACATTTTGCAAGGTGTCACCATCTATTTCTCTACATTTTATATCTTCCATATCATTTTACACACTAAATACTGATGCACAACACTCCTTTAGTATCTCCCCCATACTGCCTGTGCTAGGAAAAATATTCTGTTGTGTTGGGTGTCTGAAAACCCCCCGGGTCTGTTGGGTGGTTGTAAGCTCGTCATGGAGAATATCCCTTTGGACACTCTCACCAGTGTGGTGCACCGAAAAACAGAGATTTATATAAGGTATGGCAACCCTTTTTGGAATACCGCGATACAGGCTTATCTGCCACTCTAAAAAGGGCTTTTATAAAGCCATGACGATATTGTCTAATGAATCGCATATTAGGAATTATGAACGTATAAATGTGTATCAGTTAATGCTCTCGAAGAACGAGAGCTATCACTTTGTTATGGAGAGCCGTATTATTTAATTGTTATTTATTGTTTATTTTTGTTTTTCTTCTGTCCGTTTTGAGACTTTAACTTATTTTGTATATACATGCACGTGGGTGTAATTTTGTTCAGTTATTTGAGTTGTTTTGTTATTGGTTTAAAATAATAAAATTATCTTTCTCAATAAAAAAATTTTGCTAAAAAATTAAAATGCTAACATTGATAGATTAGAGTCCCAAATAACTCTCATTAGAGAGATCACTCATGGTGGTTTACGTTGAAGGTCACCACACGGGTGATGGGGTGAGGTTGAGAGAGCGTCCCCTTCATGGTAACCTCTGTCAGTGTGGGGAATTGAACCTGCGCTGGTAACCTCCCTCTGCATCACAAACCAACCATCCAACCAACTGAGTGGGGAACTGTGTAACTGCTACACACAGAATCAGTCGCAGAAAAAGGGCAAGATAAATTTTAATGACAAGGAAAAAGGTGCATTTGAGACAAAAATGTTCTCTGCTAGAAATTGTATTTTACAATGAGACAAGTGTTTGGAAGCTGTCTTTGGCTGAATACAATAAGGTGAGACAAGTGAAATAACCAGAATGACTAATTATGATTAGATATCGATAACCATAAAATAAGTGCATGTTTTTGATTGGTCTGTGGAAAGCATGCTGAGTGTTGCATGAATTTATAAATCAGATGAAATATATTGTTAGGAGAGTCTGTACCCAGGGGAAATGCCTTGTGAACACGTGCTGGAAGAAACCCGGAGTATGAAGTGTCTGAGAATGGTCTGCTTGGTAACAGGAACCTGGGGGTTGAATGACTGAAAGTTCCTGTAACATGGAGCTGAGAAAACCATCAGATCACCCCCAAATGTATTGAATGCTGGAGCATATTTGAAGTATTGAATGGCCTCATGATGGATTTTAATTGTGTGTGATTTGAAAAACGTACATCTCTACTCCATCCTCTTACGTGTTACACACTGGGGCACAGCCGTGTTCCTGAAACTGGGAATAAGTTGGAACAATACCTGGAACATTCCATAATTGGCATTCCCCAGAATATTCTATAACTATGTGGGGGGCATTAGAAAGGCAAGAGAGAAAGAGAGGGAAGGTGCTGCATGCAGTAGTGAGAGTGGTGGAGCACGAGCCTTGTTTGGGGGTCGGTGCTATAACAGATATACAGTGAGTGTGAGGGAGCAGAGAGAATACGGTGACCCTTATCCCTACAGAGTGGGGAAGTTTATTGATGCTTGTCCTGTATTGCTGGACATTTCTTCAGACCGCAGATACTGCACTAAGCTGGGTGGTGAGAGCAGACCATGCTCAGTGGGTCTGGTAGTGTGGCCCCCTCTGGGATGAGAATGGTCCCCTTTTGTACTTGCCCATCCACCAGGACCTCCGTGCTGCTGTCGACAAACCGTGGTGTAATTTCCCCTTCGCTGGCATGCTTGGGGAAAATGTGCAGGGCAGCTCCAAACTGAGAAAGCACAACCGTATGTCCATTGGCCTTTTAAAGATGGCACCAGTGTCAGGGATCACAGAATATCCAGCGGCATCCAGGCGATTGTGAGTACCTCCAGTCATGATGGGTGGCAGAATCGGTCTGGCATTGTATGAGAGGGACACCATGGAGTGGGGTGGGTAGTTAATGAGATGAGTTTGGTAAGATAGCACCAGGAAACGAGCTTGGCCTCGTGCAGCCAACCCCTCTGTCACACTTAATGAAAATGTCACTGCGACACTTTTTTTCTTAGATTCAGCCCAGTGAGGCGAAGACTCTGCTGTCATCACTCCCAGTTACAAAGCTGCAGAACAATTGCTCATTCAAAACTCTCCATCGCCTGAACTCACAGCAATATCCCCTCCACTCATAATTCTTCGAAATACTGACCCGTGTTGCATGATACAATCGAAATGTCTTCATTCTGAAACCTGTGAACATATCCCTCCATGACATTTTATCTCAGTCTCCCCCCTCCATCCTGTCTCCACCCAAAAACACACTGATTTACAGTCATATTGCACGAGACTGCCAGTATGACTGGCCATTTGGCCCAGCTGGTCCATGCCAACCAAAATGTACTTCCACACTCAGCCCATTTCTCTGCCCTTGTTCCTTTCCTATCTGTGTATTTGTCCAATTGCCTTTTCAATATTGTTATTGTACCCACCTCAATCACTTCCACTGACAGCTCAGTCCATATGCGTACCACACTCGATGTAAAAAAGTTGCCCCTCAGTTTCCGTTTTATATTTTTTATCCTTTCCAAACATTAATGGATGTCCTCTCGTCCTCGATTCATCAACCTTGAGAAAAGAAAATGGAAATATTCACCACATGCATGCCTCTCATGATTTTATAAGAGTTACACTTCTATAAGAACCTTCTCAGTTTCCTACGCTGTAAAGAAATAAGTTCTAACCTATCCAACCTCTGCCTATAACTTAGAGCCCTTAGCCCAGGAAACATCTTTGGAAATTTGTTCTACATTCTTTCTAGTTCAATAATATCCTTTCTAGAGCAAGGTGAACAAAACTGAACACAATATTCCAAATGCAGCCATAACAACATCCTATACAACTGCAACATAACGTCCCAACTTCTATACTCAATGCGCTGATGAAGGCCAATGTGCCAACAGCCTTCTTCACTATCCTGTGTATCTGTGAAGCAAATTTCAGACAACTGTGCACCTGATCTCCAACGTCCTTTTGTTCCACTACACGCCTTAAGGCACTATCATTCGTCATTAAACTCCTACCTAGATTTGACTTTCCAAAATGCAAGACGTCGCACTTATCTATATTAAACTCCATTTGTTATTTCTCAGCCCACTTCCCCAGCTGATCAAGGTACTGCTGCAATTTCTGATAACGTTCCTCACTGTAAATGATGTCTCCTAATTTAGTGTCATCTGCAAACTTACTAACCTTGCGTTGTGCACTCTGGTCCAAATCATTGATATAGATAACAAAGAGCAATGGGCCCAGGACCGACCACGGAGACACTCCACTAGTCACAGGCCTACAGTCCAACAAGCATACCTTCACCAGAGCCATTTGTTTCATAACCTTAAGCCAATTGTGTCGCCAATTTGCAAGTTTTCATTGGAGTCCATTCGATCTAACCTTCTAGAGCGGCTTACCATGTGGAACCTTATCAAAGGCCTTATTGAAATCCATATAGACTATGTCCAACACCCTGCCCTTGTTAACCTTCCTCGTCACTTCCTCAAAAAACTATCAAAATTTGTCAGGCAGGATCTGCCACGCACAAAGCTATGCTGACTGCTCCAAGTCAAACTCTGTCTTTCCAAATGCATGCATATCTTATATCTCCGAACCTTCTCAAGTGGTTTCCGAAACAGATGTGATGTTTACTGGTCTATATTTCCCAGGCTTTTCTTTGCAGCCCTTCTGAATGAGGGCACTACATTTGCTACTGCAGTCTTCCGGGACCTTACCCCTGAACTATCTTCTCTCGCCTCGTGCACTGCACTTAGACATATCTGGTCAGGACCAAGAGATTTATCTGACTTTGTCCAACAGCACCTCTACTGTGATATGGACTGTACCACGATATCACAACTAACCTCCCAAAAGTCACAGGTCTTCATGTCTTTCTTCATGATAAACACAGAGGGGAAATTGAGGACCTCACACATCTCTTGAGGTTTTACACATGCGTGCCCATTTTGGATTTTAAGGTGTCCTATTCTCTCTCTAGTTATTCTTTTTCTTTCCTATACTGAATTTGGATTCATCCTAATCTACTCAGCCAAGTCGATCTTATACCCCCTTTTCGCAAAGCTGATTTCCTTCTTCAGTAAACTCCTGCAACCCCTGTGTACCTCCAGAGATTCCCTTGGTCCGAGCTGCCTGTACTTGAGTGACGCCTCTTTTTTTCTGGTAAGAGACTCAATATCTCTTGTCATCCATGGTTCTCTCTTCCAGCCTCACATTCCCTTCACTCTCACAGGAACATGCAGACCTTGAACTCGAGCTATCTCACTTTTGAAGCCCTCCCACTTTCCCGGGATCCATTTACCTCGAAACACACTACTCCAATCAAGCCCCGCAATCCCCTGTCTAATTTCAACAAAATTCGCCTTGCCACAATTTGTGGACCAATTTGAATCTGTGGACCAATTTTGTCCCTACCATACCTATTTTAACATTAATACAGCTCTGGTCACTTTTCCCAAAATGCTCCCCCACTTTACCTCCGTCACCTATCCTACCCTATTTCCCAACAGTAGGTCGAGTTTGTCCCTGCCCGAGTAGGACCCGCTACATGCTGCTTGTGGAAGCTTTCCTGAACACACTTAACAAATTACGTTCCATCTAAGTTCTTAACCCTCTGGAAGTCCCCGTCTATGTTAGGATAATTAAAATCACCTATTATAACAACCCTATTGCTCCTGCAAGTCTCGCCAGTCTCCCTGCATATTTGTTCTTCTAATTCCCATTGATTATTTGAAGGCTTATAATGCAACAGCTATAGCATTACTACCACCTCTTACTTGTTTGCATCATTTACAAAATCTCATTGGATATTATCTCAGTTATTTCATCTTCAAATACTAGAGTGATACGCACCTTAATCGGAACGATTGGTATTTAAATTGTTTCCATTTACATCTCTTCCTCGCAGTGACTTTCATATTTGCAGCACCCCTTGTCAAGGCACATCGGAGAAATGGAGCTGTAAATGGATGGGAGCTGCACATCCTGTCAGTTCCAACATTGGTTGCAAGTTTCCCCACATTGGGCTGCGATCGAACACAGTCTTACCGAACAATGCAACAGCCTGGGTTTATATATGAATGAACCAGTGCGGACTGCACAGCTCTACATGCTTGACATTTAGCCCAGGATGATCGATCAGGCATTGGTGTGGGCTGCACAGAGTTTCACTCTGCACATATCTGGGTTGCATTCAGCAGTACACTAGCCGGATCTACACAGTGGTCCATCCTGAATATGTAATGGATGGGCTGGTTATGTGTGTTAGATTGCGAATGTGAGAGAACTAAACATCTGGCTATGCCTTTATTTTGTGTTTTAATTCTTGTGATTGGACTCTTCAAATCCTGACTCATCTGGTTAGACCCATCCCTCTGGATGAGTCATGGCGACTGTTGTTACAGCATCTGTGTCGGCAACATGATCAAAAAATGGAGCAGAGGCTGCAGAGAGGACAGTCTCCGTAAAATGGAATGAGGGAATCACCATCAGATCAGCCGTGGTCTTAGTGAATGGTGGGGCAGGTATGAATGGACCACTAATGCAACTTGTCATATATTTCTGTTTGTTCCAAGCAAACTACCCTTCTCTCCCAGTGCCCCATACTGGTGGGGAGTGAGTCACCTCCTGTTCCTGTGTAACAGATTCCTCGGGCCTCGGTAGCCTCCATATTTCCCTGTGCCCAGGTTTTGAGCAGTTGAGTGACTGCCTCCTGTTCCTGTGTCCCAGTCTCGAACAGTTGATTCTCCTGTTCCTGTGTTCCAGAATCAAGCAGTTTATTGATTGCCTCCTGATCCCAAGTTTGTGGAAATACATGTCCTCCTCATGCTCCTGAGTAACAGGCTCCAATAGCTCTGTGCTCACCTACTGCTCCTGTGAAATGGAGGTGAGGGACTGAATGGCCTCTTCACATTCTTTACAGCTTTTTCTTGACTAAAGGCCTTTCCCCTGTGTCTGTAAAACACCATCAAAATCTGAATGATGTATTTTTGTATTTGACTCTCAGTAATTGAGCAAACAAGCCGATTGGCAGAATTCAGATGCTGAATAGCCTCCTCCTGTTCCCGTGTTATACACTGAAGAGTCAATAGACTCTCAGAGATGTACAGGACGGAAAAAGGTGGTTCGGTCTGGTCATCTATACCGCCACATATCCTAAATTAATCTCGTTCCCCTTGCCAGCAACTGGCCCATCTCCCTCTACACACTTCCCAGGCATATATTCATCCAAATGCTTTTCAAATGGTGTAACTGTACCTGCCTCCATCACCTCTTTTGAGTGTTCAATCCATACACACAGCAGTCTCTGTGTGAAAATGTTGTCCCTCATGTCCCTTTTTAAATCTCTCTCCTCTCTCCTTAAACCTTTGTCTTCTAATTTTGGACTCGTCTATCCTGGGAAAAGACATTGACTGTTTACCTTATCTATGCCCCTCATGATTTTATAATCCTTTTTAAGGTCCCCCCTTAGCCTCAACACTTGAAAATAGTCCCAGCCTATTCAAACTCTCCCTGTAACTCTAACCCTCCAACACCTGCAACATTCTTTTAAACCTCTTCTGCATCCTTTCAAGTTTGACAACGCCTTTCCGACAGCAGGGAGACCAGAATTAAAGGCAATATTACAAAAGTGGCCAAACCAATGTCTTGTACAGATTTTGTCATGCAAATGTTTCGACTCAAAGCACGCACCAATAAAGGGAAGATCACCAAGTGCCTTCTTCACTGCGCTGTCTACCTGTGACGGCACTTTCAAGGAACGAAATACCTGCACCACAAGGTTAGCTTTGATGCCTCACAGGGCAGCGACCTGGGTTTAACTCCATCCTTGAATGACTCGCTGTGTGGAGCTTGTACATTCTCCCCGTACCTGCGTGAGTTTCCTGCGGGTGCTATGTTTTACTCCGACAGTATAAAGATACACAGATAAGGGTAGATTGGCCATGCTAAATTGCGCACCGTACCCAGGGATGTGCAGGGGAGGTGGATTAGCCATGGGAAATGCAGGCTCAGAGGGATATGGTAGGGCTTTGTCTAGTGGGATACTGTTTAGTGGTTCGGTGTGGCCGCCATGGGCCGAAAAGCCTGTTTCCTATCTGGAGGAATTCGATAATTTCTATGGAGTTCTATCATGTCTTGCCTTGATTTGTCTTGCCAAAATACAACACCTCACATGAAACTAAAATATGCTCTCGACTCACCTAAACAAGGTCCCATTATAGTCTGAGAGATCATTCTTCACGGTCGACGAAATTTGTTATTTTCTACAAACTTACTGATGATACTTCACATACTCAAATGCAAATGATTTGTATAAGTGACAAAAGGCAGTGGACTCACTATTGATCTTTGCGGCACGCCACTAGTCATAGTTCAATGAACAAATGTCCACTGTCACGACCTGTCTCCAATATTCAAGAAGATTTTGGATCTAAATTACGAGCTCTCCTTCCTTACTTGACCAGAGCATCAATATATCTAGCCATCCAGCACTCCCTGCACCCACCAAACTTGTCCCTCTCACTAATAGGAACACGTTGGCTCTGGACTCTCTGAAACGAGGTTTTGATGGCCTTGCATTTTCCAACCATCCCTTTACCTGTGAATAGAGTATTCCAAATAACCTTTCAGAGGGCTCGCCTAACACTTTCAAAATTGGCCTTGTTCAAAGTTAGAACTTTAATGTTTACATCAGTTCTTTCCTATTCCACAACTAATTTAAAACTAATATTTATGCATAACAGAATGTTAAAGAAACACTTCCTCCCCTCTGTAACAGGCTCGAGAGGCTGAATGGGCTCCTCGTGGCCCTCTGTAATAGACTGGAAAGGCTGAATGGCCTCCTCCTGTCCTTGTGTAACAGACCCGAGACATTAAATGAGACAGCAACCCATGGATTACGAGCAGCCGTTAAACTGAATCTGATGGAGGTCCATCCCTTCCCAGTTACAGTAACACAACCAACACAATGTACTCCAGGTGCCCTCTCAGCAACACCTCATACAGCTGCAGCGACACATCTCTTTGTTTTGAATGATTCTGTTGGCAAAATGTGCTGAAGAATGTGTTGCTGGAAAATCGCAGCAGATCAGGCAGCATCCAAGAAGCACGAAACGTTGATTCTCCTGCTCCTTGGATGCTGCCTGATCTGCTGCGCTTTTCCAGCAACACACTTTTCAGCTCTGATCTCCAGCATCTGCAGTCCTCACTTTCTCTTTGTTGGCAAAATGTGCCAATGTTCTAGATTTCCACTTTTTCAAGTAGCAACAGGCTAATATGGGCTGAATGGCCTTCTCTTATCCCTCTGTAAGAGGTCCATAGGGACAGAATTGCTTCGGCCTGTTGCTGAGCAGCAGTCTCAATGCTCTGTCTCAAGGTTATGAAAGGATTTGGTAGCAGGGCACTTAAAACCAGGAGTAGCCTCACACTGGTCAATAAGGAATCTAAAAAATTGCCCACCCGAGTTTTCTTTATGCAACCGATCTGTTATTTTATAACTGCCTCTTTCATAAACAGAGTGGAACATATATAGACACCTGCAGTGTTCTCTTAATACTCTCATTTCCAAATTTAAAAAAAGATTTAAAGATTTATGGTCCATCCCTCAGCAACCCTCATCCATTCAATCCAAACCCAGTAAATGTTTTCTTTTGCAGTTATATGAAAAGTGACGGGTGGAACTGGTTAATTGAGCCTGTTTGCTCTGTCGTGATTTGGAGATGCCGGTGTTGGACGGGGATGTACAAACTTCAAAATCACACAACAACAGGTTATAGTCCAACAAGTTTAATTGGAATCACACTAGCTTTCAGAGCACCGCTCTTTCATCAGGTGATAGTGGAGGACACACTTCTACGGCACGGAATGGATAGCAAACATTTACAGTGTGATGTAACTGAAACAATACCTTGAAAAATACCTTGATTGTCTTTTGAGTCTTTCATCTGTTCGAATACCATGATATTTTCACTTCTTGCATGTGTAAATCACAAAACCTTAAAAAAAACTTTGCATTCTCAAGTTAGCTCTGTAACAGTGAGTGTTATTTAGATAATATATTGAAGGTGTTATCCCCCTGTGTTCTCTGTCTATGCCATGATGTGTAGATTGATTCTACTTTGAAAAGTGAGATAACAGAGTTTTACATGAATCCATGCAGTTTTTGAGCTCAGAGGTTTACATGAATTCATGCATGTTTTGAGCAAAATACAATGTAACTGTGCAAGTACAAATTCACCCCACAACATATATGTGTGCATGTGGGTCCTTCTCAGTTTGTATATGTGTGTCTGTGTCTGTCTGGGTTGGGGGGGGTTGTGAGTGTGATAGAGAATGTATGTGCATGTAGTGATATAGAGTGTCTTAAGTCTGTGAGGGGGTGCATGTGTGAGTATGGGAGTGCGTGTGCGTGTCTGGGTGCGGGATATTGCGTATCAGTGAGAGAGAGTGTATATGTGTGTGCATGAGTGTAGAGTGTTCTAAGTCTCTGAGAGAGTGCCGTGTGAGTGTGGGAGTGTGTGTGTGTCTGTAAGGGTGTGTGTGTGTGTCTGTGTACGTGTCTGTGTACACGTGTGCCCGTATGTATGTGTGTGCATAGGAGTGCCTGTGTGTGTGTGTGTGTGTGTGTATAGTGCAATGGTGGTCACCTGTAATGTGACATGAACCCAAGTTCCCGGTTGAGGCCCTCCCTATGTGTATCGAAATTTGCTATCAGCCTCTGCTCAGCTACTTTTCTCTGCTTCCTGTCCTGAAGTCTGCCTTGGAGGATGGTCACCAGAAGGTCCGAGGTTGAAGATCCTGGACCACTGAAGTGTTCCCCAACTGGGAGGGAACACCCCTGTCTGCTGATTATTGTGAGTTGCCCATTCATCTGTTGTCGTAGCCTTTGCTCGGTTACCCAGTTTTTGTTCAGTGACTGTAATTAATGCCAATCTCCATGGATTCTAATTATCCCAGTGGAGGGTTTCCATCTTTAAATGATAAATGGGCGCCGTTCAATGTGTTATCTCATAACATGAGCGGGACCGTCACTGACAGCACTGACAGGGATCAGCAGATTTGGAGAGAGGGGGAGGAGAGATCAGAATCTGAGAACATTAGACTGGAATGTTCCAACAATGGATCAGAATCTGATAACATTAGATTGGAATGTTGCAACAATGGATCAGAATCTGAGAACTTTCGACAGGAATGTTCCAACAATGGATCAGAATCTGAGAACATTAGACTGGCATGTTCCAAAAATGTATCAGACTCTGGGAACATTAGACTGGCATGTTCCAACAATAGACAGGAGTTTATCCAATTATATTTGGTATCTTTCTGCATTTAATTGGTTGTCATTATCATTGCGGATCTATTACGATCTTCTTATTATTCAATATTTTTATTATCCTTTCCTGGCTATCGTCTGTGTTCCTGGTAAGTGTCGCTGTCCGGAATTTTTTTCTATAAACCAGTTATGACTGTATTACTGTTCTTTTATATGGTCTACACGTCTTGTCACTATTATTTTCCTGTTGAAACTCTCGATGCATATATTCACTCTGCAGGCCATTACTAACTGCATCAAGGAACGTGTTCAATTACTGTCTCCCTCTCTGCTCTGGCAGTGTTACCCATGTGTCTCTATGTTGACCTAATCAATTTCAGCGGAGAACTACAATTTATTGTATCATTGCCCTTGTTATTTAAATATTAACAGCATGGAGGTCACTCTTTACTGTTCTGGTTACAAACTCCACTTCCTTCCACTGTTTCCATCCCATCCCTGACCAATATCTGCGGCTGAAGCAGACAAGTCACAACTGTGGGTGATCCCTTTGACCATGAGCTGATTTCTGACACCATACCCTGACAATTTCTAACTTGAAATACTCACCACTCCAGAATATATCTCACTGGCTTATTCCATCTGCTGTTTGAATCTTGAGCTATGAAGTACAATCTTAATGAAGCCAATAATCTGATGCTGACACTCCCGACTTCAAACCTGCCAAAGCAAATCTGATTCGAGCTCACACCAAACTCCCATCCATCTGTCATTCATGTGCACGCCGATGTATATTGCTATTGTGTCTGGCAATGCCTTTATTTTGACATTTTCAAACACTTTACCTCATCTGACCATGAAACTTCTCTCGTTCTCTCTCTGTCGATTAACAAAAAGCCTGCCAGTTGTTCTTATTTAAAATAGTTTCCTCCATGTGCGTTCCTTCTCAAACAATGAGTTTCGCATTCAACCACGCCTATCGTGAACACTCACTCACTCTCCCTCGGTCTCTGCTGAACACACACAAGCAGCAAACCTTCCCATTGCAGACAGTAATCTGATGCGAGTATATTTTGCATATGATAGTAAAGTTTGCAATACTCTCTATGCTGGGCAGATAGTGCAGTTTACTGAGCATCACACTAGCATGGTCTGCACAGCTCTCCATGCTGGGCTGCCATCTTGTCCCAGTTTATGTTGTTTGTGGTGTTCCGTGAAGCAGATTGAGAATTTGATGTAACAAACCATTCCGGCTGATCTGACAATGTCTTTATTCAATGTTCTCATTCTTGTCATTTTACTCTCGAAGATCTCACTTCTCCAGTTAGTCCCACTGCCCTGTCTTTTCCCCCATATTTCCACAACATCTTTTCAGTTAATTAACTGTCTCTTTCTGTCGCTCTGTATCTTTCCCTGGCCTTTGCTTTTGGCTCCCTAGTGTATCGAGTGCAATCATTGTGAAGCTGAGAAACAGTGAAATAGTGTGTGTCAGACTGTTGTTCACTTCCCGGTATGTCCCACGTGATGGTCTATGGACAGGGGTGTCTCAGAAGTTATGAGACACATCCTTGTAACTTGGTCTGTACCTGAATTTGTCCCTCTCAGGTGACCTTGCGATCAGTAGCACGAGGAAGCCCCTAGAGTAAAGGACCAGGCATCTAAATTGTGTGACAATGCTGTCACTTTTAAAAAAAAAGGCTTTTTCTCCTTTCTTTAAATAAGAGATCTTAAAAGCCAAACTGCCTGCTGAAAACGGCTCAAGTAAATAACTTACAACGCTTTTAGGCTTTTTTAATAAATAGTAGTAACAACGGCCTAGTAACTTATCCCCAGCTGCTACTGTCTCTGAAACCTGACTTGATGTTGATTCCTCCTGGATTGGAGAACTGTATGCAAGAATGCATGTCTGAATGTTCCTTTTTGCCAAGGGGTGTCTTTATGGCATGTTGGTATATTGGAACAGTTCATCTGTAGAAGATACTGTATCCATTATTCGGTTAAGGTTTCCAATAGTTAAATTATTCTAAATATCTCGTCACTTTGAATGGATTTTCATTAGAGTATTTAAATATATTGTGTTTTGCTTAATGGTGTGTAGTGTGACTAGTAACATCACATATGGAACACCCACTTCACATCTTCCTTTAAAATAAGAAAGGTTTGGCATCCAATCTACCCTCTGACACTAGTTTGAGGCAGTCCAGTTAGTCTATAGCAAACTGGGGTCTCTTGTCTGGTTCTAAATCGATAATACCAAATTGGGTTTAGAATTACAATCCCTACAGTATGCGAACAGGCCTTTCGACCCAATAAGTCCACACCGACCCTCCGAGGAGAAACCTACCCAGACCCATTCCTTTACCCTATTATTACACATTTACCCCGACTAAGGCACCCAACCCACACATCCCTGAAAACTATGAACAATTTAGCATGACCAATTTACCTGACATGCACATCTTTGGATTGTGGGAGCAAACCAGAGAATCCAGAATAAGCTCATGCAGACACTGGAGATTATGCACCGGGAGACTATTGCGTTCAAAGGTCGTGTATGGTAGCTGTAAGCGTCTTTTGTTCCAGATGCTGAATTCAGTTGGTTTAAACAGTGTTTAGTGTATAAATATTCTTTCAGTCATTAAGAGTTTTCTGGGATTGGAAGAATTGAAGTTGGGGATTTTACAAAAGGTATTGAAGGCAAAGCTGTAGGAATTAACAGACAAGCTGGAGTTGGGGTTGCGTTTGTCTGTGAGAAACTATACCTCGGCAATTACATTTGGTGGAACCGCCATCAGAATCTTTGGAAATGGCTAGAATTCAATTTCAAATGAGCCACTTTGAACATGAGAAGGAATTGAAACAGTTTGAATTATGATGAAAAGCAGAAATAAAAGAAAATGAAAAAAATGAAGAAGAAAGAGAGGAAAGGACAGAAGAAGAGCAGAGAGTTTCAACTTAAAACGTTAGCAGTTAGAGAGGAAAGTTGACATAGAGGGCGGAGACGAAGGTAGACGGTCGGCGGGATGAGGAGGATAGTGAGGTTGAACAACCCTATTGTAACAAATGGCCTAATGGGGCTCTGTTTAAATGCATCCAGGCATTCTCTAAATTTGATGAGAAGGATGGGGAAGCCTTTGGAATTTCATTTGAGAAAGTGGCTAAACAAATGCAGTGCTCGTGACCATGTGAAGTTAGCTGATCCAAACAAAGCTGGTAGGTATTTGCATCCCTATCGGAGGAGGTATCTGGGGAGTATGAGGTGGTGAAGAAAGCCATTTGAAGTGCATATAAGCTTGTGCCAGAAGCCTACAGACAGCGTTTCAGGAATCTAAAAAAGGGTCCCTGGTTAAACGCACATTGAGTTTGAAAGGATCAAACAAAGTAAT
>NC_057717.1:68426136-68432137 GCF_004010195.1 Chiloscyllium plagiosum | reverse complement strand
TGAGAACTCGTGTGGAAGAGCAGAGAGTAACAATGGCAAGATTAGAAGCTGAAATGTCTGATGATGATGATTAAGTTCAGAAATCAAAGTTTGGTTTCTGTGAGAGATTGAGAAGAATGTGCGAGATCTTCTTAAAACATATACCCGTGAGGGTAAGATTTACTGGCATAGGCCAGGAGTAGCAGGTAAAGAGATTAGAGCATTAAGAAGTACAGAAGTACGTCACTCTTTTATGCTGAGACATGAGGAGCTATGCCATTCAGAAGGATTTTTGGAGAGATGGGAAGTGCTCCATTACGTAACGTGTGATTGACGTGTTCAGTGGAAACATCAACAGATTTATTCCACAATGGGGAAGGAGGTTTTGAGCTTGGTGTTGGCGTTACAACATTTCAGCATTTAAATTGCGAATAACATACATGAGACAAATATTTATCACTCTTCAAGTTTTTGGAGAAGTTTAGGGAGAAAAATACCTGTCTGTTTCGATTGAGCTTATTATTGCTGCCATTCAGTTTGAAATTATACAGTTGACAGGGCGAGAAAACGTAAGTTTTGACACGTTGTGGAGACTTGGATGAAGAAAGACAAAGGCATTCTGTGGCAGGAGTAAAATGACTGAATTCGAAACTAGTTGCGAACATCTGTATGCTCACAGTCAATGTAATGTATATGCATTTCACTCTACTAATAGAGGAAGATTAGGAGGTCTAAAATGAATCCACATTTGTATATTGATGGATTATTTTATTAAAGATGGAGTTGTGAGAATATTAACAATGTATTTACCTCTTGGGTTTTTTAAGAGAGGTTTTAAAGGCAGAGGTGCAGAACTGCTGTCTGAAAACACTCCAAGTAAATAACAGGGAAAGCCTTTCGGTTTCACTAAAACGGTGAAAACAATGGAGGGGCAGTGGCCAGCTTTCCCAGACCAGGGTTTCTTATTTTGTTTTTAGCTGAAGCATTCAGAAGCTGCTGGGGATCCCAAAAGGGTTGGAAGTTTTATTACAGGATACCTAGCTGCTTTTCTCTGAGATCTCTGTTGATGTTGTTTCCCCCTGGATTGGAAAACTGTTGTAAGGATCTGTATTTGAATATATCTTTGTGCCAAGCGGTGTATACAAAGAAGGTACGGTATCTATTGTTTGTGTAAGTGTTCCAACATATAAGCTATCCCAAAATGTTCTTTCCCTTGATTGTATTTTAACTCAAGCATTTTAATAGATTATATTCTGCTTAATGTCGAGTGGTTTGACCAGTCACAACATATCTGTAAGGCACACTTCACATCCATATTCAAAATAAGGAAAGGTTTGGGTCTACGTGGCCTTCTTAAAAGTCTTGGGGGGTGGGGGGGATCTGGTCTGGTCCACAATACTTGTACAGAGGGGTTTCTGACTGACTCCTTTATTTGAAAATTTAGTGGAGGGGCTGGAGATGGTTTGCTGTAGGATATGCTGTGAGCTGCCTCAGACATTCAGGGAGACCTGAGGATTTGGTGACCCAACTCTGAATGGAGCATGGGGACTATAGTTAGAGCATCTGGGTCTGTAACATGAACAACAAATGAAGTAGAGGCTGCAGAGAAGGGAAACTCTGAAACCACGGAATGAGTGTGTGTGGGGAAAAGGATCTGCTGTATCCACCCCAAGTATTCCAGGAACAGCTTCCCAAGCTACACTTAACCCAGGAGCAGATAGTGAGCCAACCCTGACTGAACAAAGAGCTGGTCACAGAGCGGTGTCACCTCCTTCAAAACGACCTGTAGCTTCACACCAGGAGGAGGATGGTGCTGCCAGTGGCTATTAGGGTCACAGTTTCATTAAGCTTCTATGATCCAGAACATTCCAGGCAGGACTAGGTGACATATCCATCATTTCCCAGTATCTCAACATCAATGTCACCATTCAGTGATGGAGGATATATATGGTGGATGAGGTGAATACATTGTTTCTCCCACAGCAGGGAGCTGCCGGGTGTATCCAGTATAGTGGGAATCCCGATGGTGTACATGGCATCTGCAGAGTACCCATGTCAATGGGGAGGGGTAGTGGAACTGATGGAGCTCTCTCTATTAATATTGCAGTGTGCCCATGCACAGTACATCATGTTGGTGAATACCCACTGTCCTGGCAGCAGTCACGGCCTCTTCATTCAGAAGCAGTCAGCCATTCCTATCGTCATCGGGTCTCCACGTAGAAAGAAATGAATATATCTTGGCTATTTGCAGACTCTCCACCCTCTCTTGATAATTTAATCACTTCCTTACCACAGCGACATCACCAATCTCAGCATCTGTATGTCTGTTCCATCCTCCTGATCATTAATATAGATTGTAAATAGTTGAGAATCAAGTACTGGTCACTCTGTGACCCTACTGGTTACGTTCTTTCTAACTGATTGAGCCTGATGTATCCTGAGTGCCTGCATCCTGTATGATACCCAGTCCTCCCCCATTCCTGGGCAACACAGTCGAAGAGTTGAATAAGAACAAGGAGCATCTGTGAGGAATCCAACCCCTCGATGAGGCTGATGTCAACGCGGCCTCTGTTCCACTTTCCTGCCATCTCTCCATCCTAAACCCTAGTCTCTTGTTGTAGATTGCGCCAGATGAAAAAAAAAACATCCACTCCATATCTACACTTTCAATTACGTTTAGCATTTTACAGACCTCAATGAGATCTCCTTTCCATATTATAAACTCGAGAGTATAGGCCTAAACTGCTCAATTTCTCTTCATAAGACAAACACTTCAAATATGGAATCAATCTAATGAAGCTCTTCTGAATTGCCTACAATGCAAATATCTCATTCTGTAGGACACCCAAACTGTACTCCCGTTGCAGATTCACTAATGCTTTGCATATCTACAGCAACACTCCCTACCTTTCTACTCTATCCTTTTACAAATAAACGCTGAAATTGTGCTTGCATTTCTCATTACTTGAAGTACCCGCAAGCAGGTTTTCTGTGATATGCAAGCAGCCACCCAGATCCCTCTGCACCTAAGAACTTTGAACTTTCTCTCCATGTAGATAATAATTTGTCTTTCTATTATGCTGGCCAACTTGAATAGCCCAATATTTACTCACTTTAATTTTCCTTGCCAAATGTTGGCCTATTCACCCAGCCTATCCATATAGCTTTTAAATCTCTTGCATTATCATTCCGAAGTAATTTCCCATCAATGTTAGTGTCATCTAAAAATGTGGTATCGTATTTTCTATCCCGTCAACCGAGTACAGTAATACTATCGATCGCAAATGAGAACTGAAATCAATGGCACACCACAAATTGCATTTGCCAAAATAAAATGCCACATTTAGTCTATCAGACTGCATTTTGTTGGTTAACCAATCCTCAATACAAGCTAATAAATTACTCCTAAACCCATGTTGTCTGATCTTACCACTTACTCTTTGAAGAAGCGACATATCCAATGCCTTCAGAAAGACCAGATACATTTCATCCCCAGGAATCCTATTATACACCTTGCTTGTAATATCTTTAAGTAACTCAAGCAAACACTCCAAACTCGATTTAACCTTTGTTGACTCCGATGGATTGTGGTTTATCTTTGGAAATGTCCTCAACAATGGATTCCAGTAATTGTCTTAAATTACAACAGTTTATCATTCCGTTTTAGTCCAAAATGTATACAGTTATTATAATTTCTTCCCTTTCGAAAATTTTTACGTTTTTTTCTGAATTCCTGTTTAATGGGCAAAAGGTTTTAAGAGATATGCTCCAATTGTAGTTTGAGGCATGTGTGACTGACTGGACTCATCATCCTGCTGGTGTACAATCTCGATGGGCTGGCATCTATCTGGTGTTCCTATGATGATGTCTGCAAGGCCAGAATGACCTTCTCCCATTGATGCCTTATGGGGTTGGGGGATTATGGAATCCTCCTGTTGCTGTGTAACATTTTGAGGGGCTGATGGGTCTTCTCATACTTCCCCATAACAGGTGGAGATACTGAACGGTCTCCACATATATCCCAGAGATGGGACCGAGGGAGTCATTGGTCCTCTCTTGTTCCCATACAACAGACATTAAAGAAGTGTCAGATAGTTTTTATTCTTATCCAACTCCCTTGAAATAGGCTCGGTGGGTCTGAATGGCCTCCTGTTATCCCAGTGTAACAATCTCCAGTCAATGTGTAACCGCATCCAGTTCCTATGTTCCAGACTTGAGGTGGCTGAACGAACTGTGTTATAGGCTCGAGGTGCTGATTGGCCGCCATCTGTAAATGTATATCAGGCACCAAGGGCTGACTGTCCTCGTCCTGTTTTGGTGTAACAGGCTTGAAGGCCTGAATATCCTTCTGTTGTTCGTGTGTAACAGGCTGGAGAACGGAATGGATTCCTCCACTATCTGCGTAATTTGCTTCACTTGTTGATTCCTTCTGTCATCTATGTTGAAATAAGGCACACTTTAATTTTTGTAAACTCCAATGGCTACTGGGTCAAACTGATCACCCTTTCGTTATAAGCTAGTACCTTCATTGTAGGAATCAGCTGAGGAAACCATCTCTGAGCTGCTTCCAATATAACAATATCCTTTCTTCATTGATGAGATTAAATCTGTACACACTACTCCAGATGTGATCTCACTAAGACCCTGTACAGCAGCAGCAATACTGTACCAGCCTGTTGTAAGGTTCCCACCCAGGTTAGAGCTGTCTCAGCTCTCTGGTGGAATATAGAGCATTGTTGGAAGATCATTGTCCTTCTCTACTCCATCAGCATAACGGGAGATCTGGAGAAATTAAAGTTTGAGAAGATCATAAATGATGTGGCGAGATGATCTCTACCATTAATCTCCCCAGAGCCCACGTCGCTCAGATTCCACAGAATCCATTAAGGTGGAGCGCAAAAACAGCAAGGAGGAGCAAATATTAATGGGAGTGAAATATCAAAGTGAAGGCTGCAATACAAATGCTGGACATTTTATTAAACAGGAAATGAGATGTACACATTTGTGGGTACTGCAGTAATACGGTACTGTGTAAATTATATCTAAACTGTGTTAACCCAATTGAATGCTAATGCTGGGAAATATGGATTTCATGACTACGTGTGAGATGGTTTCCATTAACATTATGTCGAGCACTAAGCTCGAGATCAGGTTATTTTGGAATTGGTGTTGAGTGATCAGAAGAGCTAATTGAAAATTTTGCTATAAAGGACTTTTGGGAACAGTGACCACAATGTATTGGTTATCTTTTATGCTGTTTGAGTACACGACAGTTTTTGTTTTGTTTGAAGTAACCGTGATAAATCTGAATCATGCAAGCTCTGAAGGCGTGAGGAGAAAGTGGGGACTACAGATGCTGGCGATCAGAGTCGAAGAGTGTGGTGCTGGAAAAACGCAGTCAGGTAGCATACTAGGACCAGGAGAATTGAAGTATCGAGCATAGGCCCTTCATCAGGAATGAAGCTTATTGGTCAATGGGGCTGAGAGATAATTGAGAAGAGGGTGTGGCAGGAGGGACGTAGCTGGGATTGTTATAGGTAGATGAAGGTGGGGTTGAAAGTGATAGGTGATGAAGGGAGAGATAACGCCTCATCTACTGGATCCATTACACCCAATGTGGTTTTCTCTACATTGGCGAGGCCGGAGGTCAACTTGTGCATCATTTCAGAGAACATCTCTGGGACAGCCACATTGAACAATTCCATCAACTTGTGGCTGAGCACTTTAACTCCCCTTCCCACTCTGCCAAGGACATGAGGGTCCTGGACCTGCTCCATCGCCAGACCAGAGCCACCAGAAGCCTGGAGGAAGACAGCCTCCTCATCTGCCTTGGGACCCTCCAAACACAGGGGATCATAGTGGATTTCTCATTTCCCCATTTCCCCTAATCACACCTTATCCCACTCCAACCTTCCAAGTCAGCACCGCCCTTTTGAATGTTCCTATATGTCCGCAGTCCTTCCTATCAATCTGGTCCACCCTCCTCTCCGAATATCACTTTCAACCCCACCTTCATCTACCT
>NC_057717.1:68415575-68426055 GCF_004010195.1 Chiloscyllium plagiosum | reverse complement strand
ATCTTCATGGAAGAATGTCCAGAAATTCTTCCAGAAATACCAAGTGACCATGGGACTTGTGTAAATAAAGTCTAAGATCATTGTTGGGGTTATCTTTGAAAAGAAATCTGGATTGAGTATTTATAAATCTGACAGACTAGATGTACTTCATACAAGAATTTCAGAGGAAGCAGCAAGAGACATGTTGATTGCATTGCGGATTTTCACTTTATTTTCCGACACATTCCCAAAAGGCATTTAACCAATCTGGATAAGGCAAAGGTTATAAATATTATCCAATAGTTTAAGAAAGGATGAATTTGGAGAGTGGTGAACTACAGACCAGTTATCTTGTCATCCGCAGCCTGATTGGACTCGATTACAAAGAACATGCTACAAGGTATTTAGAAGTTAATAACATAACTGGGGAGTATGATAATCTATCGATGAACAGAAAATCAGAAGTAGCATTTTTTTTTGTAACAGTATGAAGATGATTCTTGTGGACATAGGCAATGAAGAACCAATGTGTAACGTATAATTAGATATTCATGAGCTTTTTTTACGAACTCACACAGTAAGCTCACAAGAAATTTAAAGTGAGAGGTATTGGGAAGAACATATGCAAATGGGAAAGTAAAAATTAGGTTTACATTCATGTGAATGTAATTGCAATGTAGAAGATGGCGTGCACCAGTTGCATCGAGTGCTGGTGAGAATAAACTTAAAGTATTGTGTATCGTTCGGAGTCCCAATCTAAAAAAGAATGTATTGACTACAGAGGAACTGCAAAAGGTATTGTGCTGATTAATCCCTAACATGGCAAGATTGTCTGATGTGGGAACTCAACCTGTGGTCTCGAGTTTCAAAACATGAGAGGTGATTGCAGTGAAACATAGCGGGGACTGAATAACAGGGGGACATGGAGAAATACAAGTAGGCGAGATCTGGGAGAATCCCACAATATTCTACACGGATAAGTAGAACAGAATAATCAGCAAACAGTTAGTGTCCATTAGAGACCAAAGGGGTAATCTGTGTGTCAAGCTGGAGAACATTGATGGACTGTTACATGAGACCTTCCCATCTATTTTACTTGGGAGAAGGAGGAGGCAGTTGCAGAATTCAAGAGGATGGACTGGGAAGCTCTTGAACAGATTGATGTAAAATACGAGGAAGTATTTGAGGCTTTGTACTGTATAAATTTGGACCAATCTCCATGTCTGAATGAGTTGTATCACAGGAGGCTGTTGGGGTCAAGGGAGGAATGACCCTGACTGAATATTGTAATTAGAGTCTGACCATAGCGGAGGTACCAGAGAAGTGGAGAACTGCTAATACGATTCCACTTCACAGTAAGGGTGGGAGAGATAGACCAGGTAACTATAGACGAGCGAGTATTAGATCACTGTTAAGGAAAATACTGGATAAAATAGGGAATGAGAATATCGAACTCCAATTAGAGTCGCAAGGTTTGATCAGGGATAATTATCATGACTTTATCCGAAGGAAGTCACATCCAATGGATTTGATTGAATTAGTTTGAGGAGGTGGATTCTTTAGTTTTGTAGGAAGGCCTTTGACAAATTTCCACCTGGGAAACTGAAAATTAAAGTAAAATCTCACAATATGAAGGACAACTTGACAAGTTACAATTAAAATTGTCTTAGTTTGAGCAGGCAGAGGGTGGAGGGAGAAGGCTGTTTGTGTGACTGGAGACCAGTGTACCCTGGTGTACCACAGGGATCAGTGTTGTGTCCCTTATTTTTTGTGTTATTCCTTTTAAAAAAGATGTGAATGTGGAGGGGGCGAGGTGGAGAGTGGGGGAGGTGTGATAAGTAAGTGTATGTTTGACATAAAGATTGACCGGTTGATTCGCAGTGAGGAGGAAGGCCTTACGTTACAGGAAGATGCAGATGGAATGGTCAGATGGGCAGATCAATGGCAGATGGAATGTAACCCTGATAAATATGAGGTGATGCACTTTGGGAGAAGGAATCAGACAGGGGAGGACTCAAAGAATGGCATCACACTAGGAAGCTCAGAGTGTGCTTCTCCACACATCCCTGAACGTGACTGGACAGGTTAATGGACTAGTTATAATTGGACCTTGAGTGTTGTGTTTCCTAATCTGGGCGTAGATTATAAGAATAATACAGAGCTTTGGTTCGGCCAAAATGGAATACTGTATGTAGTTCTGGGAGCCACATTCCAGGAAGGATGTGATTTTACTGGAGAGGGTGCAGAGGTGGTTCACCAGGATGTTCCCTGGGATGGAGTATATCAGCTATGGAGAGAGGCTGGATAAGCTTTGGGTTGTTTACTTTGGAGCAGAGAAAGCTGAGGGGTCCATGATTCAGAAAGATAAGATTGTAAGCGACACGGACAGGGTGGCTAGACAGCACCTGTTCCTTTTAGTCAGAAGGTAAAGAACAAAGGACCACACTTTTAAAGTGAAAAGTATGAGGTTCAGAGAGGATTTAAACTTTTTTTCACCGAGAGGGTGTTGTGATCTGGGATTACTTCCTGAGAGGGGAATTATCACGGGTAACCTCACAATCATTAAAAAGTACTTGGATGAGCACTTGGAAATGCCATAACATTCCAGGCTATGGGCCTGCTGTAGGAAAGTGGGAGTAATATAGATCGTGCTGTATTTCTGTTGGCACAGAGGCTATGCTCCTGTGAGTGTATGGTGCGGAAGGTCAATTATTGAGCAGTTTAAGGCAGGAATTGATGAATTTCTGAAGAGTATATTCGCAAGGGTTATAAGAGTGAACTGTAATAACTTGATAAATCATGTCAATGTGAAAAAATATGAGAAACCAAGTGCGGTTTCCTGACAGTTTGAAACCAAAGAATGGAGAATGGGGAACAGGGAAATGGCAGAACTATGAAGCCACTACTTCAGTTCTGTCTTCACAAAACTTTCTAACAATACAAGGAAAACCAATTATAGTATGGGAAAATGATAGATTACATGGAACATAGAACATAGAAAGTAAATGGTTTAGGAGAAATTATTGGGGTTGAAAATAATGGTCATAGACAACACTAACATAGATTTATGAAATGGGAATGATGTTTGAGAAACAGACTGGGAGACAAATGAAAGAGAAGCAATGGATGTAAAACATTATGATTTTTAGAAAAGATTTGGTAAAGCTCAAAGCCCAGTTTGCAAAATCAAATCTGAGTGGATTGGGGCTAACATATGGATATGTTTCTAGAATGGGAGAGCTGGCAGGAAACAGTGAATAGAAATAAACAGACTCGTCAAGCAATAGCCTGACATTGTCTGTAAGATATGATTCTGTAATGTATAAGTCATTCCACATCTAGTCAAGAAACTTTGGGGACAATTAAACAATTCACTGGAGGAAGATATTCGACAAATAACCCCTTCCTCTATGATGGAAGAGCCCAGCACTTCAGTGTATAAGATAAGGCTGATGCATTCGTAACAATCTTCAGTCAGAAGTGCTAAGTGGATGATCCATTTCAGCCTCCTCCAGTGGTCCTCAACAATTCAGTTACCAGTCATCAACCAATTCGATTCAGTCCACGCAATATCTAG
Source organism: Chiloscyllium plagiosum (assembly GCF_004010195.1). NCBI lineage: Eukaryota > Metazoa > Chordata > Chondrichthyes > Orectolobiformes > Hemiscylliidae > Chiloscyllium > Chiloscyllium plagiosum. Next base: position 68,422,499 of record NC_057717.1, on the reverse strand, counting down.
AAACGGTTGGAGATACTGGATACTCCAAAGGGTCCATACTCTGACAACATTCTGTCAATAGTACTGAAAACTTGTGCTCCATAACTTGCCACTCCCCTAGCCAAACTGTTTCAACACAGTTACAACAATGGCTTTGCCCGATTATGTGGAAAATTACCCCAAGTATCTCCTGTTTATAAAAAGCAAATATATTTCCAAGTCAGGATGGTGAATGGCTTGGAGGGGAACCTAAAGATGATGGTATTCCCACTCTGTCAGTCTACTCTCGATCATCAGTAAAGTGGTGGAAGGTCTCAGTGCTTTTAAGCATCACCTGCTCAGCAATAACCTGGTCAATGACGCCCAGTTAGGTCTCCACCAGGGCCACTCAGCTCTGACCTCATTACCGTGGTTCAAACATGTACAAAAGAGCTGAATTCCAGAGATGGGGTGAGAGTGACAGTCCTTTAAAACGAGGCTGCCTTCGACTAAGTGTGGCATTATGGTGCCTGAGCAACACTGGAATCAATGGGTATCAGAGGCAAACTCCCCGCTGGTTAGAATCATACCTGACACGTAGGAAGATGGTCATGGTTGATGAAGGTCAGTCAACTCAGCTCCAAGTCTGTAGGAGTTACTTGAGCAGTGATCGAAAACGTCTTCAGGGCTGCTTCATCAATGACCTTCCCTCCATTTTAAGGTCAGAAATGGGGATGTTCGCTAATGATTGTACAATATTCTGCAACATTTGTGGCTCCTCAGATACTGAAGCATTCCATATTCAAATGCGACAAGATCTGGACAGTATCCAGGCTGAAAAATGGCAAGTAATATTCAGGCCACACAAATGCCAGACCGTGACCATCACCAATAAAATACAATCTAACCTGCCCGTTGGCATTCAATGGTGTTACAATCACTGAACCTCCCAGTATCAGTTTCCTGGTGGGTAAGCATTTCTCAGAAACTCACTGGTCTCGACACATAAACACAGTAACTATAAGAGCAGATCCGAAGCTAGGAATACTGTGGCGAGTAACTCACATCTTGACTTCCAAAAGTCTGTCCATCATCTACAATACATAAGTCAGAATTTGCCTGGATGAGTGCAGCCCCAACAACACTCAAGAAGCTTTATACCATCCAGGACAAAGCAACCAGTCTGACTGTCCATTCATCCACAATGCTCCAACATCAACGCTCAGCAGCAGCAGCAGTGTTAAACTATCTATATGCTGCAATGAAATGATTCACCAACGATCCTCAGAGACCATCTTCTGAATCACAACTACGTCTATCTAGAAGGACAAGGGCTACAGATGTATGGGAATACCGTCATCTTCAGGTTCCCTCCAAGCCATTCACCATCCTGACTTGGAAATTTATCACCGCTCCTTCACAGTCGCTGGGTCAGAATCCTGGGATTCCCTTCCTAATGGCATTGGAGGTCAACCACAGCAGGTGGACTGCAGCGTTCAACAAGGCAGCTCACCACCACCTTCTCAAGGGTAACTAGGGACAGGCAATAAATGCTGGCCCAGCCAGTTACACCCAGTTTCACGAAATAAATAAATAGATATTAACAGAGGACGGTTGCTGAGGTGTCGCAGGGATCGGTGCTTGGGGCCCAGCTGTTCACAATGCCCTTTAAACATCGGGTTGCTGAAATCAGATACAATATATCCCAGCCTGCTGACAGCACTAACTGATGTGGGATTGTGAGTGGGTGAGGAGGATGTAAAAATGCACTGAGAAGACTAAGACAAGTGGAGTGAATGGGTTAATACGTGACAGATAGAGAACAATGTGTATAGAATTGACAGTGTGCCCTTTGGTGGAAACGATAAATTGACAGCCTCCAATTTGAAAAGGATTGGTGGAAACATGTTGATCTACAAAGGGACATATGCTCCTTTTTGTTGTTTCCTTCTGCATGAACCTCTGAGGTCCCTGCAGCGCAGTGAGTCCTGCAACCTGAAGTCAATACTGGGCATGGCATTGGCACGCTGACCAGTGTACACAGACCCACCAAGTAAGGAGCTGTTACATTGAAAAGGATCTGCATCTTGTGCACCAGTGGCTGAAAGCAATATTGCAGAAACAGAAAGCAGTGAGGAAGATAAATGATGTGTTGACCTGCATTTCAGTGGGATTTGAGTCCAGGAGTAAGGGTGTCTTACTGCAGCTGTACAGGGCCTTGGTGAGATATCATCTCGAACATTGTGCAGCATTATGTGCAGTTTTGGTCTCTTTACCTAATAAAGGACAACACTGATATTGAGGGAGTGCAGTGAAGGATGACCAGACTGATCACTGGGATGACAGGCTTGTTGTGGGAACAGAGTTTGGGGTGACTGTGCCAGTATTCAATGGGGTTTAGGTAAATGAGTGGAAATCTCAGTGAAATATGCAAACCTCTGACAGGGTGAGACAGATTGGAAGCGGAGATGATTATTCCCCTGTCTGGGACGTCTCAAACAAGGGGCCACAGTATTAGATACAGGCAGGTCACACTGCATTGAGATGAGAATAACTGGTTGCACTCACAGACTGGTGAACATGGAGAATTCGCTCGCACCTGGAAAACGAGACACTAATTATAAATAAGGATTTAGAGACAGTAAAGGGATGGTGGGAGAGCAGGAGTACGGTGTGGAAATGAAGGGCCAACCATCATTACATTGAGTTGAGTAGCAAACTCGATGGACCAAACGTACTACTGCACTTCCTATTTTATAGCTTCCCAAGGTTACTCACATTAACGGATACGTGTATCGTGTGGGGTAAGTGCATTGAGGAGATTTTTTCCATGAACTAGAATGGGGGAGGCTCAATGTGTTGGATGACCTACTCTTTTCCCGCTGTTTCTGTGCAGTCTCTCGGAAAGCTCGGTAAATGTTTCACAAGCTCTCAGATTTTAGGAAGGATGTCTCTGCAGGGTCGACAGGACTGTGTTCCCATTCCCTTTTCCGACACTGATGCTGAGGCCGGGTGTTCTGTTCGGTTTCATCCTTTCAGACCACGGAGTAGTTTGCTAGAAATGAGTGCCCTTGCTTGGCCGTTTCAGAGACCATTGAAATGTTTATCACATGTCAGGGTCTTTGGAGTCAGTTTTAGGCCAGCCCAGGAAATCACGGGGGATTCACTTCCTAAAAGTACATTGGAGAAGGAAATTCTGTTTCCAATCCATATTGGCTTCAAGGTCACTGTTACTGACACCAGATTTTAGATCTCGATATTTTATTAAATGTTTTTAACTTCCACCCACTGCCAGAGCATTATCCTGGTTTGGATTAGTAATCCAGTGACATTTCCACAACAGCACCATCGCTACATGGGGACCTGTCGGAAACTACACTGCGCAGGGTATTTATGTGCTGCTTGACAGCTCTGTCAAAAAGAACTCCCAACAATTTGACTGTCGTGATGGGACTGAGGGGTTGGTAATTGGTCAGATTATAATTATTCCCCTGTTAGGGGACGGGACATAGCTGAGTAATTATCCACATTGTCAGGGAGATGTCAGAGTTGGAGCTGGAATGAAACAGCTTCCCCAGGGACACGGCTTGTTGTGTAGCACAAGGCTTCAGTCCGATTGCAAGAATGGGGTCAGGGTCCAATGCCTTTATCGTATCTACTATGTTCAGTTGTTTCTTCATCTCACATGCAGCAAATCGAATTAATTGAAGACTGCATCTGTGATTTTGTGGGCATCATGATGAGGGTGTGGTGTATAATCGTCTCAAAACCTCTGGCAGAAGATGTTGCAGATAAAACATCCTTCTCTTTTACACTGATGTGCAGGTCTGTTCCATTAGTTAGGATAGAGATGTTTGTGGAGCCCGCTCCTCCAGTCATTTGTTTAATTGTCCATCACCATTTATAATTGAACGTGGCAGGACTGCAGAGCTTCGTTCAGATCTGTTGGTCAAGTCTGGTAGCTTTAATGAGTTAGAATCAGGTTAAGATTCATGTGATTCTGACTCTGACATGTTCACCCACTCTCGTCACTGAGCCATAGATGGTGTTGATGGTCATGACAGACTGAGGTGTTATCCTGGCAAAAGGTTACAGATTGTGGTTGAATGCATGTCTGCTACTCCTGCTGCTGTGGTCTAAAGCACTACATGAATACGCAGTTTCGAGCTGCAATATCTGCAATGCAATTCTGCTGTCTGTTCCCCAATTCTCACTGAGACCCATTCACCCATCAGCCCTGCACTCAGTGACCTAACCTGGTTTCTGATGTGGAAATACTTCCATTTTCAAACTCTCATCCAGCTGAGGGTCTCTCTCCCCGGGTTTTGCTTCCAATCTGACACATGCCGCAAAAGCATTTTACTGATCTTAATTCAAATGTTAAAGTCACCTGAATCTTTTTCCTTGAGAAATGTCATCTCCTGAGTTTGAAATGAATGTGTTTCCCTCTGTTTATCGCCCTGACCATGATTAAGAGTTCTATAGTGTCAGTGAAGCCAGTCTTATGTATTTTCAGAGCCAATGAATTCTCTGGATTCCCAATTATCTTCACCACATTGTATGTTTTCTCTTTTGGTTTGATGCCGTCTCAGTCATGGTTGCCTTGTCCTCCCATGAGTATGGTTCATCTTCTTGGGTTTGAATTTCTGATATTATCTTTCGAATTATCCCCAGAAACTCCTCCCATTGCTGCTATATGGTCTTTCCTGCTCAACTCCCCTTCGAATTAACCCTGGTCAGCTCCTCTCTCATGTCTTTGTAGTTACATTGCTCAATTATAATCACATTACATCGAGAAGACAGCAATAGATATAAACCGAAAGAAGTGTTTTCAGAGATGGGACACAAAGAATAATTGGTGGATTTCTTAACTAGTAACAAAGGGAGAACAAGAGAAAGGATAAAGATATGGAGATGTGGAAAATAAGAAAACTACATTATCGAAAGAAGTAGATGTACTTCCATCAATGTTTTGGCAATTCCTATGTTCTATTGTCCTTTGTACAGTGCATGTACAACCGAGCAATATGTTCAAATGCTGGGTCTGATGCCAGAACTTTTCTCTTCAATAATATGACAGACAGTAGTTTTGGAAAGAAGCCAGCAGGCCAACATATTTAATTCCTGGTAGAAAGGGGATTAACTGATATAAGTTGGGACACCAGAAGTAAGAATTTATATCACACATCCTGATAAGAATGAGAGATTAGAGTTGAGAATCCCAGAAAAGGGGAACGTTGAGAGAACGGGAGCATATCACTCCAGATGAGGATCAACTAATGTTTTTAATACTTTATACATTTTACACGTCATGTGCATAATTTTTCGTTAACTGTGTCTCCGTTATTCACACATATGAACAATCTTCCTTATCTGAACACACACTGATTAAACAGTGTACATAAAATCATTTTCCCCCATTTCAAATTGTCCTGTTGTGCTAGCAGGAGATATGAACACCAACTGGCCACCAAAACACATGACCCACTATCAATAGTTTCCATACATACAGACAAAGAAGGACACCATTTTGACTGTGACAGCACACACATTCTAGAACAAAGCCACGCATGTAAGTACTTCGTGGCATGGCATTCTGTCCAGAAGTACATCAATAAACACTTCAATTTAGATCCTATCTACCTTCCTTTGACAAAACGAACTGGAAATGACATCACGCACCTTAAGAAATCAAGACCTATAAATAGAGAGGCGGGAAATACCACCAGTGCGTCACCAGAGACTCTCACTGATGATGTTACCTAGTCATGGTGACGAAACATCTGAAAACAAACTTTCAAGCTCAGCGAGTTAACATACATACTTATAGATTGTTATTTTTCTCTTAAAAATGGAATTTGGGACTACATTGTCACTCATGTTTTAACAGATTACGAGGTGAGATGAGATTTTCTGGGTGTGCGGTTGTAATTATCAGGGGAGTTCAATATCGACATCATAACAGTTTGAGGGCTTGTCGTATGTGCTTTAGACAGATTTGAACAGATTTAGGGTACAAAAGGTCCCAGCAGATTCCATCACTTGGTAGTTAGTGACCTAAATCTTCAAACAAAACAGGTGAGAAAATTTATTTAATTTTGTTTCCTTGTGGTTGGTTAAATTAAAAGAAATGGATTTTAACATTACTAAAGAGGTTTGAAGATGATTCACAAATTTGCCGAGAAAGTGTAGAAAGACAAAGGAAGGGCATACTTTTAGAATGAACATGTAGATTAGAATTGGGTTTCACCAATTGGGTTTCACCAGGGACAAAAGGAAAGCTGTCACCATAATGGACTTGGTCAAGCACTTTGATGCATCAGAGAAGCAGGAAACTGAAGTGGAGTTAGAAAAAAACTCAAATTGCAAGTATGGCAACTGGAGTTAGAAGATAAAGAGAGACAGAAAGAGAGAGAGAAGATAGAGAAAGAGAAAGGGAGGAAAAAGAAAGGGAGGGAGAATTTCAAATTCAGAAGTTTGGAATTAGATAAGAAAGTTGAATTAGCAGGATGAAGATGAAGGGAGAACGTAGGGATGTGTACAACTATGTTAATACATTGCCATATTTCGGTGAGAAAAATGCCAAAACCTTTTTTATTTCATTTGCAAAACTGGCTCGGCAGATGGCGTGAACAGTGAACTCGTCGGTATTGCTCGTTCAGACTAAGCTGGTGGGCGCAGCTTGAGAGGTATGTGCAGTGCTGTCACATGAGGGAGCAAGAGATTATGCAGATGTTAAACAGGCTATTTTGAGTGCTTATGAATTGGTACTGGAAGAATATAGACAGCGGTTCAGAAATATAGAGACAGAACCAGGTCAAACTTATATTGAGTTTGAACGAATTAAGCACAGTCATTTTGATAAATGGGTGCAGGCCTTAACAATGGATAAGACCTGTGAGGCCCGATGGGAGATTATTCTGCTGGATGAGTTGAAAGACTCACTTCCAGAGATGGTAGGAATTC
>NC_057717.1:68413758-68415075 GCF_004010195.1 Chiloscyllium plagiosum | reverse complement strand
TTTATGGAACAGCTCATAATCATCAGCCACTTCAGCTGCTAACCTTGATGTTATCACTCTCTGCTCTTCCACATGCGTTCGCATTACTTCAGGCAGTGAATTTATGAATTTCTCCAAAATAATTACCTCTCTAAGGGCATCATAGGTTGCTTGATTTTTAATACTCTTATTCTTCTATCGAAATTACACTGTTTGATCCTTTCAAACTCAATATATGTTTGACCAGGGTATCTGTTCGATTCCTGAAACGTTTCCTATAGGCTTCTGGTACAAGCTCATATGCAGTGAAAATGGCTTTTTCCAGCACCTCATATTCCGCAGATACCTCCTCTGATAGGGATGTGAATACCTCACTAGCCCTACCTACAAATTTCGTTTGGATCAACAAAACTCTTATTGCCTCTGGCCATAAGAGGCAATTTGTTTAGCCACCTTTTCGAATGAGTCGGAAAAGACTTCCACATCCTTCTCATCAAATTGAGCCAATGCTTGTAATCGGCTAGGCTTCTGGCTACCTGGGGCTTGCTCATCCTCACTCTCTTCCTCACTAACGCTACCCCCAACCTTTATCTCCCGCCTTCTACGCTGACTTTCCTTCTTAAGTGTCAGTTTTTGCTGTTCAAAAGCTGTCTCATACTTTCTCCTCTACTGCTCTCTCTTTTTCTCTCTCTTCTGCTGCTCTCTATTTTCCCTCTGTTCCGCTTTTAATCGTAACTGAAACTGTTTCATTTCTGCTGCCCATTCCTTACCTCTCGCCGTTAAGTCAAGCTGCTTCCTTTGCAATTGAATTCTTACCATCTGTATAGATTCTGATGGTTTCTCCAGCAAGTTTAATTGATGACTTACTACTACAACTAACTCTCCTTTCCTCTCAGAACAGGCAGTTCGGATTCCAGATTCTATGCTAATTCATGCAACTTGGTCTTATTCATTTTCTTCAAAACTTCCAATCACTGCATCCACATGCATAAAACGTTTGGCGACTGAAAGAGCCATTGCTATGCCAAACTTTGTCTACCCAACACAACCAAAATCCGAAATAAAGATACTAGCACCTCACTCTTGCTGTTTAAAATCCTGCAAAGAGCCCCCAATCTGTTATGGACTAGGCTAGACCACTTAAAATATTCTTAAGCAGGCAGCCCAGGGCATAACATTGCAATTTGTTTCGGTAAGTGTACAATGAAAGTTACCAGGAGTAAGATAGGGAAGTTGTCAACTAAATTTTAAAACAGACAAAAACTTTATTCACAACATTACACAATGAAACACAAAGAACAGAATAAGGACACCCTACCGAACTCAACCTATCCAGCT
>NC_057717.1:68406021-68413192 GCF_004010195.1 Chiloscyllium plagiosum | reverse complement strand
GGCCATGCTAAATTGCCCGTAGTGTTAGGTAAGGGGTAAATGTAGGGGTATGGGTGGGTTTCGCTTCGGCAGGTCGGTGTGGGCTTGTTGTTGCCCGTAGTTACCTAACACTACGGGCAATTTAGCATGGCCAATTCACCTGACCCTGCACATCTTTGTGACTGTGGGAGGAAACCGGAGCACCCGGAGGAAACCCACGCAGACACGGGGAGAACGTGCAAACTCCACACAGTCAGTCGCCTGAGGCGGGAAGTGAACCCGGGCCTCAGGCGCTGTGAGGCAGCAGTGCTAACCACTGTGCCACCGTGCCGCCCACTGTGCCAACGGGAGAAATGCAACAGATGATGCAGGATCTGGGCAGACAAACAGAGTTAACGTATCAAGTCTTAGATGAACCTGTTCTGAACAAGTTATGTTGGACTCAAAAAGAGTTAATTCCATTTTTCTCTACTCCGATACTGCCTGAACTGCTGGGTCCCTCTCCAGCACTTTCAATTGTTGCCATGGCAGGAGATAGAGACTAATGGTGGGCACTTGCTTTTTGGACTGGATGCTTGTTCCCAGCAGTGTTCCACAGAGGTTGGTTCTTGGTTTTATTGTTTGTCATTTATGTAAATGATTTGCGTGAGATTATCGAAGGCATGGTTCGGACATTTGCGGATGACACCAAAACTGGGGACATAATGGACAGTGAAGAAGGGTTTCTACGAATACAAAACGATCTTGATGAAATGGGTAAATAGACTGACAAATAGCAGATAGAGTTCAAGCTGGAGGAATGTGAGCTGCAGACAATAGTGTGTGTTTGCTGCTGTCTGATGCACCCGGAATGGGATAATTTTAATCCCCATCACCTGGGTTCAAAATATCGATATCCTTCATGATCTTTGAGGGGCATTACCGTCTTGCTGTTAATGTAGTTGAACAATGTCTTTGCACAATCCTTCACCTTATCTGCCCAAGCTATCTCATATCTCCTTCTTGCTTTCCTGATTTCTCTCGAAATAATGTCCCACACTCTTTATATTGACTCAGAGATTAAATTGAATCAAGTTGTCTATATCTAAAGTAGGGTTTTCTTTGATTCTTGTATAAAAGCTCAATAAATATACTTGACCATTGCTCCTTAATATTACCAGCCTTACCCTTCACTCTAACTGGAACATAACGGCTCTCAACTCCCGTCGTCAGACTTTTAAACGCTTCCCACTTGTCCGACAGCGTTTTACCTGCTAACAGTCTACTCCAATCAAACTTTATAAGTCATTGTCCCATGCCATTAACATTTATTGTACTCCAATTTAAAAAAGAAATGAAAGCCTTATTCTTTTCCATAACCATTATGAAACTAATAGAGTTTTGATTGCGATACCCAAAATATTCCCTCGTTCACTTCAGTCACTTGCCGTGCCTCGTGCACAAAAGAAGGCATGGTTTTGCTCCCTCTCTGTTAGAATCATCTGCATATTGATGAAGTATGTCTTCTTGAACATATTTGACTAATTCGTCACCATCCAACCCTTCCTTACATGGAAATAAATGCAATTTCGTGCTTCAGAATTAGAATATACTCTTGACTCTCTCGTTTTTCTTTTCTAATTGACGTGCTCTCCTCATATTCAAAAACTTCTCTAACAATCCTACCACTTGTATTGTTACTTGGAATATTCCCTTTGCCGTCTCTATCAATATAACGTCTCCCGACATAGAATGAGCAAATCTCCCTGCTAAGATTTTCGTTGCTTTACAGTTTAGATTAGACCAATCCATTCTGAACAGATCATTTCTTTCTAAAATAGATGGCAATTTCCCAAAAATCGAAATCTCTCAACTGCTCTTCAGCCGTTGATTTTTCTCCTTTAACTCTTCGTTCCTTCCCAGCTGAGTTTCGCATTGGGAGTAAATCAGGAAGAATTGAAGGTAATCAGTCAATGAAGGGAAGCATGCAGGTACAGCAGGTAGTGAAGAAATCTAATAGCATGCTGGCCTTCATAACAAGAGGGATTGAGTATAGAAGCAAAGAGGTTCTTCTGCAGCTGTACAGGGCCCTGGTGAGACCACACCTAGAGTATTGTGTGCAGTTCTGGTCTCCAAATTTGTGGAAAGACATTCTGGCTCTTGAGGGAGTGCAGCGTAGGTTCACGGGGTAAATTTCTGGAATGGCGGGACTACCTTTCGCTGATAGACTGGAGCAACGAGGCGTGTATAACCTTGAGTTTAGAAGACTGAGAGGGGATCTGATTGAGACATATAAGGTTATTAAAGGATTGGACACTCTGGAGGCAGGAAACATGTTTCCGCTGATGGGTGAGTGCCGAAACGGGGTAGACCATTTAGGACAGAGATGAGGAGAAACTTGATCACCCAGAGAGTGGTGGCTGTGTGGAATTCTCTATCCCAGAGGGCAGTGGAGGCCCAGTCTCTGGTTTAATTTAAGAAAGATTTGGATAGAGCTCTCAAGGATAGTGGAATCAAGGGTTATGGAGATAAAGCAGGAACGGGATACTGATTCAGGATGATCAGCCATGATCATATTGAATGGTGGTGCAGACTCGAAGGGCAGAACGGCCTATTCCTGCACCTATTGTCTATTGTCTATTGTTTATTGCTTTCAATGTTTTTTTAATACTGTACCTCACCTCTTAAGTTCACTCTGTATTGCTTTAATCTTTCCATTAAAAATGTCATTTATGCCAATATCTACAATAATGTTTGGCTACTCAATCTCACCTTTAACAACGTGCTTGAAATGTTTCGAGACGTTCTTAACCTTACTACAGAGAAAGCAACAAACCATCTTAAGTTAACGGTCACTGCCACAGAATCTCCTGTTGATGCCCCGATAGAAAAGTCAACTGAAGCAACAATTCTACTAAATCTTCTCAAACGCTGCTATACATAAGAATAATTCCAAGTGTCCAACAATTGACTGCCCTTCCATTTTCCTCAGAAAGACAATCCCCTTCAGCTGTTTGAAAAGCTGAAAATCATTTTGATAGAAGAATAGCCACCGGAGAATTTTGAACTACTTACTTATCTTTCCTAACAGCCACACATCTATATGACTGATTTGCTGGATAACATTATTTTCTAAATCTTCTAGCCATCCTCTCTGTGCCTTACATGTCTCCGAAATAATATTATGCCGAAAGCAGCACTTTTTTATGACACCTTATGTTAATTTTCATTGCCGACAATCAGTTATGTTAAAATTGAAAAATACATACATATGCATATCAAACATAGAATAATTAAACAAAATCAACCATTTAGCTAATTAAATGAATAAAAATATTCCTCTTCAATAAACTCCAAGAAGAAAATGTGTAGGAATTTCCGGAAGTAAGGTAGAACTCCTTATTTAAAAAAAAGAAACTGATTAATTTTACAAAACAAGAAAAGGTTCGTAGTGTAATAAAATAAACCTTTTAAAACATAAATAGACTTTTTTACTTTTTTTGTAAACCACTCTTAAAAAGTTATTTTTAAATATATTCATTTGAAAGAAAATCGTGAGTTTGTTTTTGATTACATTAGATTACTTATAGTGTGGAAACAGGCCCTTCGGCCCAACAAGCCCACACCACCCCGCCGAAGCGCAACCCACCCATACCCCTACATTTACCCCATACCTAACACTACGGGCAATTTAGCATGGCCAATTCACCTAACCTGCACATCTTTGGACTGTGGGAGGAAACCGGAGCACCCGGAGGAAACCCACGCAGACACGGGGAGAACGTGCAAACTCCATACAGTCAGTCGCCTGAGGCGGGAATTGAACCCGGGTCTCTGGCGCTGTGAGGCAACAGTGCTAACCACTGTGCCACCGTGCCGCCCACATTTATTTTGAATGTAAATAAAACAAAATAGAAAAAAAATGTTCAATTAATAAACTATAATATCAAATGCAAAAAAGACTACATTAAATATTGAACTGCCTGCAATCTCACGAGCAGCTGTAAGATGCATGCTGCTCTAAGAACATTTTTTGAAGCTGTTTTTACAATTTGAATAAAACTGGGAGTATGCTTTAATAAAGTATTTCCAATTCAAAATGGACTTGCCGATATGATTTGAACTCATGCTGTGAGTCTATATGTAGAATTTCTTTGAATCTCATCACTCCAGCTCTATCAAACAAAATTATGAATTTGTGTCTGTCTCCCTTTCAGAATGGCAGGTCGTGACCAGTGGGGTACCGCAGGGATCAGTGCTGGGACCGCAGCTTTTTACAATGTATATTAATGATATAAAGATGGTATCAATAGTAACATTAGCAAATTTGTTGTTGATACAAAGCTGGGTGGCAGGGTGAAATGTGAGGAGGATGTTAGGAGATTACAGGGTGACCTGGACAGGTTAGGTGAGGGGATAGATGCATGGCAGATGCAGTTTAATGTGGATAAATGTATGATAATCCATTTTGGTGGCAAGAAAAGGAAGGCAGAGTACTACCTAAATGAGTCAACTTAGGTAAAGGGGCAGTACAAAGAGATCTGGATGTTCTTGTACACCATCCCATGAAGGCAAGCATGCAGGTACAGCAGGTAGTGAAGAAATCTAATAGCATGCTGGCCTTCATAACAAGAGGGATTGAGTATAGAAGCACAGAGGTTCTTCTGCAGCTGTACAGGGCCCTGGTGAGACCGCACCTGGAATAGTGAGTGCAGTTCTGGTCTCCAAATTTGAGGAAATACATTCTGGCTATTGAGGGAGTGCAGCGTAGGTTCACGAGATCAATTCCTGGAAAGGCGGGACTACCTTACGCTGATAGACTGGAGCAACTAGGCTTGTATACCCTTGAGTTTAGAAGACTGAGAGGGGATCTGATTGAGACATATAAGATTATTAAAGGATTGAACACTCTGGAGGCAGGAAACATGTTTCCGCTGATGGGTGAGTGCCGAACCAGAGGACACAGCTTAAAAATAAGGAGCAGGCCATTTAGGACAGAGATGCGCAGAAACGTCTTCACCCAGAGAGTGGTGGCTGCGTGGAATGCTCTGCCCCAGAGGGCAGTGGAGGCCCAGTCTCTGGATTAATTTAAGAAAGAGTTGGATAGAGCTCTCAAGGAAAGTGGAATCAAGAGTTATGGAGATAAGGCAGGAACAGGATACTGCTTATGGATGATCAGCCATGATCATAATGAATGGTGGTGCAGGCACGAAGGGCAGAATGGCCTACTCCTGCACCTATTGTCTATTGTCTATTGTATACAGAAAGTTTCTTCAGCTCTGCCTATTGCAATGAAAACGATACAATGAAAATTATCCAAGGCCACGTAGAACAAAAATGTTGCAGTGAAAGCCACCAAACCCAATTCAATACTAATTACGTACAAGCTTAATTAATAAAACATACAGTGGCGCAAGGATAAAAGGAGAATTGAGCTCCATGCCCAAAATAAAATTTGTGGCACCCTCGTAAAATAAAACCCAACTGCATCATGCTGCAAATTCACTAAAATAGGAAAAGGAAGAGAATGGAATTCAAAACGCTCTCCCTGTGAACAACATCTCAAAAACAGGATAAAATCAAGGCTTAGTTGTAAACTTCATTAACGATGATGATGAGAATGGGAGGGATGGAGTTTGAGAGGGAATGATTAATAATGTTGCGGATGACATAAAGATGAGTTGGTGGTTCACAGCGAGGAGGAACGTGTGAGGGTACAGGAGGGAATAAACAGGTTGTTCAGGTGGACAGGTCAAACGGTGATGAAATTTAACACTGATAAATGTGATACTTTTCCGAAGTAACAAGCAAGGGTGTATTCAAACTGAAGAAAGGCCAGATTTACTTGATTTCACTTTTAAGCAAAGAAGGTTGAGAGACACTCCTGATAGAGATATTTAACAGCATGAGGTGTCTAGACAGGGTGAACAGAGAACAGGTCTTCCCCTTACTCCAAGGTTCAATAATAAGGACACACTTTTAAAGTGAAAGTGGACTCACCATTAATCTGTAAACTGGAGAAAAACCTTCTTATTTCTAAATGTATTTGGTTTTAAAATAGTTCCCGATTTACATTGCCTCCTGAAAAATGTGATGTTGAAGCAGAGGTTTTGTTTTGTGATCCAGGTTCCCTGTTCCACGTGCCTCAGTTTCACAATCTGTTCATTGAAATAATACACTATTTTTCCATTCAACTCGCCAATGTGGTCAAACACAGACACATTTTCCCAACTATAATCCACAAATCAATATTTGCCCGTTCCCTAGACATGCCTAGACCTTTTTAATGACTTATACCCGCTTCACATTTTCCTTTTCTAAACTTTTCAATGTTTCTATTCTCCCACAATACATTCAAAACATTTTCCATAACATATAGATTGTGGACACTTTCGAACAGAATTGACAAGGTAATATTTTTACTCAATATTTAAACTATTACGTTGCAACAATGCTGAGTGTTTTGTTGTCCCATCAACCAGTTCCAGCCTGCAGTTGCAGCGAATAGTCATTAAATCTCAAATGAATTGCCAAGTTGTTACGTCTGATCTAAATGGTTATTTGTCCGTTTATTATGAAATGGGGAGATTAATTACGGACTGTCTGACTGCAACATTTCGATATGGATTACACCAGGCAATTAAACATCAAGAGTTAAGAACAGGGATAGGCCATCTGGTTGCCAGGCCTGCTGTGGGAATCAACAAGGCCTGACTGTGGTATTTTCTCCACATTGATGTCATGTTCCCTACATACAGAGCAATCTGCATCTCCCTCAACCAAACCCCTCGACCCCTGTTACCCCAGCCACCAACGGTGAATAAAATTCAAAGAACTGTACATGGACCAATAGCAATTAGGAGTGGCGGTAGGAAATTCAACTGTGCAGTTATCCACATTAAACACCATCTGCCAGATACAGCAATCTGTCCCATTTTCTAATCCTATCAATATTCAGCTGTAAACTCTTTAGCTCCTCATTATAACCTGTTTGAAAACCTAGTTGAACAACATCTGTGAATTTCGTGACTACACTCTGTCTATCCTTCCAGGTCATTTGGGCAGATTGTAAACAATTGAGATTTGAAAACTGAACCCTCACGAGTTTCTGTTCGCCAGAGAAAGACCATTTATCCCGATGCTCTGCTTTCTGTTAGACAGCCAATCCTCCATCCAATTCAATACTCTACCCTTCACCCCTCGGATCTAACCT
>NC_057717.1:68400745-68404516 GCF_004010195.1 Chiloscyllium plagiosum | reverse complement strand
TTGGGCTGGACATGCTCATACCAATGGGTTTCCTTTCATGTGTTTTGTTTCAAACCAGACTGATTCATCAGTTTTGTCCCACATGCTAATATCATTTCTTAATACAGCCTTGACATAATTCTTAACCAATACAGGCACTCCACCTACTGTTCCTTCTTGTCTGAATACTGAGCAGCCTTGGACATTTAACATCCCAGTCCTGACGTTCATGTAACCAGATTTCAGTCATGCCCACTCTGCCATTTTTTTCTCTGTTTGCGCTATCAGCTCATTCATTTTATTCCAAATACTGCACACATTTAGTTAAAAAAGTTTTTAGCATAAGTTCTATTGATTTAACTTTCTCTTTTAATACTTGCGTTCACAGGCTGTCCATCCTTATTTATTGATCCCCGATAATCGTGAGCCTTACATATACTCCAACCTTCAACTCACTTTTTAAAAATTGTTATGATTCCTTCCTTCAGCATGGTCATTGAAATAGCTCTGCATGTTTTTTTGACAAGCCTTTACTTTCTGCTCATTTTCTGACCTGCTGCTTCGGTTCCCAGCCTCCTATATCATTAGCTTAAATCTGCATAATCACACCTCCCTTCCAGGATGTTGGGGCCGTTCCAGTTAAAGTGCGCACTTTCCTTTTTGTACGCGATCCGAATCATCCAAAAATCAGAAACCCTCCTTCCAGACTAGCTCTTTGCCACATATTCAACTCGACTATCTTCCTCTTCCTTGTCTCACTTCCAGGTGCCCGGGAGTAATCCCAAGAATACAACCCTGGAGATCCTGCTATTAAACTTACCCCTAACTCCCCTAACTTCCTTTGCAGGGCCTTTCAACCTTTCATTCTTCTTAGCTATGTCATTGGTATCAGTGTGAACCACGACCGCTGTCTGTTCACCCTCCCACTTCAATATGCACTGAGCATGCTCGGAGACATTCTTGATCCAGGCACCGCCCATCCTTTTTATGAAGAAATCATAGAATCGTAGATTCCCGACGGTGGGGAAACAAGCTATTTCAAACAACCCGTCCACGCTGACCCTTTGAAGAGTAGCCCATTCTGACCCATTCCCCTACTCTGTTACTCTGCATTTACCCCTGACTAATGTACCTAAGCGGCACATCGCTGACCACTATTGGCAAAACACAAACAACTCAGATCCATTCCTCTACATTATGTTGAATCTGCTTTCTCTGACACAACTACTGAGCATTTCCAGCAACTTCTGGTTTTGTCACCGATGTTGATTGCATATTGATAAAAACGTATGCAACATAGAATTGAAAACAAAAGCTGAATTTAAACTCTCAAAAGAAAACGAAATATTTGGTCGTTCAATAATTCCAGTAAAGGTTTCATTACATTACTACTGTTCGGTCCATGAACATCATTTTTTCACTTTCCCAATCCATGAATAAAGAAGGTTTTTACATCGTTTTTGATATCAGAAAGCTTGGAAACGTTGCACATTTACTCTTTCATATGGGAATGTGATTACATCTCATTCTTTCATCTCAGTCCAGTTACACAGAATTATTCAGAAAATGCACACACATATACACACATACACACGCACATGCATACACACATTGACACACACATACACACACTCATGCAAACACACACACACATACTTACACACATACACACACAGACACACACACATACACACAATGTAATTCTTTGTCGAAGAATACCAGTAACATTGCAAGTAATTGGAATGATAACTGGAAAGAAGGATTTAGGTAAAGGAAGGATGAGAGAAAATGGGTCTTTTCGGAACAGAAAAGAGTATTATGTGAAATTACTAAGTTGATCAAATTTATGGAAAGCTATGCAGGGCAGATAAAGGTTATTGTTATGAAGGTGTAGAGATATATGTTACATTTAAGAGAGAATGGAAGCTGGCAAAAAGTGTTCTGAAAGAAGTTAAATGTAACATTTGACTGTGAAATCAATAGCTGAGTTGCCACAAAACGAAAAACAATTCAGATTCGGCCAGTTTAAATTTTGGCCCAACACACTGAAATCAAATTGAGTTTGAAATATTTGATGACATCAAAAGCAATGAAATGGTCCTATGTTTCGAGGTATAAAACTGGACATTTTGAACATTTAGGGGGAGAACTACCAAGGACATCCAGAAAGATAGACTGCGAGCTGAAGGACGTTCTGAAAGGTACCTGTCTATAAGAGGTTTACACAGCAGAACATCGAAGCCAACCGAGATAAGAGGTTTACACAGCAGAACATCGAAGCCAACCGAGAGAAAACTCTACAGAGGAAAGTCTACAAAGGAGAATCGACAAAGTGGACTGGTTTTGAAACGTGATTTTTTTGTAATCCTTAATCTTTTTTTTTGTTTGATCTGACCAGCATTGTGGAGTGGGAGATCAAAGATACGTTTAACCGAAGGGAGTTCGAAACAGTTGTTAGATTTATTATTCTCTGTTGTACTTAAATAGCAAATTGTTAATTTTACTTTAAATAGTGACCTCTGTAAATGTATGTTTGCCTCTCGAAATTTCAGAGATTATGAAATGAGGTGAACGTTTTCTGTGTGGCTGGTTTAAATTAGGAGAGGGGTTAACCCTGTGTCGTAACAGCTTGGGGCCTTTCGTCCACGATATGAACAGGTTTAGGCAGATCCAGTCTGAGATTTGAATAGATTTGAGGGATGAAAAGAAAACAAAATATATTCAAACATTTGCACGTTCGTGTCCGAGATCGTTACATAAAACGTCAGTGATGCAACTTGTTTAATTTCGATGACTTGCGTTTGTTTAAATTAAAGGTGAGCGAAATGGCTGCTAAAAATGTTAAGAGGGGTTTGAAGATGATTCTCCAATTTGCCACGAAATTTTGGAAGGAAAGGTAAAGGCCAATTTTTTAGAATTAGCAAAGAAGTTAGATTTGGATTTAACCAAGGATAAAAGTAAATCTGAAATTGTCCGGGAAATTCTCAAACACGAAGGTGTGTCAGAAACACAGACAAGTGCAGTAGTGAGAAAAAAAAACTTAATTCTAATTGAGAAAAATGCATTTTAAAGATTAACAAAGGGAGAGAAAAACAGAGAGAGAAGAAACAGAAAGCAAGACAGAAGACAGAGAGAGAGAGAAAAAAAAAGAGAGAAGGAGAAGGTTCTTAGCTGACCAAAAAGAGAGAGAATTTGAACTTGAGAAGTTTTGATTGAGTCAGGGTAAGTCACATTAAAAAGATGGAGATCAAAAGAGAAGATAGTGTTCTCTGCAACTATGTCAATACTCTGCAACATTTTAATGAGAAGGATGCTTAAGCCTTCTTTATCTCACTTGAAGAATTGGCTCGGCATTTGGAGTGATCTAAGGATTTATGGGTAATGCTATTTCGGACTACATTGATAGGCAGAGCGAGTGTGGTATTTTCTCCGCTGTCAGATGAGGGATCAAGAGATTCTCAAGACGCCAAACAAGATATTTTAAGTGCTCACGAATTGGTACCAGAATCATATAGTCAGCAATAGAGAAACATAAAGAAGTAATCAGGTCAGTCTTATTTTGAGTTTGAAATAATCAAACACAGGCATTTTGACAGATGGATGCTTGCTTTAAAGATAGATATGACCTATGAGGCTCTGATGGAGATTATTCTGACGAAGGATTTGAAAAATATACTTCCAGAGATGATAAGAATGCACGTGAAGGAACAGAAAGTTCAGAAATTAAGGGCAGGAGACTTAGCAGATGAATACATGTTGCTGCGTACGAGAAGCTTCCAGCCAGAATTTCCT
>NC_057717.1:68397075-68400399 GCF_004010195.1 Chiloscyllium plagiosum | reverse complement strand
TTTTAGAATTAGCAAAGAAGTTAGATTTGGATTTAACCAAGGATAAAAGTATATCTGAAATTGTCCGGGAATTTCTCAAACACGAAGGTGTGTCAGAAACACAGACAAGTGCAGTAGTGAGAAAAAAAACTTAAATTCCAATTGAGAAAAATGCAGTTTAAAGATTAACAAAGGGAGAGAAAAACAGAGAGAGAAGAAACAGAAAGCAAGACAGAAGACAGAGAGAGAGAAAAAAAAAAGAGAGAAGGAGAAGGTTCTTAGCTGACCAAAAAGAGAGAGAATTTGAACTTGAGAAGTTGTGATTGAGTCAGGGTAAGTCACATTAAAAAGATGGAGATCAAAAGAGAAGGTAGTGTTCTCTGCAACTATGTCAATACTCTGCAACATTTTAATGAGAAGGATGCTTAAGATTTCTTTATCTCACTTGAAGAATTGGCTAGGTATTTGGAGTGATCTAAGGATTTATGGGTAATGCTATTTCGGACTACATTGATAGGCAGAGCGAGTGTGGTATTTTCTCCGCTGTCAGATGAGGGATCAAGAGATTCTCAAGCCGCCAAACAAGATATTTTAAGTGCGCACGAATTGGTACCAGAATCATATAGTCAGCAATAGAGAAACATAAAGAAGTAATCAGGTCAGTCTTATTTTGAGTTTGAAATAATCAAACACAGGCATTTTGACAGATGGATGCTTGCTTTAAAGATAGATATGACCTATGAGGCTCTGATGGAGATTATTCTGCCGAAGGATTTGAAAACATTACTTCCAGAGATGATAAGAATGCACGTGAAGGAACAGAAAGTTCAGAAATTAAGGGCAGGAGACTTAGCAGATGAATACATGTTGCTGCGTACGAGAAGCTTCCAGCCAGAATTTCGTCCTGTCAAGGATCGAATTTGGGAGAATCGGAGATGCTACACTATGAAAGAAACTGTAGAGAATAAGAATTTAGCACAGGTTAAAGACGATTGCCAAGAGGATATAAAGGAGGTGAAAGGCCTTAGGTGCTTTCACTGCAATAGAGTGGGACACAGAAATTCAGAGTGCCAGTGGTTTTAGAAAGGCACTAGGAAAAGGTGTATCATTGCCATAAGGTGGGATACGTAAGGTTACAGTGCAGGTTGTTAAGAAAGGCACTATGGGAGAAGATGTGGTAAAAGAAACTAAGCCAGTGGCATTAGTAAATGTATTACAGGAAGCCCCAACAAAAGCCCAGGAGCTGCACGATAGTGAACAGCCTATGCAGAGGCTGGGAATGGAGTTTGTACCTGATCTCCAAAAAGAATTCGCCTCTGTGAGTAAAGTTTACTCAGAAACAACGGGGGAGAAGGAGAAATTATAATTTTATTAGCAAAAGATTAGCAATTTTGCAGTCTTTCTGAGCTGTTACCCGAGAGTGTCGTAATTTGTGGGGTAGATGGGCTGAAATATAGCTTTCCTCTACATAAGATCAGGTTGGAGTGCCTTCTCAAGTCTGAGGAGATAACCGTGGGAGTGACTGACAGAGTGTCATTTCTAGGAATCCAGTTTGTTCTCGGGAGTGATTTAGCAGGGTCAAAGTTGGAGGCGACACGTCTTGTTGTGCAGAAGCCAAAGGAAGACCAAGAAACTGAGTAGTCAAAACAGAACTATCCTAATATTTTCCCAGACTGTCCAGTAACTAGATCCCACTATCATAAGTCACAACATGAAGCACAAACTAAAGACAAGATGAAGGAGTTAAGGTTCAGTTAGCTGATACCCTGTTTGACATAATGGTGCAGGGAAAACCTGACCAGACAGAGATGTTTAGTCCTGAAAGGCGAAGGAATTTGCAAAAGACAGGCAAGATGATAAAAGATATATACGTGGATGTGTACTCTGAAAGAGAGGCAGAGATATTCCTGAGGGTTATTATCAGAAATATAGAATCCTAAGATGGAAATGGAGACTACGGCAGGTTAGCGCAGAGGGGAATGTGCTGAAATGCACCAGATTGTGTTGCCGGTCACATCGAGACAAGAGGTGTTATGGGTCGCACGTGAGTTACCTGTGGGAGGTCAACTCGGGGTTCGAAAGACTCAGGCTGAGGGACAAAAACATTTTTATTGACCTGGAATGCACAAAGATGTGGTTAAATTTTGGCATACCTGTCATACATACCAAATAATAGGTAGGCCACAGGCAGTAATGAAAGTAGCACCTCTGTTGCCAATTCCCACATTTGAATACCCCTTTATGTGGCTTATAAACGAGTGCACCATTCTGAAAAGTAGAGGAGAGAAAGAATTGGAGTAACAAGTGTTAGATACTGCCCTACAGAATGAGAAATCAATTCCAAATGTGAATTTTGATGTGCCTAAAAATGTAGAAGTCCTTGAGCAGTAGGATAGGTTAGTAAACTCTCTGTCTCGGGAGCATAGGACGCAGTTGAAAAGTTTGTTATTGCAATATACGGACAGATTTAAGAATCATATGGGGAGAGCTAATGTCATTGTACCTGAAGTAGACGCATAGAATACTGTTCCGATAAAACAACACCTCTATCGGCTTAATCCTATCAAAGCCAGACAGGTCCAGAAGGAAGTGGAGGCTATGCTCAATCAGGACATCATCGAACCAAACCAGAGCGAGTGGAGCTCGCCGATCATCCTCTTTCCCAAACCGGATGGGACTCAATGATTTTGCTTGGATTATTGGAAGGTCAATACTGTTACAAAATCAGACTTATATCCAACACTGACATTGGAGGACTGTATCGAGAAAGTTGAACAAGTCACTTACATCACCAAGTTGGACATAATGCGTGGTTAATGGCAAGTACCTTTATCAGAGACAGTTTCTGAATTGTTACTCCAAATGGACTGTATCAATTCAAAGTGATGCCACTTGGAATGAAGAACGCATCCAACACATTCCAAAGACACAGGAACAGAGTTCTGACCTGGTTAATAAACTGTGCAGACCATTTGGAAGATGTATTGGTCTTTAGTAAGTCCTGGAAAGATCGCTTGGTACAGTTGGCAGAGCTCTTTGAATGAATACGAGAAACAAAACTGGTGGTAAAGTTAAACAAATTTGAAATCGCAAAAGCAGACGTGATGTTCTTGGGACAAAATATCGATCATGGAAGGTTGATCCCATGAAATGCAAAGACAAAAGCTTCCGAGGAATTTCCACGATCAACCTCAAAGAAAAAGGTGCTTTGCTTCTTCAGAGTCAATGGATTCTATCGGAAGTTTGTTCCAAACTTCAGCAGTATAGTGGCACCGTTAACCGATTTGCTGAAGAACACAAAGTTTTAGTGGACAGACCAATGCCAGGAGGCATTCGACCATTAAA
>NC_057717.1:68386099-68396575 GCF_004010195.1 Chiloscyllium plagiosum | reverse complement strand
TAGATCAGTGATGGTGAAGGGAGTGGAAATTGGGTATATTAGTTCTTTTTGCCAGTCAATCAAACTGCTCTCTCTTTGATCATATTGAGCTTCTTGACTATTGTTGTAATTAAACCAATTACCAGGTGAGCAGTGAAGATTCCAATGCACCCGATTTTAGCCTTGTAATGGTGAAGTTAATAGGGAGTAATGACAAAGCAGTATACTTTGTATCCTAGTCTTGTAATCTTGCTAATGTAACTAGTTATTGCTGCCTTCATCACCCATCCCCCTGAAGTGTATTGTCAATGCTGTCCAATGATCTGGAAAATGTTGCTGGGACTTTATTTGTTTTCAAGATGCATCATGAACCATCTTGGCCGTGTTGATATAGGGTTCTTTTGAATTCCACAGGATGTCTACAGTATGCCACAATGAGGGAGTGCTAGGGTTGGGGTGTGGAAGACACAGTACAGAGTGAAAAGAAGAGAAAACCATTTCTTTAGTATGTCACGATTGTTTATAGCCATTTCTGGGCTATGCAAGACCTTTATACTGAAAAACAAGCAAAATTCAACCGACCATTGAAAAACTTTGGATGTTTTATGCTGATTCAAGATTGGTCTCTCAAAATAAGCCCAGCATTTCTGAATCAGTCAAGCAGTTGTTTTCTGTGATTGTTCTCATCTCTGTTAGTGTTCACCACGCTGCCATGGGATGCCTTCGTGAGGCAATCCTGACATAATCTTACAACAACTGCCAGCACTCCCCTTTCACATTATTGGATCCCTAACATAGCAGATTTAAATCTGACATTAGATCAAACTTACTTGCCAATCTGTTTCCTTTAGTTTCTGACAAACTTATGTTTCTGCCTAATTCACAGTATGAGGTGTCAACATTTTCACAGCTGCAACTCATCATAAAGTATCAGTTTAATCATTTTAAATATGTGCATGATCACAAAGTTAATATTTGGCACTTCTTATCAACATCGAGAGTTTTGGCTGTGAGGGCAGGAGCTGGTGGTTGGGGAGTAAAGAGATCAAATAAAGACTTTCTGCACTGGACAGAGGGAAAACATTCCAAATGCAAGGATTTAAGTTTAACTTCCTGATCTAACAAAAAAAAACAAGCTCTTCACATACTATTGCTAATTTAAACCTTACAAGCACAATTTGTAACTCAATGTTTGATTCAGAATCCGAATATAGTAATTTCTCATTTTTCAAATTCATTGAAGGTTCATGTCATATTAGTCAGTATTGGCTGTATTGTTGAAAAGAAAATTTTATTCCTTTTCCTTTCCTGCTCCTTCATTCATTCGGAGTTTACTGCAAGATCTGACCAGAATAAACCCAGAAGTAATTACAGATCTCTGACCCAGAGCAGTGTCATGACCTCAGTATTTAGGCTTCTATTAATTGATGACATCAGTGAAACGGTGTGGATGTGATGCTGTCTCTATTGAATTCGCCATGAAAGCACTTTATAAGCTTGATTCAAACAAATAACTATTACTAGGGAAAGTGCCTGACTCCGTGGATACACATGGCCTCCGGCCAATTTAAATTATAAAATTTGCGAAGCATTCAATGGCGACATTGTATAGGAGATAGACCAAGGCGAGGAGATCAGGAGCTGGTCCCAATCCATAGCCATACTTCTTCAAATATGTAGCCATATTTCATCAAATGTCACCAAAGTCTGGAGACGATAGCAATGATTTTGGAGGGAGTGTGGAATGGTGGGTGGGGAGGTGAGGATGAGCAGGAAAGAGAAACAAAGAGAAGCGATGAGGTGAGTGAAGGAGAGGAACCCAATTCTTCAGTATTTTCACTATAGCTCCAAAGGCCAGGAACAGAACCTCAAAATTGATCAGCAAGTAATTTCCCGTCTCAGCATTTAGGGTGGTGGTACTACTGTTTAAGACAACACTGACACTAATATTAAATTCCTTGGGAGGCAGTCTAGCAGCCTCTGTAATGTAGCTGCTGTTGTCTGAACTGGCATTCGTCTTGTTGCACAAAACATTTTGAAGGAATCAATGGTTCTTCAACATTCCCTTTTCACGTTGTTGTATTCCAAATGAAACATAATTAAACCACATCAAAATCAGATCAAGTCAAACTTGCTTCCTCAAGTCTGGCAAACTTTGATTCCCATCCCCCTGACAATCTGGTCTGTCAAAATGTCTCCAGCCAAAAGTCATCGTGAATCACAAATTAAGCAAAAGGCTTACATCTATAAACAACTTGCAAACATTTGGAAATAAACCCTGAAGATCAAAAGACTCTATTGAGCTGATACAACATTTTTTTAAAACAAAGAGGAATCACTCTACTCACCAGGAGTAATGCAAATATTGGGAGGGACTGTAGTCTGGAATGGTGGTGTTTGCTATAGCACTGAGAGATGTTGTCAAGAGGAATCTTACAGAAATTCCTGCTTTCCAGAAATTCCTGTTCACATTACATTCTGTTAAAATAGGCCACTTTCAAAAGCTATGACTGCAATATATGTTGACTTTTTTTCAACTTTCACAGAGGTTTGCAGGACACCATGGCCTGTTCTTTTTGAAGAGATGGGGTGAGGGGAGGTGGCCGATGTAATAGTATTGGGAAGCAGAGAGTTAGGTAGTCAATGTGTTTTCAATATGTTTAGCCTCATTGCCCAGTCCAATGCTTTGAAGTGAACAACTGAAGGCCTGAACATTGAAGGTCTGGAAATGATTATTGAACGACTTTGTGTTAATGCATGCTCAATTATTCACTGGCTTTTAACTGAGAGGTGGTAGGATTTAGAAAATGGCAGGTAGGGACTCTGACACCTTTTTCATTGCTAAGCCATGCTGACATAGACCAGTTCTCTTTGACATCTTGACTCTCCATGATCTCTCAAGCCTGCCTCCCTCATTTCCCTGATTGAGCCCACCTTTGCAGTCTCAGCGATGATCAGTATGAATAGTAGGGCTCAGAAATATGTTGATCTGTCCTCCCTCTTATTGGAGTAGCAACTCTTGAAAGTAAGCTGCACAGTCAACTGATGAGTAACCCTGGCAAGAATCTCCTCATATTAGATTAGAATTGAGCTGGAAAAGCACAGCAGGTCAGGCAGCATTTGAGGAGCAGGAAAATCACCGTTTCAGGCAAAGGTCCTTCATTAATGAAGAATCTCTTCATTGGTCACTGCTGGTAATATACCATCCTTAGCATACGCCTAAACCTCCAGGTTTCAGTCCCAGCATTAGGTTTGCAGCATTCCCTGCAAGCTTCCACCCAAAATGTTTTTTTACAAGACTAACTATCGAGCAAAGATTACATGCCAGTCAATAATTTCTTTAATGTAAAAGAACAAACTGTGGGAGCTGACAATCTGAAAGAAATACAGAAGTTGCTGGAGAAACTCAACATATTTTGTAGCATCTGTGGTGAGAAAGCAGAGTTCACCTTGATTCAAGTGACCCTTCTTCAGAGAGATCTCAAGTTCTGAACATGAGTCATTCAACTAAAAACATTAACTCTGCTTTTACTCCACAGATGCAGCCAGATCTGCTAGCTGTTAGTAGACAGTCACACATTGTATTCAGCTTATTTTTCAATGACCTTCTTAGTTTCTGGAGAACCAGAATCACCAGCTCCCTTGCACTTTCAGCAGTTGATGTTTTCAGAGCTGCAAAAGGTCAAGTGCCATTAAGTCAATTTAAGCAAACATTTACGTTCAGAATAAAAACATTTTTAGAAACTTGAATAGGAGTGTCAGGATTTCAAGCCACTGACAGTCAGGCTAGAACATGGAAATGAAGGATGTGACAAACCAATTTCTTCAACATGTGTTGCATAGTCTAGAAAAGTCTCAAATAAAGAGCTTAGGGCAATTATAGAAGGGCAGCTAACTGTCCAAAATCTCCATTTAAGAGCTTTGGATACTGGCTCTACATACGGGATTGACTTTTCCTCATCAATGGGTATTGGCTCAACAATTGCAAACATTAATGGTGGCACAGAAAGGTTTGACACTCTGCTATTGTTCCAATTAAACCATCAGCTCTTTAGATTGGGCCGTTTCATTCTTGGGATAGTAACCCAGCAACAGCTTCTTGATCAGGCCACATCAGCAGCATGTCAACATTAGTGGTGCCATCATTCACAGCAGCGCTGGCTCCAGCTCTCAGTCCAAGCAGCAGGGTTCCACCACAATTCACAACATTATTACTGCAAATGTCTTGTTTTAAAAAAAAACACCACAATCTAACTTCCAGGAAAAATATACACTTGGGAGGCAGAGCCCAGCAGTTTCCGTCATGTGCTAACTATGGCCTGGAATAGCGTATTTGACATTGTTCTCGCATGTATGCAGAAGGAAATGCCTACATAACTTCATAGGAATTGCTGATTCTCCAGTAATAACCTTTATTCCAATATTAATCAGGAATTAAATTGCACTTTGGATCAAACTGACACTTTAATTTCTTCAGTTGTTCCTGATGAACTATAGGTTTCATTTCCGTCGCAGTTTGGATTGTCACACTTACTATGCCTGCAATTGGTCATAAAAAGATAAATGAAGTTATTTAACTGAGCATTTGCCTCAATTGTGTGCCAGCTATTTGAAGGATTGGAGATTCTGGATTCAGGACTGCAGCCTGCATTCAGCCATTTGAGTGAAACTGGCCACACTCCAGATGGGTGACTACAATAGATGGTGAATTTGTTCTTCAAAACCTTTGTTGCTGGTGATAACGATTAGAGACAGAAAGGGGATATCAAGTTCTTGAATGTATTCATATTCAGAGTTTAGAAACTTCAATAACAAAATGCAAGCACACTTACAGTGAAGTGTTTTTGATGTCCTCTCCTAATACAATATTTTTGAATCAAAATTCTGAAGCCCTAATTCTAATGCAGATAACACAGAGACAGTAATGCAAATGCTCTTGCCTGGAGTGGTGTTCCCTGCGCTGCTGTGTGATGTTTCCTGAAAAGGCCCTAGAAAGTAATTTCCTTTCTATTTTGTGTACTCTGAATGAAGCAAAACATTAATCACATATTGTTTTCAAATTCACTTTTTTCATGATAGATTTTGGACTGTACAGTGTTTCATAGACCTTGTATTTTGGACTGTCAGGTGATCTGCAAATAGTCAGAAAAGTGCTTTTCAGTCATTTTAAGCGTACATCTACATCCACAATAAAATCATCATTATAAACCTGAAAAATTGAGTAAGTATTTCAAGCCATTGACAGCTAGTTTTGTAAAACTAGTTCAAGACACAATTACAGAAGATGCTGATTTATTACCCCAAAACCCTCATTGCCTGTTTGCAAGACACGATAATGAGGCTGGAGTGTGGTAGCAAAGAAAGGGCGACACGATGCAACAAAATCATTTCTTCAGTACTTTATACTTATTGCAACGTCTCAAAATATCTCAACTAAAAAGCTCCAGGCCCAAATGGAGACGAGGCAACCAATTTTACAATGTCTCCAATGAAGACCTTTGGTACTGTCTCGACATACAGGGCTGAATTTTCCATGTCAGCTATCTCTTGCCATTATTCTCATGAGTCAGGCCAAGTGGAGGGGAGTTCAGGAACAAAGCCCAACTCCATTCTGTACCATTATATTATCTTGTCAGTGGTGGGTAAATGAAGGCACCAATTCAGAGCCACTCATGTCTGTCCATGTTGTGAACAATAGAGAACCTCAACTCCCACAGTGGGCCGTGGCCTGCGAATCTCTTTAGTACAGGCTCAGCAATACCCATCACTAACAGCTGCAAAGGAAAGGTCGCTGATCTGCCTTCACTCTGTTATTGCTGTTAGCTGTTGGGATCATGCCATTTCAATAATGGTTTGTGACCAGGCAGCAACTTCTGTATTAGCTACTGTCAGTACCATGCCACCCTTGGCACTGCGAACCATCGCGTTCCAATCCAGCTCTCAGTTCAAACAGCAGGGCTTCACCTGTATTCATAAAATTATGACTGCAAAAGTCTTGTGTAAGAAAGAACACCATCTTCGAACTTCTGGATGTAATACATATTTTGTGGGTTAAGCTTACTATGGTAACTAGGGCCTGCTACATTTTTCCTGGATGCAGAAGGAAATATCTATATAACTTCACAGGAAATGCTTGTTCTCCAGTAATTGCCTTGGAGAATATAATATCAAATGAAGTACGAATTACACCAAAGGTCAAACATATTTTCTAGTTGTTGCATACAATCCTGGAGAACTACATTTTCCATATCCTATTTAGTTTGGATTATCAACCTTGCCATGCCTGTAACTGGTCAGCCACGATAAATTTAGTCCTTAAGTTAGCATTTGCCTCCAGCTACTATTGAGTGCCAGCTGCTTGAATGGCTGAAGACTCTGGATTCTGTAGCCTTGGATTCTCTCAAGAAGATTCTTGAGTTCAGCTGGTTTTGTTAAACTTCTTACAATCCAGACGGATACTGCAATCAATACTGATTTTATTCTTCAACCCCTTTCACAGGTTTGATGGACACTATAGCTGGTGGTAAGGGTGAGTGTGTGATTGGATACATATTTCTTGAATATATTCATTTTAAGAGACTAAAATGATCAGGAATAAGTAACCCAAATTTGCAAGCAATTTTGAATTCAAGCTTCCGTGATGTCCTCTCCTAAAACAGTTTTGAAAAAAAAAACTCTGACCCGAAGAATAATGTAGATATTGGAGATGCAGTGTGTGATCGATATGGTCGGGAAAGGTAATCTCTGCACTGCTGTGTTTTCATGAGGGGCCTGTACGTTACCTTACCGGAACTCCCTGCCCACCAGCAACTTACTTTCACTTTCTTGTACTCTGAATGAAGCAAAATCATGGTCACATATTGCATCAAACATACTTTTTCGAGACCACCTTAGATTTGGAAGGCACGGTTTTTCATCTCTATCGCCATTTAGGCTGTCAGGTTTACCAGGCTTGCAATTGAACAGGCAAGTTTAGTCACTGAAATCAGCATTCGCCTGCATATGTAATTGTGTGCCAGCTGCTGGAATGGCTGATGGATCTGGATTCAGTATTGCAGCGCTTATTCAGCTGATTTTTAAAACTGCTCACACTGCAGAAGGATGACTGCATGGATTGGTGATTTTTTTGGCTAACCTACATAACTGGTTTGCAAGAAGTCAGAGCACAGGTAAAGGGAGAGGCAGAGAATGTCGGGGAGATGGAATTTTCCCTTGCAGTATAGACCAGAGATTTCAATGGGAGGTAAAACGTACAGGACCGGGCTGATGAAGGGGAAACATTTCACTGAAGAGATTTGGATGTTTTCAAGCAATAGCTTTTCCAGCAACTCTGTTTTTCTTTCTGATTTATAGCATTCGCAGTTCTTTCGGGTTTTATTTGGATGCTTTCTGTTGTTCTAGTTAAATAAGAGCTTCAATCTGTAGGAACAAAGCAAGCATTAAAGATGCAAATTCAGTGCGATTGCTGTGGTCTGGTCTGCAAAGGTGTTTGTTGCACTGCTGTCACATGCTTTTAAGAGACAGCCCATGAACAATCTAAACAACAGTTCTCCAGCAATATCCTTTCAAGTCTTTGAATTCTTAATCAATGATCATTTATACACAAACTGGAGCAAATTATTTTCTGCAACTGTCCCTGTAGAAATTAGATTTCCCGGTTCTTCATAGTTTACGTAGCTGAAATTAGTCATGAAAGAAGACTTTTTAAGCTAGGTCTTGTATGCAAAATTGGCTGATGGCTGGTATAAAATTGCTGGATGCTCAGGGATTCAGTATTATATTCTTTGATCAACTATATTTATTAAGTAGATCAACTTCCAGAGGTAGTGGGACAATGGAAAACAGTAGGTCTTTTCTTTAAAACTTTCATAGGGGATTTGAAAGGCACCACAGGTAGAATGAGGGAAGCAGAGGAGATAGGAACCCAAATCGTTCAATGTTTTTATCCTTTCTTCAGAGTTCAGCTATCTAAATGTTCGACTAAAAATTGAGTCTGAATATTGAATGGGCAAGCAATTTTACACTGACCACTTTTGAAGGTTTTGTATTGACGCAACTATTCAAAGTTTGGGAGAAGATTTGTAGCTCGGGTGCTCGTTGTTGTGGTTCTGTTCGCCGAGCTGGGAATTTGTGTTGCAGACGTTTCATCCCTTGTCTAGGTGACATCCCCAGTGCTTGGGAGCCTCCTGTGAAGCGCTTCTGTGATCTTTCCTCCGGCATTTCCACTAACCACGAAACAGGGGACGAAACGTTTGCAACACAAATTCCCAGCTCGGCGAACAGAACCACAACGATGCAACTATTTCTTAAGCAAACAAAATATCTAATCTATACAGGAAATCCACACTCACAGACCAAGTCCTGAACAATGAAAGCAACCACCCCAACACACACAAAAGAAGTTGCATCAAGACACTATTCAAAAGGGCCACAACACACTGCAGCACACCAGAACTGCAAAAAGAGGAAGAGGAACACCTGTACAAGGTATTCGCCAAAAACGGATACCTGCGCAATTTCATCAACAGATACCTAAGAGAAAGACAACGGAACGAGGACATGCCGCAACCTAAAGATCTAGCCACACTACCATACATCAAGAACATCTCTGAAATGACAGCCAGACTATTGCGACCACTAGGACTTATAACAGCACACAAACCAACAGCCACTCTCAGACAACAACTCACCAGAACGAAGGACCCAATACCCAGCATGAGCAAAACTAATGTAGTGTACACAATCCCATGCAAGGACTGCACAAAACATTATATAGGACAAACATGAAGACAGCTAACGATCCGCATCCATGAACATCAACTAGCCACGAAACGACACGATCAGCTATCCTTAGTAGCCACACACGCAGACGACAAGCAACATGAATTCGACTGGGACAACACTACCATTATAGGGCAAGCCAAACAAAGAACAGCCAGGGAATTCCTCGAAGCATGGCACTCATCTACAAACTCCATCAACAAACACATCGACCTGGACCCAAATACCTGCCACTACAGCGGACAACTGAAACTGACAACCGGAAGTGGTAGAGACAGGCCACTATAAATGCCAGAGGAAACACCACAGAAGCGCTTCACAGGAGGCTCGCAAGCACTGAGGATGTCACCTAGACAGTGGACGAAACGTTTGCAACAAAAATTTCCAGCTCGGCGAACAGAACCACAACAAATCTCTAATCTCTCAGAAAAATGCAAACATTATAGACATATTAAAGCAATCTTGTTAATGTGACTGCTGTAGGCTGGTGTTTGTTGCATTGCTGTGGCATGTCCTCATACAGAAGACCCTCCATAGAACTTCCAGGAAGTGGTACTAATTTTCTTTCACATTGCTGTGTTCTAGATGATACTTAATTAAGTCACACATTGGACTAAAATTTTCTTTGTGATCACTGCCTTCATTACTGGAATCTTTTCTGCCTTGGAAGTGTCACTGTTTCCATATCTGCAATTGGTGTTACAGCACAAATTAAGTGATTTGAAACAAACATATGCAAAATTCAACCATTGAAAAAGCTCTGAAGATGGAGGATTTCAGCATTATTAACTTGTTTGTTGAATCTTTACACTGAAACTCCAATTTGACAGTTTAATCAACCTGCCACATCCCATACAAACAGGCATAAGTTAGATATACAACATGAGTCTGTCTCATTAATTGTAACTTTAAATCCACATTCCCGCCTACCCTGAAAACCTTTCACCATCCCTCTCTCAACAATAAACTATTTATCATTGCCTTTAACATATTCCATAGCTCTGCTTTAATAACGTGTCAGAGTTTGCACATTTTGAGATAAAACCAATCTTCTCGATCTGTTTTAAATGGACAACCACTGACATTTAGACAGTAATCCTTCATTCTCGTCTCTTCTGTAAGTGCTCTCTACTTTTGTGTTAAAATTCCCCCACGATAAAAGGAAAACATTTATTCGCTTTCCCAATTACGTACTGTATCTGTCTGTTAGCACTTTGTGATTTCGGTAATGTTACACTCTGATCCCACTGCATCTCAGAACTATGGAATCTCCCTCTATTTTTAAAAAAAACCAAACTTTTCTTCAGGTCAAAATGTACAACTTCACATTTATCCACGTAAAGCTGTATTTGTCAGGTCTTTGACTACTCACTTAACCTATATATCTCTATAGCACCCCAATGTCCTCTGAGGATTTTTTTAACCTTTCTTTGTAATGTCAGCTTTATATTCATTCCTTCATAAGTCATGGACTGTGAGTCAATACTTGGAAAATTTGAGCAGATACAGGTTTGATTCAAATGGCTGCTCAAGTTATATGATCCTATCCATTCTGAACTCCAGTTAATTCTCAGTTCCAAACAAACAACAAAGTAAACGCAAACATTCAAGTAAAAAAAAGCTGAGCCCCTGAATCTAATTAGAGAATACCAAAATAACAATCACATTCGCATAAGGCACTCTCTCGCTGTCCCTCTCTCTCTCTCTCTCCCTCTC
>NC_057717.1:68353096-68383419 GCF_004010195.1 Chiloscyllium plagiosum | reverse complement strand
AATATCGGAAGAGTAGGACAAGTCTTAAACGAGGAATCAAGCGAGCATAAACGGGTTATGAAATAGCTTTAGCGACCAGAATTAATTAGAATCCCAAAACATTGGCAAGAGGGTAACGAGAGAAAGGATTGATCCACTAAAGGATAATGAAAGAAGGCTGTGTGTCGAACCTGAGCGAATGGGTGAGATTCTGAATGATTACTTTGCATCAGTGTTCACTGAGGAGAAGAACATGATGAACGTTAAGATTAGAGATGGAAGTTTGATTAGTCTGGATCACGTTGACATAAGTAGCAAAGTCGCGTTTGGCAGGCTAGAGGTTATTAAGTTGGACAAATCCCCAGGACCGGATGGGATCTATCCCAGGGTGCTTAGTGAGGCGAGAGAGGAAATAACTGGGGTCCTGACAGATATCTTTGTGGAATCCTTAAATACAGGTGAGGTGCCGGAAGACTGGAGGGGAGCTTATGTTGTTCCCCTGTACAAGAAGGGTAGTAGGGATATTCTGGGAAACCAAAGACTAGTGAGCCTGACGTCAGTGGTGGGAAAGTTTCTGGAGAAGGTACTGAGGGATAGGATCTACTTATATTTAGAAAAGAATGGGTTTATCAGTGATAGGCAAAATGGTTTTGTACAGGGAAGATCGTGCCTTACCAACTTAATTGAGTTCTTCAAGGAAGTGTTCAAGTTGATAGATGAAGGAAGGGCTGTTGATGTCATGTACATGGACTTTAGGAAGGCGTTGATAAGGTACCCCATGGTAGAATAATGGAGAAATTGAAGTCATATGGTGGGCAGGGAGTTCTAGCGAGGTGGATAAAGAACTGGTTGAGAAACAGGAGACAGAGAGTAATAGCTGAAGGAGTTTCTCAAAATGGAGAAAGGTGACGAGTGGTGATCCACAGGGGTCAGTGATTGGGCCACTGTTGTTTATAATATATATAAATGATCTGGAAGATGGCACTTTTGTTATGATCAGCAAGTTTGCAGATGACACGAAGTGTGGTGGAGTAGCAGCAAGTATAAGGGACTGTCAGAGAATGCAGGAGGATATCGATAGACTGGAGAGTTGGGCAGAAAAGTGAGAGATGGTTTTCAATACAGACAAACGTGAGGTGATGCAGTAAACCAGACTAATTCTAGAGCGAATTACACAATCAACGGAAGAGCCTTGAGAAAGTTTGCTGGGCAGAGAGATCTGGGAATGCAGGTCCATTGTACACTGGAGGTTGCTGCACAGGTGGATAGAGTAGTCAAGAAGCCATATGGTTTACTTGCCTTCATTGGACGGGGTATTGACTATAAGAGCTGGCAAGTCATGTTAACATTGTACAAGACATTGGTTCCGCCGCATTTAGAATACTGCGCCACATTACCAAAAGGGTAGGGACGCTTTTTAGAGGGTGCAGAGAAGGTTTACGAGGATGTTTCCTGGTATGGAAGGTGCTTGCTATGAAGAAAGTTTTAATTGTTTAGGTTTATTTTCATTAGAAAAAAGGAAATTGAGGGAGGATCTGATTGAGGTTTAGAATATCATGAAGGGTATAGACAGGGTGGATAGAGACAAGCTTTTTCCCAGGGTGAAGGATTAAATAACGAGAGGTCACGCTTACAAGGTGTGAGGGCGAAATTTTAATGGGGATACGCGCGGCAAGTACTTCACACAGAAGGTGGTGAGCGTTTGGAATGCGTTGCCAGCAGAGGTGGTAGAGGCAGGCCCGGTAGATTCATTTAAGATGTGTCTGGACAGAAGCATGAGTAGGTGGGGAGGAAAGGGATACAAATGCTTAGGAATTGACCGACAGAGTAAGACAGTACATTCGGATTGACTCAGGCTTGGAGGGCTGAAGGGCCTGTTCCTGGGCTGTAAATTTTCTTTGCTCTTTTTGTTAACATATACTTTCATTTTCATGTTGTATTTATTAGAAGGTGCGAGGTTGGGAAGTGCTTTTGCTAAAAAGGACCGGAATGTCCTTGGCTACAGGTCACGAACAGAATTCATGCAGGGCATCCATTAACCAGGACAGGAAATGAAATGCAGCCTTCATTACAAAATGAGTCATGTATAGGAGTTGTGGAGTGTTGTTGAGGCAGTATTTGGGCTATTGTGGACAGATTTTCTGACCTTTATAAATCAATGGTCTCCTTGTCACAGAGGTTGTGCAAAGCTGTTTTATCAGAATAATCTCTGGGATGATGGTAAAATGAAGAGAGTGTGAAGAAAATTGATGTTTACTTTGTCGCACGGTGAGAGAATAAGAGTTGACTGCATTGAAACTTGAAGATTATGGACGAACACACATTACGTCCAGAGAAAGACATTGATGGCATAAGAAATTACATTTTGCCCATGATACTTGCTTCTTGGTAGTTTATGTACCTCTGTGAAGTTCCTATGTTGGTTGGGAAAGAGCTTCAGGCTCTGAATGAACTCTCATTGCCTCAATGTGCAGTTGGTGTGTGACCCTGCACTGAAAGTCAGATTGTTCACAAATCTGTCAGCAACTGCAATGCCTAACTCCTGAAAATGTTAGCCCTTCCCAACAGCTTTTGACCTTCATAGGGAATACCGGTCTGCCTTCTCGGAGATGTCCTCCCTCCTCACCGTCAGTAAACCATATTAATGTATACATTGTGTACCATTAGTAATGGAGCCAGGAGGAACGACATGGAGCAGAGTCTATCCGTGCAGTCTCTGTTTCATTGGTTTGTCAAGTTTGGTCGGAGAAACCATCCTCCTATATCTGTACAACAGGCTTGAGCGGCTGAACGGCCACCTCCTGATGTCATGGGAGACGCTCAAGGACCTGACTGGGCAAACCGTGGTTGCTGTTTAGCAGCTCATGTGTTTGACTGGGCTCCTTCTTTTCCTGTGTAATAGTCAGGAGAGAATGAATGGGCGATCCCTATTCTTATCCCAAAGCACTGATGGGCGGAATGACCTCCTCATATTCCTGTGAAGTGAGCTTGAGGTCTGAATGTGCGCCTCCCTTTACTATGGTCATGCGCAGTGTCCAGCAGCACAGTTACATGAATGTTACCGACACTCGAACGGGATAAGATTGAATGCTAGCCAGGTCTTACTGCACATGGATAAGACTGCTTCAGGAGCTTAGGGGGACAAGTTGTTCTGAACATTGTGTGATCTTCAGTCACCATCTCCACCTCTGAGCTTCTGACGGGGGGAAAACACTGAGGGGCAACTGGGGATGCTTATGCTGTGGATCTCCTGCAGCGATGTCCCGGGACTGAGGTGGTACTTGTTGAAGAACCACAAACATCTTCTTTGTGCTGAATCACTGTAACCTGTGTGGAGGTTACCCCGATTTCCATTAAGTTCCATTTTCTTCAGGTGCCTTGATACCATCCTCAGTTAAACACTGCCTTGTTGTCAGGAACAGTCACTCTTACCTGTTTTTTATATATTTTGTTGATGTCTACAGGTCACGGTGTATATATGTGGTGTGTTTCCTACTCACAGAGGGGAGTGACTATCGGGACGTCTCTGTTCCACAGAAAAAGGGGGATAGATCATTGAGATAGTTGGAAGACAGGGATAGATGGATGTTTGACACGGCAGGCACTGCCGGCGTTGGGGCCTACAGCAGATCAGCCATGATCCTATTGAAGGGAAAGGTAGGCTGTAGGGGCTAAATGACGTTCTCCTGCTTCTAATGTTCTTGCATTTTGTTATTGGAAGGTTCATCGTTGTTATTTTCCTGGATGTTCTGTGAAGGAATGTTGCAGTCAAAGACACCAGAGGATTTTGTGAGCAATATCTGGGTACAGTATGGGGCCATTATTCACTATGAATCTAGGTCTACAACATGACAAATAAATGGATCCAGGGGAACTTCTGTAAAGAGAGAGGAGGGGACTGTTTCACAGTAACACCCACTCTTTTTCCCAAGAACGGTTTCCAATCCACACCAAATCAGTCAGGGGCTGAATGGTCTCCTCTGTTTCTGTGCAATAGGTAGTAGGAGTAAGTGGTCTCCAACTGCTCTTGTGTAGCAGATTCCAGCAGACTGGAATGGGGCGAAGTAGAACTGAGGAACAGGAGTGAGTTCCTGCCCCACCAGGCACTAAGATTATGGCTTATCAGATTGTGATCTCAGCCCCACGTTTCTATCTGCAGTTCATTGTCCTTGAGTCACTTTCTACGACACGTTGCATTTTCTCCCTCTCTGATCTGAAACAGAGGAGTCCAAAACATAGGGTAGTTGAATAAATGCAAACACAGGTACTACAAACCTGTGGGGCAGAGAATTCCCTCTCAAAATGCCTTTTGAAAATTTCTTCTTATCCCTCCGACCGAGGTTAGAGAGTTATTGTTTCTTTTTTAGTCCCACTCCTCCAGACGTCACAGACAAATTATCAGTGTAACTAAGTGTGTGATATGGGAAATGATATCCGTCTCAGACTGAGTCAGATTCAGTGTTAGGAACAAGTCAGATAGGTTTCTTAAATTTGTAAAAGTAACTAATCTAAAACCAAAGCAAAGTTACTCGAAATAGGATTGATACATAAATGATATACAGTTTCGACATTGACAATATGCACATCAACATTCATTTTTCTATAAATCTAAGACACAGAAACATGCACACAAAGAAACTCACACGCACACATGCACACATATCTGAAGGCAAACAGAAAACAATAAAACTCTGCAGAATATTAATTCGAAAGAACTTCGTCCAAAAAAACAGTTAATTTCATGACAAAAGCAAAATTGAAAATGTTTCAATTGTTAATCCGCTTCTGAAGTCATTCTGCCTCACAGAAGCTGCTAGCATTGGGGTTTCTTCCTGTAACAGTTGCATTCGGCTGAATTCCCTTTTCTGCAGGTAGTGGAGAGGTTCCAATGAATCCTCAACAGGAACCCTCCTTGAGTGGTAAAGATGGCTGATTGGTTTTCAGCTCTCATATGTTACTGTAGAGAAGTACAAGTAGAGATGGAGCAGTGGCCGTTTGTTTCTACGACACGTTGCATTTTCTCCCTCTCTGATCTGAAACAGAGAAGTCCAAAACATAGGGTAGTGATTTAAGGTGAGAGGGGAAAGATTAAAAAGATACCTGAAGGGTAACTATTCTGCACAGAGGATAGTGTGTGTATGGAATGAGCCGGTACCGAAAGTGGTGGAGGATGGTACACCGACAACAATTAAGAGATAATGGATGGGTTTAGATGGTTATGTGTTTAATGTTGGCAAATGGTACTACATCAGATTGGAATGTCTGGTGGGTGCAGATCAGCTGGACTGAAGGGTCTGTTTCCGTGCTGTATGACACTCTGATTACTTCTGGCCTTCATTCTAGCAAGGAGTAAAGTGAAACATCTGTGAAAAGCTTCTAAAAGAATTGCATTTTTTTTCTTTCAGTTTAGGGGTTCATTACAACAGACAATATATGCAATGTAGTCTCAGCATTGTCATGTACAGATGCAGTAAAACATTCCAGTGAGTATACCCAATGGCCTTTGCATGAAACAGCATCATTCAATACACTTTCCCAATCTCTTGCTGAATCTGCTGACTAGAGTTATGTGGCTCATGTACCGGCATTTGAAATTTCTCTGTAACAGTAAGTTCATCAATGTTTCTCCATTTAAGTAGGTTACTGTTATTTTATCTGTTCAACACAACACTGACTTCCCTTAACCCACATTATACTGTTTTCTGCCAGAGTGTTGCTCACGAACTTCCCCTGCCTGTATTCCATTGCAGAGTCTCCATGTCCAGTTAACTGACTATCTTGGTGAATGAGCTAACTGATCTCCACTCCAATCAGTCCCCTCATTCAAATCATTGGTATAGATTGTAAGTAGGTGATAATCTCACACTGATCCCTGAGGCACTCCACCAAGTTACAACTTTACAACCTGAAAGCAAACATTTATCCCAATGGTTTAATCCCCGATAGTTCACCGGGTTTCCTCTGTTTCTGGGCAGCAGCATAGAAAGGTTGGATGGCCTCATCCTACACTGCGTGATGTACTTAGCCATTGAATCACTTCAATCTATTCCTGCTTAAATCCTGAGAGGGCAAAATGGACTCCTCCTGTCTCAATATAACAATGCTGACTGGCTGAATGGGTTCTTTTTTTACCTCCGTAACATTACTGAATGCTTGAGTGAACAACACATGGGTTAGGTCCAGCAGCTGGCTATTCAGCCCCTCACGCTTGCTCCACCATTCAGAATGTGCATTGTTGATGTGATTGTAACTAAACATCCCTTCCATGTCTGTTCCCAATAAACATGAATTCTCTTGTTCATCAAAGATCTATGGACCTTAACCTTGAGTGCTTTTAGTAACCCAGTCTTCACTGCTACTTCGGCATGAGAACACCACGGATCACACAACCCTAAAGGGAAACGAACATTCCTGTCTCAGGCAGAAATGAGAATGCCCTTATTCTCAAACTGTTTTCCCCTCAAACCAAGCACCACTCTTTTGATATAGAAGCAGTCGACAGTTAGGAACATATATCGACCATTCAGCCTCTCAGCCTTGTGCACATTCTCATTAACACACCTAAATCAAATACTTACCAAATTCGGCCTCCACTGATCTCGTGCAAAGACAATTCTAGGAAAGATCATATGAACAATGAACCCGCTAGCAGAATTAAGCCACTCAGCCCATCTTTTCTGTCATGACATTTGACAGCGGCTAAAATATTTCTGAACCCCATTCTCCTGCCTTCTCCGACTGACCAATTATAACTTATTAGTAAAAACGTATATGTCTCTGTATTAAAGACCGTGTGTGCCTGTATATGTTTGTGTGTTTGTGTGTAAATGTCCATATCTACGTGCGCATCTCTGTGTGCATGTGTTATGTGTGTTAGTGTCAGTAATTCAGTTTGTGTGTACCTCTGTCTGCATCGCTGTGCAATGTTGTTTTTTTAAGTAAATAGATTGAAATTGGAATCAAAGTCTCCCTCCTCCTCCTCTCTCTGTCTGTCCCTGTTGTTCATAGAGTTCACAGAATCGCTACAGTGTGGAAACAGGCCCTTCGACCCAGCGCATCCACACTGACCCTTCGAAGAGTAACCCACCCAGACCCATTTCCCAACTATCCTACGTGTACCCCTGAATAACGCCCCTAACCGACACATCCCTGAGCACTATGGGCAATTTAGCATGGCCAATTCACCTAATATCCACATCGTTGAACTAAGGGTGGAAACTCACGCAGACACGGGGAGAAGGTACAAACTCCACACAGACAGTCGCCCGAGGGTGGAATCGAGCCCGGGTGCCTGGCGCAGTGAGGCAGCAGTGCGAACCACTGAGTTTCATGATTAGATTCATACAATACTTCCCTCTGCTGGCCTCCCCACACCACTGCATCAGTGGCAGAGTTCTTAACTCTCTGAGAAGGTAACAAATCCTTGACTGTGAATCTTTCAAATTGCATAGCCGTTTGATTTTTCAAATAATATCTTTGGAAGCACAGAGTAGTTTTGTCTGATAACCTACGATGTTGTTCCTGCGATATTACTACCACTACTGGGCATTTTTCAGGATTTTTCAATACATTCTCACATAATTTTTAAGCATTGAAAGTCACAGAATGAGAAATAAATTCATCTTATCTCCTGACAAAATGGTTCATTCAGAGGTGCGCATTTCCATACTGACAGGTAACCCTCCATCTACCAACATTTGGATGGTGCTGTGAGCTGCTGCCCTCTGTCCCTTCAGATTGAATCCTCGAAGGTTATCACCTTCTGCCACTGGCACTGCAATATGGTGTGGAGGCCAGCTGAGGGAGGAATTGTGTCATTTTAAGCACTACAGAGACTGTCAGACCTGCACCCACATACAGATACTCACAGAGTCACATACAGAGACACAGGTAAAGGGGGTAGTGGGGCGAGATGGATATCGGACACCCCATCACCCGACTTGTCACTTTCTGTCCTATTCCAAGCTGTTTCTGTTGGAATAGGAGATGGTGAGAAATGGAGTGATGGTGGGAGTGGGTGACCCTGCTGTCAATGCTGGTGTAGGTGGGGGCGGGAGATGGTGACGTGTCCAGAGGGAGTCAGTCAACAAAATTGTATCCATGCGTCGCTGTTAGTGAATTAGATATAGTAGAGGGGAAAGAGAGAGAGTGAGAGGGAAGGTGCTGCATGCAGCAGTGAGAGTAGTGGACCATGAGCCTTGTTCGGGGGTCGGTGCTATAACAGATATAAAGTGAGTGTGAGGATGCAGAGAGAATACGGCGATCCTTATC
This sequence comes from Chiloscyllium plagiosum, assembly GCF_004010195.1. NCBI lineage: Eukaryota > Metazoa > Chordata > Chondrichthyes > Orectolobiformes > Hemiscylliidae > Chiloscyllium > Chiloscyllium plagiosum. Next base: position 68,375,169 of record NC_057717.1, on the reverse strand, counting down.
CTGACATGGTGGGGAAGGTTATTGATGCTTGTCCTGTATTGCTGGACATTTCTTCAGACCGCAGATACTGCACTGAGCTTGGTGGTGAGCTCAGACCAGGCTCGGTGGGTCTGGTGGTGTGGCTCCCTCTGGGAAGAGAATGGTCCCCCTCTGTACTAGCCCATCCACCAGGCTCTCCGTGCCCCTGTCGACAAACCGTGGTGTAATTGCCCTTATCTCCCATGCTCGGGGTAAACTGTGCAGGGCAGCTCCAACCTGTGAAAGCTCAACTGTGTGCCCATTGGCCTTTTAATGATAGACCCAGTGCCAGGGATCACGGAATATCCAGAGGCAACCAGGCGATGGTGAGTCCCTCCAGCCATGATGGGTGGGAGATTCGGGCTAGTATTGAATGAGAGGGACACCATGGAGTTGGGTGGTCGTTCATGAGGTGTCTTCGGTAAGATAGCACCAGGAAACTAGCTCAGCCTCATGCAGACAATCCCTCTGTCACACTCAATGAGAATGTCACTGAGACAAATTATTGTTAGATTCAAACCAATGAGTCGAAGACTCTGCTGACCCCAAACCCATTACAACGCTGCAGCTGCTTGACCAATGCACTCCATCACAGGGAAGGAGCTAAACGTCACCTTACCCTTGGGACATAAGGCAGTGGGGAGGGGGTGGTTGAGGTATCAGTGGGGAAGCACTTTATGACAAATCATCATAATTCTATTAGTTCTAAAACAGAGATGGAAAGGGATGAACCAGGTCTAAAATTTAAAATTATAAATTGTTGAAAACCAATTTTGATAATATTAACTAAGCATTTTCCAACGTCGATCGGGATAGATATTCGCAGACAAGGGGGTCAGTTGAGAAGTGAGAAGCTTTCAAAAATTAGATGTCAGTAGTACAGAGACATTATGTCCCTGTTACGGTGAAGGGTAAGTCTGTTACGTGTAAGGAATGCTGCAGGATTGGAGAAGTTGATGTTCTGGTCACAGATAAAAGGGAAGCATATGTCAGGTATAGACAGCAGGAATTGAGGGATTTTTTTCTTAATTCATTCACAGGATGAGGGCATCCCTGGCTAGGCAAGCATCTATTACCCATACCTAATTGCCCAGAGGGCAGTTAGCAGTCAACCACATTGCTGTGGGTCTGGAGTCACTTGTAGGCCAGGCCAGGAAAGAATGGCAGTTTGTTTCCTGAAAGCGTGTCAGTGAAGCAGCTGGATTTTTCCGACAATCGGAATGGACATCATTAGCCTCTTAATTCCTGATTTAAAGTGAATCCTTAGATCAGTCTGAAGGCAACAAGGGTATAATTAAGAGGGAAACTGGGAGCAACAGTGATAGCTTTGGCAAATAGAGTTAAGGAGAATCCAAAGGAATTCTACAAATACGTCAAGGACAAACGAGTAACTGTGGAGAGAATAGGACATCCTTAAAGATCAGCAAGGCTGCCCATGTGCAGAACCACAGGAAATGGGGGAGATACTGGATGAATATTTTGTATCAGTATTTACCGTGCAGGAGGATATGGAAGTTAGAGAGCTTGGGAAATAAGTAGTGACATTTAGCAAAGTGTCTGCATTACGGAGGAGCTGCTGGAAGTCTTAAAACATGCAAAGGAAGGAAAATGTCCTGGCTGTTATTAGATACACACTCGAACTCTGTGGGAAGCTGGGGAAGTGATTGCTGCGGCCCCTTGCTATCATCAATAGCCATAGGTAAAGTGTCAGAAGACTGGAGGTTGGCTAACGTGGTGCCACTACTTAAAAGATTTAACAAGGGTAATAAGGGAAAGGTGGTGTGCCTGACGTCAGTGGTGGGTAAGTTTTTGGAGGGGATTATGAGTCATTGGATTTTCACGTATTTTGAAAGGTAACGACTGATTAGGGATAGTCAACATGGCTTTGTGCAAACAATATTGTGTCTAACTGACGTGGCAGCGATATTTCTGAAGAAACGACTCAAAAGAATGAGGTAGAGTGGTGTACATTGTCGATATGGAATTCAATAAGGAGTTGAATAACTTTGTGTATGGTCATCTGTTTAACAAGGTTGGTTCATATGAAAGCCATTTGTATATAAAACTGGCTCAAAGGTAGGAGACAGAGGGTGGTGGTAGAGGGTTGCAATATCCTGGCAAAGATTTGCAATGCTCCCCATGCTGTGCAGATTGTCCAGTTTATGGAGTAATCCCCAAGCACGGCCTGCACAGCTCTCCATCTTAGCCGTTGCCTTACCCCTGTTTATGTTGTCTAGGCTGGTTCTGTGAAGCCCATGCTGTACAGATTGTCCAGTTTATGGAGTAATCCTCAAGCACGGCCTGCACAGCTCTCCATCGTAGCCGTTGCCTTACCCCTGTTTATGTTGTCTAGGCTGTTTCTGTGAAGCAGATTCAGAATTTGAGGCAATGGACCATTCTAGCGGATCTGGCAATGTCTCTATTCAATGTTTGCTTTCTTGGAATTGGACACACCATTGTCTCACTTATCCCGTTATTCCAATCACCCCATCTCCTTATCCACATTTTCAGCAAGTTATCAGTTAATTAATTATTTGTGTTGTTTTTCTGTATCTTTCCCTGGCCTTGTCTTTTGACTCCCTCCTAAATCGATTGCTGGCATGGTGAAGCTCAGAACCATTGATAAGGTGTGTGTCAATCTGTTGTTGTTCCCTTCCCGATGTGTCCCATGTTGTACTCCATGGACAGGGGTGTTCCAGCAGCTCTGACTCACCTGTTAGAAACTTGGTATGCTCCTGCTCACGGAACGCCTCTGCTTATCTCTCTCAGTTGATCATGCGGTCAGTAACACGAGGAAAATCCTGGAGTATAATTGCAAAGGAACAGGCATCTAACTTGTAGTTGAGGGGCTTCTGACTGAGTCCTGTTATTGAAAAGTTAGTGGAGGTGCTAGAGATGAGTTGCTGGTCGTTGAACTGTAAGCTGCGTCAGACATACAGGGCAATCCTAAAGATTTGCTGACCCAACTCTGGATGGATCATGGGGACTGCAATTACAGCATTTGGGTCTGTAACATGAACAACAATTGGAGTAAAGGCTGCCGAGAAGGGAATCTCTGAAACCACGGAATGTGTGTGTGGGGAAAATGAGTTGCTATATCTGTCTGTGTTCTCGCCTGGACAAGCACATACTCTCACTCTCCCCGTCCGATCACACACACACACACACACGTATGCATATATAAATCTGCGGGGTGAATTTGCATTTGCCCATTTGCAGACGCATTTTATTTTGTTGCAAAAAGATACAAATTGTAGACAGTCAGTCAATGTGATATTTTGTAAATTCCTACTTTGTAAATAAAACCAGTCTGACTCCAGGTGAAGACACAGACAGCATCCAAGCAAGGTCTCAGGATTAGAATACATTGTCTAACCGCAAGTGTTACTTCATTTACATCGATAATACTTGAAGGTATCTCCAGGCAGTGACTTGAAATAAATTCTGCGACTTGTATAGTAATCAATGAAACTTGCATCTTCATTCTAACTGATTAAGTATTTAACAGCCATCTTAGGTTTGTGGACAATTCATGTGCATAAGTTGTACAATCCTTTGATCTTTTCCTTGTAACTCCTCTGTTTAAGGTCTTCCTCTCTCTTACACTTGATGAAGGAGCAGCGCAATAAAACCTGGTGTCTACAAATAAACCCATTGGGCTCTAACTTGTTGTCATTTGATTTTTGACCTTGTTCAACACAGTCCAAAACCAGTGGCTCCATATTATGGCTTTTACTAGTCAGCTAATCCTCTCCCCTAGCAAGTAAATCGTTCCTAACCCCATGTGTTCTTTTCTTGCATATTAATCTTTTGCAAGACACTTTACGAACTGACGTCTGATATTCAAGATATAATACATCTATATGATCTCCATTATCCACCTTGCTTGTTCATTTTTTTAAGGAAAGCTAGTCAAATCATTCAAACGTGATTTATCCTTCATAAAACTATGTTGACTGTTCTAGATTGTGGCTTGACTTTGGAAATCTCCTCTTATTAATTCCTTCATAACGGATTCTAATAATTTGTCTTCAATCCCAATAGTTTTCTTACTACTTGTTATTCCCCAGTGAAGCTGGTTATTCGAAGTCCTTCCATTTCTATAACTTCGACATTGCCTTTCACAATTCCTGTGCAACAGGCACAAGGCTGTATAAGATCTGCTCCAATTTCTCTGTAAGAGACATGAGTGGCTGATTGGACTCATTCTATTCCTGCTTTGCACACTCGCTGGGCTGAATGTTCTCCTGGTTTTCTACGTTATAGTCTCGATGGCTTGCATGTCCTGCTCCTGTTCCTGACCAAGCCGCTAAAGATCTCAATGTCCACCTCCATTTGCTCAATGACAGGTTTGGGGACTTATGGAATCTTCCTGCTCAAATGTCACTTTTCAAGGGCTGAACTATGCAGGCAAGTTGCGTTTCCCACACTGGTTAGCTCAGTGGTTAGCACTGCTGCCTCACTGCACCAGAGATCCTAGTTCAATTTCAGTCTTCAATTTCCTTCCACACTCCCAATATGTGCAGGTTAGTTGGATTGGCCACACTAACTTAACCATAATGTCTGGGGATGTGGAGGCAAGGAGCATCAGTCACGGAAAATGCCAGGTTATAACGATTGGGCGGAATGGGAGGCGGTGATTGAATGGGATGGCCTTCCGAGGATCAATGTGGAGTCGATGGGTCAAATGGCCTGCTTCCACACTGAAGGGGCTTTACGATTAACACCTTCATTGCAGAAATCAGTTGAGGGAACAATCTTTGAGTTCATTCCAACATCCTTTCCGAAGTGAGGAGATTAAATCTGTGTGCACTACTCCAGATGTGTTCTCACTAAGACCCTGTACAGCAGCAGCAACACTTTACCAGCCTGCTGTAAGGTTCCCACCCAGGTTAGGGCAGTCTCAGCTGTCTGGGAATACACAGCATTGTTGAAAGGTCATTGTCCTGCTCCATTCCACCAGCATGATGGGCGATCTGGTAATAATTTCACAATAACCTTGAGAAGAAAAGGGAAGGTGTGGCGAAATGATATCAATGTTGAAATATCACCAAGCAGCTTGCCTGAATCTACCATTAACCTCGCCAGAGCTCACGTCACTCAGATTCCACAGAATTTGGTAAGATGGAGCTTAGCAACAGCAAGAAGATGCAAATATTGATGAGAGTTATACATCAAAATTGTGATACAATTGTTGGGTATGTTACAAAACAGGAAATTAGATATACACGTTTGTGGATACTGCAGTAATAATGGATAGCTTCAAGTTACATCTAAAGAGTGTTAACCCAAGTGAATGTTAATGCTGGGAAAATGGATTACATGAGCGTATGTGAGATGGGTTGCTTTAACGATATAATGAGCTCCGAACTAGAGATACCTCTGTTCTGGAATTGATGGTGTATGATCAGAAGAGCTAATTGAAGACATTGTTGTAAATGAGCTTTTGCGAATAGTGATCTTAATATTTTGAATGTAAATGACATCAGAATACAAAACAGTTTTTTTTATATTACTGGTACATACCTAACTCATGCAAGCCATTAAGATACGAGGATAGATTTGGCTTCCGTGAATTTGAAAAGTACATTAAATGATTGAATGAAAGACGGGAAATGTCTGTTATTTATACAAACATTGTAAGGTCAGAGTTGGCCATTCTGAATTGCCCATTGTGTTAGGTGCATTAATCAGAGGGATTGAGTCTGGGTGGGTTGCTCTTCGGAGGGTCGGTGTGAATTGTTGGGCCGAAAGGCCTCTTTCCACACTGTAAGTAATCTAATCTAAAAAAAAACTTAAAATAAATGGCAAAGACCAGTGGGAAAGTAGCAGATTGGGAAAACTTGAAACGTCAAAAGAGAGCAACAAAAAAGCTATGAAGAAACATTAGATAGATTATGAGAGTAAACTACGTCAGAATATAAAGATAGATAGCAAATGATTCTATAAATACATAAAATGAAAATAGTGGCTAAGCTAAGCATTGGTCATTTAGAGGGTGAGAAGGGGGATTCAGTAATGGGATATGAGGAAATAACCGAAGAATTGAACAGATATTTAGTCGGCCTTCACAGTGAAGGACACTAATAGCATGCCAGTAAATGTCCAAGGGAGGAAGGTAGGTGAGGACCTGGAAACAACCATTCCCATGAGAAAGATAGTATTGGGCAAGTTAATGGATCTAAAGGTAGGTAAGTCTCCTGGCCCTGATGGAATGTATCCCAGGGTACTAACAGAAATGGTGGGAGAAATAGCAAATGCATTTGTGGAAATTTTTCTAAATTCACTGGACTCTGGACTCTGATGCAGTTCCAGAAGATCGCAAAACAGGAAATCAAACGCCGTTGTTTAAATAGGGACGTAGGAAAAAAGTGGTCAATTATAGACTGGTTAGCCTAACATGTGTAGTTGGGAAATGCTTCAATTTGTAAGTAAGGTATAAATAGCACGAACCTAGATAGAAATTGTCCCATTGTACAGACACAGCATCAGTTCATGAAATGCTGATCATGCTTAACTAATTTATTGGAAATGTATGAAGACATTATGACCAGAGGGACTCAGTAGATGTGGTGTACCGAGATTTACAACAGGCATTCGTTACAGTGCCGCCAAAAAAAAAAGCTGCTGCAAAAGGTAATGGTGTGTGTCATTACGGGTAATGTATTAACATGCATAGAGGATCGGTTAACTAACAGGGAGTAACGAGTGGTTGTGGTGTGCCTCTGGGATCAGTCCTGGGACCGCAATTATTCACAGCTTACATGGACGATTTGGAGTTGGGGACCACTGTAGTTTCTCAATGATTGCGGATGATACGAAAATGAGTGGCAGAGCAAAGTGTGCAGAGGACTGATAAACATTACAACGGGACATAAATAGTTTAAGTGAGTGGGCAAAGGTCTGGCAGATGGAGTACAATTATAATTAATGTGAAGTCATCCATTTTGGTAGGAATACTAGTAAAAAAGACTATTATTTACATAGTAAAAAATGCAGCATGCGTCTGTGCAGAGGGACCTAGGTGTCCTTGTGCATGAATCACAGAAGTTGGCCTGCAGGGGTAACAAAAAGTTATCATGGCGAATGGAATTGTGTCCTTCATTGCTAAAGGGATATGGGTTTAAAAACAGGGAGGTAAATGTTGCAGCTGTACAGGGTGCTGGTGAGGCCATACCTGCAATACTGTGTGCAGTTTTGGTCTCCCTACTTGAGAAAGGATGAGCTGGCACTAAAATGGATGTAGAGGAGGTTCCCTAGGTTGGTTCCGGAGTTGAGGCAGTTGGCTTATGAGGAGAGACTGAATGGACTGGAATTATATCCTGATTGGAATTTGAAATAATGAGAGGGATCTCATAGAAACATATGTGACTTTTAAGGGAATAGATAAGATAGAAATAGGGAGGATGTTTCCAGTAGCAGGTGAAACTAGGACAAGATGGCTAAGTCACAAAATTAGGTGGAGTAGATTTAGGACTGAATTGAGAAGGAACTTCTTGACTAAGAAGGTTGTGAATCTGTGGAATCCCCTGCCCAGTGAAATAGTTGAGGTTTTGTCATTGAATGTTTTTGAAGCTAAGGTAGATTTTTTTTGTGCAGTAAAGGAACAAAGGATTATGGTGAGCGGGCGGGTAAGTGGAGCTGAGGCCATGAAATGATCAGCCATGACCTTTGTAATGCTCCGAGTTCTTCTGTAACGGGTCAATATGAAATGGGAATCATATTTGATCAACTGGTTGATCAAATGGAGAAGCAATGCATGCAAAGCATTTGGATTTTTAGAAAGATCTTGGTACAGGCGTGGCCTTGTCTGCAAAGCCAAATGTTACAGGGTTGGGGCTAAAATATGAACATGGTTTTATAATAAGAGAGCTGACAGGAAACAGTGGAAAAGTGAAAAGAAATCAAACGATATGTTTTGAAGTGGAAGGATCATGGCTTGCCGCAGGGATCGGTGCTTGGGCCTTTGCTGTTCCCAATGCGTGTCAAACACTTAATTGAGGGAATCAAATGCAATGCTCCCAAGTCTGCTGCAAGCACTAAATGAGATCGGATTGTGAATGGCTGAGGAGAATGTAAAAAGCTCCAATGTGATTGAGACAAGTGGAGTGAATGAGCAAATACGTGGCAGATGGAGAGCAATGGGGGTGGATGTGACGGTGTGTACTTTGGTGGGAATAGTAGAACAGCAACCTATCATTTAAAAAGGGATTAGTTGAAACATGTTGACCTTAAAGGGATTTATGTTCTGTTTTTGTTTCCTCTGTGCAAACCTCCGAGGTCCATGCAAGGCAGTGAGTTCTGAACCCAGAAACCAATTCTGAGAATGGCATTAGCACGCTGACCAGCGTACACAGTCCCACAGTGTATAAGTAGCTGTAACATTGAAAAGGATCTGGATCTCCTTGTACACCAGTCACTGACAGCAATATTGCAGGAAAGAGCAGTTAGGAAGATAAATGCTGTGTTGACCTTCATCTCAGGGGGATTTGAATCCAGGAGTAAGGGTGTCTTACTAAAGCTGTACGGGGCCTCGGTGAAGGAGGCCCAGGACCTCCATGTCCTCGGCAAAGTGGGAGGGAGAGTTGAAATGTTTGGCCACAGGGCGGTGTGGTTGATTGGTGTCCCAGAGATGTTCCCTAAAGCGCTCTGCTAGGAGGCGTCCAGTCTCCCCAATGTAGAGGAGACCGCATCGGGAGCAATGGATACAATAAATGATATTGTGGAGTCTGTTTAAAGGTGGCGGAAATGTCGGCGGATGATTTGGTTTATGCTAAGGTTGGTAGGGTGGAAGGTGAGCACCACGGGGGTTCTGTCCTTGTTACGGTTGGAGGGGTGGGGTCTGAGCGTGGTGATGCGGATGTGGACGAGATGCGTTGGAGGGCATCTTTAATTGCAGTCTCTGAAGAAGGAGGCCAACTGCTGTGTTTACAGAACAGCACCACTCTAACCCAGATTGTAACTATTCCTCTCTTTGGGAACTGGACATAGCTGAATAATTTTCCACATTACCAGAGAGATGTCAGAGTTGTCAGCTTAGTGGAAATGGTATACTGAGAGATTATCCCAGTCAAAAAGTTACAGATTGTGTTTGAATATGATGCTGGTTCTGCTGCTGCTGCTGTGGTCTACAGCACCACATCAATGTCAGGAATTCTGTATTTAAGAAAGTTCAAAGAGTTACATCATCGAAAGTATTTACAGAGGAGTTTTGACTTGGAAATGAATTGAGTGCAACGAAGAATTAGTGCTGAAAGAGGGATTTGCAGGTCATGGACTCTTAGAGTCATACAATATGCAAACAGACACTTCAGCCCAACTCATCCATGCTCACCAGGTTTCCTAAACCGAATTAGTTCTATTTTTCTGCTATTGGCACATACCCCTCCAAACCTTTCCTATTCATATACACATCAGATTGTCTTTCAATTGTTGTAATTGCACTCACCAATACCACTTCCTCTGACAGCTTGCTACATATAAACACCAATCTTTGTGAGAAACAGCTGCCCTTAGATCTATTTTAAATATCTTCTCTCTCACCTTAAACTTACCCTCTCTGGTTTTGGACACCACCACCCTGGAGAAAAGGCTTTGGCGATTTATCCTATTCATGCCACTCATGATTTTATAAAGGTCACCACTCAGCTTCCTATAAAAAATGAACAAAATCCCTGCCTCTCTAGTGGGTGGCACGGTGGCACAGTGGTTAGCACTGCTGCCTCACAGCGCCGGAGACCCGGGTTCAATTCCCGCCTCAGGCGACTGACTGTGTGGAGTTTGCAAGTTCTCCCCGTGTCTGCGTGGGTTTCCTCCGGGTGCTCCGGTTTCCTCCCACAATCCAAAGATGTGCAGGTCAGGTGAATTGGCCATAGTAAATTGCTTGTAGTGTTAGGTTAGGGGTATGGGTGGGTTGCGCTTCGGCGGGTCGGTGTGGACTTGTTGGGCCGAAGGGCCTGTTTCCACAATGTAATGCAATGCAATGTAATGTAATATATCTCAAAACCTCCTGACTCCGTCACGTCATTTTAAATACTTTTGTCCCCTTTCCAGGTTATAGCATCCTTCCTGTAGCAGGGTGACAAGAATTGTACTTAGTACTCCAAAAGTGGCCTTAACATTTTCTTGTACAGCCGCAACATGATTTTCCAATTCCTATAGTCAATGGTCTGACTGATGAAGGTAAGTGTGCCTAATGCCTTCTTCACTGCCCTGTCTACTTGCGACTCCACTTTCAAGGAACTATGTACCTGCAGCCTGGGCTTCTCTGTCCGAATACACTTCAGAATATCCTAACGCCAACTGTATAAATCCTGCCCTAATTTGTCTAAGAAAATGCAATACCTCACATTTATCTGCAGGAAGCTCTGCCTGCCAATCCTCAGCACACTTTCCCAGTTGATCACGATCTCATTGTTCGCTAAGATAACCTTCTTCACTGTCCACTATTAACACCGATTTTGGGGGGTTGGCTACGAACTGACAATTCATGGTTACTATATTCTCATCCAAACCATTTACAAAACAATGAACAGCAGCAGGCTGGTCTTTGTGGCACACCACTGGTCACAGTCCTTCAATTTGAACAAGACATCTCTCCCAGCACCATCTGCTACTTAGTGTCAAGCCAATTTTATATCTAATTGTCTAGCTCTCCATGATCCCCTGTGATGTTACCTTATTAACCAGGCTACCATGAGGAACCTTGTTGGGCCTCACTAAGGTCCACGTAGACAACGGTTGCTGCTTTACCTTCATCTATCTTCACAATCACCTCTTCAAAAACTGAAATCTCGTTTGTGAGACATGGATTCCTAGATACAAATATCCCTAATCAGTTCTTGCCTTTCCAAATACATGTAAATCCTACCTCTCAGAATCTCCTACAAACACTTACCCACCCTTGACATCAAACTCACTGGTCTGTAGTTCCCTGGGATTTCCTTGCAGCTTTGTTACACATAATGTAACCACATTTGCTGGCTTCCTGTCCTCCAGCACCTCAACTGTGGCTGTCAATGATACACAAAAGAAAGTCAACAGAGCTGCACATTTCGTAAGCCAGAAACTAAGACAGAAATGTGCTGGCAATGCTCAACAGGTCTGCTGGCATGTGTGCAGAGAAATCAGAGTTAATTGTTACAACACGGGGTAAACTCCTCCGTCCCCCACAATCCCCCCAACCCCCGCGCTAATTTAAACTTGCAGCACAGTAAAGATTTAACCCGTGCTGTAATCTAAAAATTCGGAAGGCCAAGAACCATCCTAAACGTCACTATTTAAAGTAAAAATTAACAACTTTAAAAACAAAATTTACGAGAGAATAGTTAACTAACATCTATTTGCAACTTCTTTCTCTGACCTATCTTTTACATTCTCTTCTACAATACTGGTCCGGTAACCTTCCCCCCTCCCCCCGCACCAATTAAGATTGACCAAAGCATTCAAATTTCAGAACCATCCAGCTGTCGTATCTTCTCGTTGTATCCTCCTCTTTCTGCTTTTCTTCTCCTTAGAATTTCTGTTTCACACGTCATTGATAAATAAAGGGGCATGTCGGAGAGCTACTCTCCGGGCAGTCTGCAGATGGTGGTGGTGTGGCAGTTCTCCCCCAACTTTTCATTTTTTTGGCTTTATACCCCAAAGCAAAGGGTCATTTCATTCTTTTTAATTTTGTCAAAATGCAAAAATCAAATTCCAGGATAGTTTAGTTTCTTGGGACATAATTTAAACTGATTGATCGAATTTGATTTTATTGTTGTCTCATAGCATCCTAGGTACTGCCAGCTGCTGGACCAAATGTTACTTTGTAAATTTTCCAGAACACACTGTGCTTGTAAATCCTTCAACTTTCTTAAAAGTGCAGTACCCTTTACACGTTCATAACACCTACCCTCTCAAAAGAACCATCATAATGAAAACACGGTCTCATTTGTTTTTCTATTTTTTTAAACACATTACCATAGCATGCAGGTTACTTAAATCTAAGTTCACCTTAACTTCTTCCCATATACCTATATTTAACATTGGTAAATACAAATCTCGTCTAAACTTTATCAGTTAAATATGTGAGAACGCATCGGCGATTACATTCTTACGACACACTGCATGTACAATTTTAAAATTAAAAGTCTGTAACATCAGACTCCAATGAAATAGTATTTAAAACATTCAAAGAATGTAAGCAGATTGGGATCCACGTACACAACCGTCTCCAACACGCTGTTTGTGAATACACGTTAAAATGTCATAAGGCTAGTACTAAACTCAATAGTTCTTTCCCAATCGTGGAATATTTTCTCTGGTAGATGTCGAGCTTCTTTGAAAAATACAATCGCATCTCATCGTCCGGTAGCAGTATAGCTCCAACTCCTATGTCACTAGCGTCGATGGCAACTTTGAAAGCTTTCAAAACGTTTGGTGTAGCTGAAACTGGTTTGGTGGTCAATATTTCTTTTTAATGGTCGAATGCCTTCTGGCATTGGTCTGTCCACTAAAACTTTGTGTTCTTCTTCAGCAAATCGGTTAACGGTTCCACTACACTGCTGAAGTTTGGAACAGATTTCTGATAGAATCCATTGAATCTTAAGAAGCAAAGCACCTTTTTCTTCGAGATTGATCGTGGAAATTCCTCGTAAGCTTTTGCCTTTGCGGTCCATGGGATCAACCTTCCATGACCGATATTTTGTCCCAAGAACATCACGTCTGCTTTTGCGATTTCAGTTTTGTTTAACTTTACCACCAGTTTTTTTTTTCTCGTATTCATTCAAAGAGCTCTGCCAACTGTACCAAGCGATCTTTCCAGGACTTACTAAAGACCAATACATCGTCCAAATGGTCTGCACAGTTTATTAACCAGGTCAGAACTCTGGTCCTGAGTCTTTGGAATGTGTTGGATGCGTTCTTCATTCCAAATGACATCACTTTGAATTGATACAGTCCATTTGGCGTTACAATTCAGAAACTGCCTCTGATAAAGGTACTTGCCATTAACCACGCATTATGTCCAACTTGGTGATGTAAGTGACTTGTCCAACTTTCTCGATACAGTCCTCCAATGTAGTGTTGGATATAAGTCTGATTTTCCAATAATCCAAGCAAAATCATTGAGTCCCATCCGGTTTGGGAAAGAAGATGATCGGTGAGCTCCACTCGCTCTGGCTTGGTTCGATGATGTCCTCGTTGAGCATGGTCTCCCCCTCCTTCTGGACCCGTCTGGCATTGAGAGGATTAAGCTGATAGAGGTGTTGTTTTATCGGAACCGTATTCAGGTACAATGACATTAGCTCTTCCCATATGATTCTTAAATCTGTCCGCATATTGCAATAACAAACTTTTCAACTGTGTCCTATGCTCCCGAGACAGAGAGTTTATTAACCTATCCTTCTGCTCAAGGACTTTTACATTTTTAGGCACATCAAAATTCACAACATTTGGAACTTATTTCTAACCCTGTAGGGCAGTAACTAACACTTGTTCCTCCAATTCTTTCTCTCCTCTACTTTTCAGGATGGTGCACTCATTTATAAGCCACATAAAGGGGTCTTCGAATGTGGGAATTGGCAACAGAGGTGCTACTTTCATTACTGCCTGTGGCCTACCTATCATTTGGCATGTATGACACGTTTGCCAAAATGTAACCACATCTTTGTGCATTCCAGGTCAATAAAAATGTTTTTGTCCCTTAGCCTGAGTCTTTCGTACCCCTTGGTGACCTCCCACAGGTAATTCACGTGCTACCCATAACACTTCTTGTCTCTATCTGGTGCATTTCAGCATATTCCCCTCTGCACTAACCTGTCGTAGTCTCCATTTCCATCTTAGGATTCTATATTTCTGATAATAACCCTCAGGAATATCTCTGCCTCTCTTTCAGAGTACACATCCACGTATATATCTTTTATCATCTTGCCTGTCTTTTGCAAATTCCTTCGCCTTTCAGGACTAAACATCTCTGTCTGTTCAGGTTTTCCCTGCACCATTACGTCAAACAGGATATCAGCTAACTGAACCTTAACTCCTTCATCTTGTCTTTAGTTTGTACTTCATGTTGTGACTTATGATAGTGGGATCTAGTTACTGGACAGTCTGTGAAAATATTAGGATAGTTCTGTTTTAACTACTCAGTTTCTTGGTCTTCCTTTGGCTTCTGCACAACAAGAGGTGTCGCTCCCAACTTGGACCCTTTAAATCATTCCCGGGAACAAACTGGATTCCTAGAAATGACACTCTGTCAGTCACTCCCACGGTTAATTCCCAAGACTTGAGAAGGCACTCCTTCTTCTTCTCCCCCGTTGTTTCTGAGTAAACTTTAGACACAGAGGTGAATTCTTTATGGAGATTAGGTACAAACTCCATTCCCAGCCTCTACCTAGGCTGTGCACTATCGTGCAGCTCCTCGGCTTTTGTTGGGGCTTCCTTTAATACATTTAATACATTTACTAATGCCACTGGCTTAGCTTCTTTTACCACATCTTCTCCCATAGTGCCTTTCTTAACAACCTGCACTGTGACTTTACGTATCCCACCTTATGGCAGTGATACACCTTTTTTCAGTGTCTTTCTAAAACCACCGGCACTCTAAATTTCTGTGTCCCACTCTAATGCAGTGAAAACACCTGAGGCCTCTCATCTCCTTTACATCCTCTAGGGAATCGTCTTTAACCTGTGCTAAACTCTTATTCTCTACAGTTTCTTTCATAGTGTAGCATCTCCGATTCTCCCAAATTCGATCCTTGACAGGAGGAAATTCTGGCTGGAAGCTTCTCGTATGCAGCAACATGTATTCATCTGCTAAGTCTCCTGCCCTTAATTTCTGAACTTTCTGTTCCTCCACGTGAATTCTTATCATATCTGGAAGTGAATTTTTCAAATCCTTCAGCGGAATAATCTCCATTAGAGCCTCCTAGGTCATATCTATCTTTAAAGCAAGCATCCATCTGTCAAAATGCCTGTGTTTGATTATTTCAAAATGCCTGTGTTTGATTATTTCAAACTCAAAATAAGACTGACCTGATTACTTCTTTATGTTTCTCTGTTGCTGACTATATGATTCTGGTACCAATTCGTGAGCACTTAAAATACCTTGTTTGACGTCTTGAGAATCTCTTGACACCTCATCTGACAGTGGAGAAAATACTTCACTCGCCCTGCCTACCAGTTTAGTCCGAAATAGCATTACCCATAAATCGTTAGATCACTCCAAATACCTAGCCAATTCTTCAAGTGAGATAAAGAAGGCTTCAGCATCCTTCTCATTAAAATGTTGCAGAGTATTGACATCGTTGCAGCGAACACGACCTTCTCTTTTAATCTCCATCTTGTTAATGTGACTTACGCTGACTCAATCACAACTTCTCATGTTCAAATTCTCTCTCTTTTTGGTCAGCTAAGAACCTTCTCCGTCTCTCTTTTTTTCTCTCTCTCTCTGTCTTGCTTTCTGTTTCTTCTCTCTCTCTTATTCTCTCCCTTTGTTTATCTTTAAACTGCATTTTCCTCAATTGGAATTTAAGTGTTTTCTCTCACTCTACTGCACTTGTCTGTGTTTCTGACATATCTTTGTGTTTGAGAAATTCCCGGACAATTTCAGATTTACTTTTATCCTTGGTTATATCCAAACCTAACTTCTTTGCTAATTCTAAAAGTTTGGCCTTTATCTTTCCTTCCAAGATTTCGTGGCAAATTGGAGAATCATCTTCAAACCCCTCTTACCATTTTTAGCAGCCATTTCTCTCACCTTTAATTTAAAAAAAAAACACAAGATCGAAATTAAACAAGTTGTATCACTGACGTTTTATTTAAAGATCTCGGTCACGAACGTGCAAATGTTTGAATATATTTTGTTTTCTTTTCATCCCTCAAATCTATTTAAATCTCAGACTGGATCTGCCTAAACTTGTTCATATCGTGGACGAAAGCCCCCAAGCTGTTACGACACAGGGTTAACCCCTCTTCTAATTTAAACCAGCCACACAGAAAACGTTCACCTCATTTCATAATCTGTTAAATTTCGAGAGGCAAATATACATTTACAGAGGTCACTATTTAAAGTAAAATTAACAATTTGTTATTTAAGTACAACAGAGAATAATAAAACAAACAACCATTTAGAACTCCCTTCGGTTAAACGTATCTTTTACCTCCAACTCTACAATGCTGGTCAGATAAAACAAAAAAAAGATTAAGGATTACAAAAAAAAATCACGTTTCAAAGCCAGTCAGCTTTGTCGATTCTCCTTTGTAGACTTTCCTCTGTACAGTTTTCTCTCGGTTGGCTTCGATGTTCTGCTGTGTAAACCTCTTATAGACAGGTACCTTGCAGGAAGTCCTTCAGCTCGCAGTCTATATTTCTGGATGTCCTTGCTAGTTCTCCCCCTAAATGTTCAAAATGTCCAGTTTTATACCTCGAAACATTGGACCATTTCATTGCTTTTCATGTCATCAAATATTTCAAAGTCAATTTGATTTCAGTGTGTTGGGGCAAATTTTAAACTGGGCGAATCTGAATTGGTTTTCGTTTTGTGGCAACTCAGCTATTGATTTCACAGTCAAATATTACATTTAACTTCTTTCAGAACACTTTGTGCCAGCTTCCAGTCTCTCTTAAATGTAACATATATCTCTACACCTTCATAGCAATAACTTTTATCTGCACTACATAGCTTTCCATAAATTTGATCAACTTAGTAATCTCACATACTACTCTTTTCTGTTCCAAAAAGACCCATTTTCTCTCATCCTTCCTTTACCTAAATCCTTCTTTCCAGTTATCATTCCAATTACTTACAATGTTACTGGTATTCTTCGACAAAGAATTACATTGTGTGTATGTGTGTGTGCGTGTATATGTGTGTGTGTCTATGTGTGAAAGTATGTGTGTGTGTGCTTGCATGAGTGTGTGAATGTGTGTCTATGTGTGTATGCATGTGCGTGCGTATGTGTATATGTGTGTGTATGTGTGTGTGCATTTCGGGAATAATTCTGTGTAACTGGACTGAGATGAAAGAATGAGAAGTAATCACATTCCCATATGAAAGAGTAAATGTGCAACGTTTCCAAGCTTTCTGATATCAAAAAAGATGTAAAAACCTCCTTTATTCATGGATTGGGAAAGTGAAAAAATGATGATCATGGACCGAACAGTAGTAATGTAATGAACCTTTTCTGGGATAATTGAACGACCAAATATTTAGTTTTCTTTTGAGAGTTTAAATTCAGCTTTTGTTTTCAATTCTATGTTGCATACATTTTTCTCAATATGCAATCAACATCGGTAACAAAACCAGAAGTTGCTGGAAATGCTCAGTAGTTCTGTCATTGTCTCTTGTGAGAAAGCAGATACAATATAATGTAGAGGAATGGGTCTGGGTTGTTTGTGTTTTGCCAATAGTGGTCAGCGATGTGCCGCTTAGGTGCATTAGTCATGGGTAAATGCAGAGTAACAGAGTTGGGGAATTGGTCAGAATGGGTTACTCTTCAATGGGTCAGCGTGGACGTGTTGTTTTAAATGGCCTGTTTCCCCACCGTATGGATTCTATGATTCTATGATTTCTTCATAAAAAGGGTGGTCAGTGCCTGGATCAAGAATGTCTCCGAACATGCTCAGTGCATATTGAAGTGGGAGGGTAAACAGACAGCGGTCGTGGTTCACATTGACACCAATGACATCGGTAAGAAGAGTGAAAGGTTGGAAGGTCCTGCAAAGAAAGTTCGGGGAGTTAGGAGTGAGTTTAAAAGCAGGACCTCCAGGGTTGTAATCTTGGGATTACTCCCCGGGCACCTGGAAGTGAGACAAGGAAGAGGAAGATAGTCGAGTTGAATATGTGGCAAAGAGCTAGTTGGGGAGGAGGGTTTCTGAGTTTTGGATGATTCGGATCGCGTTCAGTGCAGGTGGGAACTGTACAAAAAGGAAAGTGTGCACTTTAACTGGAACGGCCCCAACATCCTGGAAAGGAGGTGTAATCGTGCAGATTTAAGCTAATGATACAGGAAGATGGGAACCAAAGCAGCAGGTCAGAAAATGAGCAGAAAGTAAATGCTTGTCAAATAAACAGGCAGAGCCATTTTAATGACCATGCTGAGGGAAGGAATCATAACATTTTTAAAAACATGAGTTGAAAGTTGAAGTATATGATAGGCTCACTATTATCAGGGATCAGTAAATAAGGATGGAGAGTCTGTGAACGCAAGTATTAAAAGAGAAAGATAAATCAATAGAACCTATGCTAAAAAACGTTTTGAATTAAATTTGTGCAGTATTTGGAATAAAATGAATGAACTGACAGCGCAAACAGAGATAAAAAAATGGCATGGTGTGCATGACTGAAATGTGGTTACATGAACGTCAGGACTGGGGTGTTAAATGTCCAAGGCTGCTCAGTATTCAGACAAGAAGGAACAACAGGTGGAGTGCCTGTATTGGTTAAGAATTATATCAAGGCTGTATTAACAAATGATATTAGCACGTGGGACAAAACCGATGAATCAGTCTGGTTTGAAATAAAACACATAAAAGGAAACCCATTGGCATGAGCATTTCCAGCCCAAAAAACCACTCCCCCCCCCCCCTCATAAATTACTTTCAAAGTAGGGAATAGCATGAACCAGGGAATAACGATGGCTTCAGACAAGGGAACAAGAGTGATTATGGGAATGTGAGCATGCATATTGACTGGAGTAATCAATTTGGAAAGGGGAGCCTCAAAGAACAATGTGTCGAATATATGACGGATTATTTCATTGATTAACATGTAATGGAACCAACCTTAGAACTGGCTCTGGTATTACGTAATGAGGAAGGAGTGATAAATCATATTGTAGTACAGGATCATCTTAGAAAGAGTGACCAAAACAGGCTGGATTTTCACATTCAGACTGTAACAGTGAAGACAGAGTCACATAGGATAGGTTTAGTGTTGGACAATGATAATTATATTGGCCTGAGGAAGGGCTCGGCCTGATGGAACATGTTAAAAAGATTAAAGTGCATGACATTTGAAGAACAGTGGCAACTACTTAGAGAGATAGTCAAAACCCCTCAAATAAAGTGTAATCTTGAGTGGAAGATGGAATTGTAAAAGCAATCTATGTCTTAACACGGAAAGTCAACAATAACATGAAGGTTCTTGCCTGGTGGTATTATCACTGACTGGTAATCCAGATAAAGTTCTGGGGAACTCAGGTTCAAATGCCGCCATGGCAGATGGTGGAATTTAAATCCAATATGAATCTGCAATTAAGAGTCTATTGATGATAATGAATCCATTGCTCATTGTTGGAAACACCCATATGTTTCATGAATGTTCTTAGAGACAGAAACAACCATCCTCACCTGCTCTGACCTATATGTGAACCCATACAAACTTGGTTGACGCTTAACTGCCCTCTGGGCAATTAGGGACACACAATGAGTGCTGTCTAACCAGCGACATGCTCATCCTTTAATGAATTAAAGGAAAATACTTTACTTGTCAGCAAATGGTTACTGAAAACAAAATCAAAGTGGCTACAAAGGAAAATGAGTAGAAAACATAAGAAATAATAAAGAACACTTCTCCGAGTAGACAAAAAGTAACAGAATGCTGAAAGTAAATGTTGGCCATTGAGAGGATGAAAATGGCGAGGTAATAATGGGAAACTCAGAAATGGCAGAGGTAAAACCAACATTTCCTATTTTCACAGTGCAAGATAATTTCTTCCCAAAATTTAAAACAACTGCAAAGGATCATGATAGAAGTACGATGACGAGGAAGAAGATATTAAATGCATTGATGGGATTTTAGAAAGGTCAGACCCTCTGGCTGCAGACTATCATATTAAAGGAGGTAACAGCAGAGAAAGTGGATGTGTTAGTTAGGATATTCAAAAAATCCTTGGATTCTGGAACGGTATGAAGTATTGGAAAAGTAATAATGTGGTACACGTATTCAAAACAGGAGATAGGCAAAAAATCACAAACTTAAGACCAGTGACTTTAACCTCTGTAGTGGGGACATTTCTTCAGTCAACCATAAAGTAGGAAATAACTGAATATTTGTAAAAACAAAGATGAATTCACCATGTCAGCACGGTTTCACGGTGGGCAGGTTGTGCTTGACATATCTGCTGGGGTTCTTTGAGAATGTAACCGACAAGCTGGATAATGGGGATGCAGCAAATGTACATCTAAACTTCAGAAGGCATTTGACAATGTGCTGCGTAAAGGACTGATCAAGAAGGTTAGAAGGTGTGAAGGGTAGAGTATTGAATTGGATGGAGGATTGGCTGACTAACAGAAATCAGAGCATCAGGATATATGGTCTTTCTCTGGCGAACAGAAACTAGTGAGGGTTCAGTTTTCAAACCTCAATTGTTTACAATCTGCCCAAATGACCTGGAAGGAGAGACAGAGTATAGTAACTAAATTCACAGATGTTATTCAACTAGGTTTTTTTAAACAGGCTGTAATGAGGAGCTAAAGAGTTTACAGGTGAATAATGATAGGCTTAGAAAATGAGGCAGATTTCTGTATCTGGCAGACGGTGTTTAATGTGGATAACTACACAGTTGAATTTCCTATCGCCACTCATAACTTCTATTGGTCCATCTACAGTTCTTTGGATTTTATTCACCGTTGGTGGCTGGGGTAACAGGGGTCGAGGGGTCTGGTTGAGGGAGATGGAGGTTGCTCTGTATGTAGGGAACATGACGTCAGTGTGGAGAAAATACCGCAGTCTGGCCTTGTTAATTATGACAGCAGGCCTGGCAACCAGATGGCCTATCCCTGTTCTTACCTCCTGATGTTTAATTGCCTGGAGTAATCCACATCGAAATGTTGCAGTCAGACAGTCAGTCCGTAATTAACATGCCCATTCCGTAATGAAGGGACAAATGACCATTTAGATCAGAAGTAACGACTTGGCAATTCATTTGAGATTTAATGACTATTTGCTGCAACTGCAGGCTGGAACTGGGTGATGGGACAACAAAACACTCAGCATTGTTGCAAGTTAATAGTTTAAATATTGAGTAAAATTATTACCTTATCAATTCTGTTCGAAAGTGTCCACAATCTATATGTTATGGAAAATGTTTTGAATGTATTGTGGGAGAATACAAACATCGAAAGGTTTAGAAAAGGAAAAGGTGAAGTGGATATAAGTCTTTAAAAAGGTCTAGGCATGTCAAGGGAACGGGCAAATATTGATTTGTGGATCATAGTTACGAAAATGTGACTGTGTTTGATCACATTGGCGAGTTGAATGGAAAAACAGAGTATTACTTCAATGAACAGATTGCGAAACTGAGGCACGAGGAACAGGAAACCTGGAACACAAAACAAAACCTCTGCTTCAACATCACATTTTTCAGGAGGCAATATAAATCGTGAAATATTTTAAAACCAAACACATTTAGAAATAGAAAAGTTTTTCTACAGTTTACTGATTAATGGTGAGTCTACTTTCACTTTAAAAGTGTGTCTCCTTATTATTGAGCCTCGGAGTAAGGGGAAGACCTGCTCTCTGTTCACCCTGTCTAGACCCCTCATGCTGTGAAACGCCTCCATCAGGAACACCTCTCAACCTTCACTGCTTAAAAGTGAAATCAGTAAATCTGGCCTTTCTTAAGTTTGAGTACACTGTTGCTTGTTACTTCAGAAAGTTATCACATTTATCAGTGTTAAATTTCATCAGCGATTGATCTGTCCACCTAAACAACCGGTTTATACCCTCCTGTACTCTCACACGCTCCTCCTCACTGTGAACCACCAGCTCATCTTTGTGTCATCCACAACATAATTTATCATTCCCCCCCCAAACTTCATCCCTCCCATCCTCATCATCATCGTTTATGAAGTTCACAACTAAGCCTTGATTTTATCCTGTTCTTCAGATGTTGTTCACAGGGAAAGCATTGAGAATTCCATTCTCTTGCTTTTCCTATTTTGGTGAATTTGCAGCATGATGCAGTTGGGTTTTATTTTACGAGGGAGCCACAAATTTTATTTTGGTCTTGGAGCTGAATTCTCCTTTTATACAATGCGCCTCTGTATGTTTTATTAATTTAGCTTGTACGTA
>NC_057717.1:68346321-68352177 GCF_004010195.1 Chiloscyllium plagiosum | reverse complement strand
CTAATTTGATTCCATTTAGGTAGTAATCTGCCTTCCTGTTCTTGCCACCAAAGTGGATAACCATTCATTTATCCACATTGAACTGCATCTGCCATGCATCCGTCCACTCACCTAACCTGTCCAGGTCACCCTGTAATCTCCTAACATACTCTTCACATTTCACCCTGCTACCCAGCTTTGTATCATCAGCAAATTTGCTAATGTTACTATTAATATCATCTTCTATATCATTAATATATATTGCAAAAAGCTGCGGTCCCAGCAATGATCCCTGCGGTACCCCACTGGTCACCGCCTGTCATTCCGAAAGGGAGACAGACACACATTCATAATCTTGTTTGAAAGAGCTGGATTGATGAGATTCAAACAAATTCTACATATAGACTCAAAGCATGCGTTCACGTCATAACCGCAAGTCCACTTCGAATTGGAAATGCTTTATTAAAACATACACCAGTTTTCTTCATATTGTAAAAACAGTTTCAAAAAATGTTCTTAGAACAGCATGGATCTTACAGCTGCTCCTGGGATTGCAGGCGGTTAAATATTTAATGTAGTCTTTTTTCCATTTGGTATTATAGTTTATTAATTTAACATTTCTTTTTTCTATTTTGTTTTATTTACGTTCAAAAGCAAACTCACGAATTTCTTTCAAACAAATACTTTTAAAAATAACTTTTTAAGGGTGGTTTACAAAAAAAGGAAAAAGTCCATTTATGTTTTAAAAGTTTTTTTTTATCACACTGCGAGCTTTTTTTTTGTAAAATTAATCAGCTTCTCTTTTTTTAAATAAGGAGTTAAACCTTCGTTCCGTAAAGTCCTACACATTTTCAGGCTCCGGAGAAGACGATTTTCTTCTCTGAGTTTATTGAAGAGGAATATTTTTATTCATTTAATTAGCTAAATGGCTGATTTTGTTTATTTTTTCTATGTTTGATAGGCATATGCATATATTTTTCAGTTTTAATATTACTGACTGTAGGCAATGAAAGTTAACATAAGGTGTCATAAAATGTGCTGCTTTTGGCATAATATTATTAAAGTCACATATAAGGGACAGAGAGGATGGCTGGAGGATTTAGAAAGTAATGATATCCAGCAAATCAGTCATATTGATGTGTAGCTGTCAGGAAAGTTAAGAAGGTAGTTCAAAATTCTCCGGTGGCTTATCCTTTATCAAAATGATTTTCAGCTTTACGAACAGCAGAAGGGGATTGTCTTTCTTAGGAAAATGGAAGAGCAATCAATTATTGGACACTTGGAATTATTCTTATGTTTAGCAGCGTTTGAGAAGATTTTGTCGAATTGTTGCTTCACTGGACTTTTCTATCAGGGGCATTTACAGGAGATTTTGGGGCAGTGACCGTTAATTTATGATGGTTTGTTGCTTTCCCTGTGCGAGGATTAAGAACGTTTCGAAACATTTCAAGCACGTTGTTAAAGGTGAGATTGAGGAGCCAAACATTATTGTAGATACTGGCAGGAATGACATTTTTTCGGGAAAGGTGAATGCAGTATAGAATGAACTTAAGAGGTGGGGTAGAGTATTTAAAAAAAAACTTTAAAGCAATACTTTTTCATTTACTCCCAATGCCAAACTCAGCTGGGAAGGAACAAAGGGCTAAAGGAGAAAAATCAAAGGTTGAAGAGCTGTGTTGTTGAGGGATTTAGATTTTTCGGAAATTGGAATCTATTTTAGGATAGAAAAGACCTGTTTAGAATGGATTGGTCCAATCTAAGCTGTAAATCAACGAATATCTTAACAGGGAGATTTGGTCATTTTATGCAGGGAAACGTTATATTGATAGAGACGGCAAGGGGGGTATTCCAAGTAGTAGTACAAATTGTAGGATGGTTAGAGAAGTTTATGAATATGAATAGAGCATGTCAATTAGAAAAGAAAAAAAAAACGAGTGAGTCAAGAGTATATTGTAATTCTGAAGCTCGGAATTGCATTTATTTCAATGTAAGGAAGGGTTGGACGCTGAAGAATTTGTCAAATATTTTCACGAATACATGCTTCATCAATATGTGGATGATTCTAACAGAGAAGGAGCAAAACCATGCCTTCTTTTGTGCAATAGGCAGGGCAAGTGTCTGAAGTAAACGAGGGAATATTTTTGGTATTGTAATTACAACTCTATTAGTTTCATAATGGTTATGGAAAAGAATAATGCTTTCATTATTTTTTTTAATTGGAGTACCACAAATATTAATGGCATAGGACAAGGCCTTACCAAGTTTGATTGGAGCAGACTGTTAGTAGTTAAAACGATGTCTGACAAGTGGAAGGCATTCAACAGTCTGACGACGGGAGTTGAGAGGCATTATGTTACAGTTAGAGTGAAGTGTAATGCTGATAAGATTAACCAGCATTGGTCAAGTAGAGTTATTGAGCTTATTTTCAAGAGTAAAAAAAAAACCTTACTTTAGATATGGTCAACTTTATTCAATATAATCTCTTAGTCAATATAAAGAGTGTGGGGCATTACTTCGAGAGAAATCAGGAAGGCAAGAGGGAGATATGACAGAGCATGGGCAGATAAGGTTAGAGATAATCCAAATACATTGTGCAACCACATTAACAGCAATAGGGTAAGGCCTCTCAAAGATCATGAAGGATATCGATGTTTTGAACCCAGGAGATGGGGATTAAAATCATCCCATTCCTGGTGCATCAGACAGCAGCAAACACACACTATTGCCTGGACCTCACATTCATCCAGCTTGAACTCTATCTGCTATTTATCAGTCTATTGACCCATTTCATCAAGATCCTTTTGTATTCTTAGAAACCCTTCTTGACTGTCCACTATGCCACCAATTTTGGTGTCATCCACAAACTTATGACCCAAGCTTTTGATATTCTCACGCAAAACATTTACATAAATGACAAACAATGAAGACCCAGAACCAACCTTTGTGGAACACTGCTGGGCACAGGCATCCAGTCCAAAAAGCAACTGGCCACAATTACTCTCTATCTCCTGCTATTGCAACAATTGAAAGTGCTGGAGAGAAACCCAGCAGTTCAGGCAGCATCGGAGCTGAGAAAAATCGAATTAACTCTTTTTAAGTCCAACATAACATGTTCAGAACAGGTTCATCTAAGACTTGATATGTTAACTCTGTTTCTCTGCCCAGAATCTGCGTCATCTGTTGCATTTCGGCCTCATTTTGCATTTATATTTCAGATTTCCACTCTCTCTAATATTTTGTTTTTTCTTGAAAGGTCTGGATGTTGGTCCCGGTAAGATTTGGACAATATGCTCCATTCCTGTTCCCATCACTTGTGCCAATGACACTGTAGACTGTTTCTTCTTTAAGTTCTGAAAATAAATGCGCAGACCTCATCAACGTGATTTTGATGTAAAGGGCCATTTAGAGACAGCTACACTTGATGCAAAAATAGGAATAATTAATTAATTATGGCATTGTGCGTTTTATGTCTCAACATATCTCTGAACATTTTCAATACGTTTCTCTGAATGATTTCAGCAAAGATGGTTGCCATGCAGCCCATCATCTCTGTACCAGCTTGGTATGAGCTGTATCCTCATTTATACTCTGCTGTAACTCACAGTAACCCAACACATTTTGTTATCTGTGTCTGTTTTTATTTCTGAATATCCCGTCCAGATAACAACCTGTCTAACCTGTGATTACGCAGTCTGTATATAAGATATAATTCTGCACATCACATTTAAAATTGTCCTGTTCTATTCACATTATTGTTTAGCATTCCATGTAACAAAGCTCATCTGTTATCTTGCTCTGCATTGCATTTCATTCCATTTGTCAGAAACAGTATGGCTGAATACTGGTGACTGGGAGATATTACTGTACACCCCTCAGGTCTCCTCAGTCACTGGCCGCAGCTCTTTCTGTCTCATAGCCATTATCATATTCATTCTGTCACTGACTCATTAATTCATGACTGTTAATTATCTAAGTTATTGTACATTGTTATGGACCAGGCCCGACCCCTCAAAACATTCTTAAGCACGTTGCCCAGACCTTAATGTTGCCATTTGCTGAAGGTAAGTGTATCGTGGATATTCCCAGAGTGAGGTAGCTGGTCCGACTGCCGACTTTAAAAAAAAACAGAATTTATTTCCAAAAATAAGGAATGAAACACAACGAAATTAAAATACTGTACCTGAATAATTCATCCTATCAATTCTGACAGGCACTCTCTAATTAATGCTGCTGATCCAAATTACTTATTAATCCCAATAAAGAAACCCCTGAGCAGAAAGAATAAAAATTACACAAAAAGAAGCTTATAGGTTACGAAGTCAGAGGGCTGAAGGAGGGGGACAGCATCCAGTTTCAACAGTGACCCTGACTCAACTAACCCTCGAACTGAACTGACCCATGCAGCCGGAGAACTGGCCACATCCCCTTGATTACACCATGTTTTTTAAAGACATGAAAGCCTTCATTCCGAGGCATTATCTGTTAGGTAAAAACGAAAGGACCCCAATGAAGCATTCAATATTGAGACATGTTGGAACATTGAATCATTTAGAACCTCTCTGAAAACAATTCAAAGATAACATAACCTTGTAAAGAGACCGCCTATGTGACTGCTCCCCATATATACAATTGAATATCCAAAGATGGCTTCGGTTTTCAAAACTCCAAAAGTAGAGGTTCATACTTAAAATTCGCATCTACAATCGTTTACTATAAACATGCAAGTGTGCACAACTCCATCCGGATTCAGTGTGTGGTACTCCCATCATTAAGTGGCTCCATTTGACACTCAAGTCTCAACAATGCATTGGCAATCATGTTTTCAAGACCTGCACCGTGCACAAGTTTCTAATTGAATGGCTGTTACAACAGGCTCCAGCTAAACAGTTCAGCACTTTTGTCCTTAAATTTCTCCAAACAAATTCTCAGATACGTTGCTGGTAATATAAACACTGAAATATTGTAGTGTCAGCACAAAGCTCACAGTCTCTTTCTCAACTGATGAATATTTCTGCCAATGAATGTTGAACCTCCTGGAGAAATACCCAGTAGGTCTTTCTCTCTTGTCATCATCTTCCTGCAAGAGCCCAGCACCAATACCCACATCACTCACAATTAAAGCCACCTTGAATGGTTTTGCATAATCAGGTGTGGCTGACCTCGGGGCAGTTGAAAACACATATTTCATGTCAAATGCCTTCTGTCAGTCCTCTGCCCACTGAAAAGTCTTGCCTTTCTTTAACAATTCAGTCATTGGAGCAGCCACACTGCGAAAATGAAGCGCAAACATTCGATGAAATCCATTCAGTCCCACGAACTGCTCCTTTTGTCGACGGTATGGGAAATTCCCAAATTACCGAAATGTTTACATCTCATGGACTGTTTACCTATGTCCAATAGCACGGCCAAGGAAGATTGGCAATTTCACTTTTCGCTATGTTTACCACCAAGCCTGCCTTCCGAATTTGGTAGAACAAGTCTGATATATGCTGTAAGTGTTCCTTCCATGAGTCACTAAAAATCAATGTACAGCACATGTTGGATATTCTGGCAAATTATCGGTTAGTCCCCGAAATGTGTCCGGTACGTTTTTCATTCAAAATGCAAGTTGCTTGTCCCTCATTTTCAACACAGTTTTCCAACCATGGAACTGGGTATACATCAATGTTTTTAACTACATTGACGTTACGATAATCGTTGGGTACCATTTGGCTTTAGTACCATACCTAGGGATGATTTCCAGACACTTAAGACATGTTGATTATGTCATTTTAGACCATGTGTTAAATCGCCTTCTGAACCTGTGCCAACGTTAAAGAATTATCCCTGTAAGGATGTTGCTTTAGCGTAACAGCACCTCTTATAGCTACATTATGC
>NC_057717.1:68342466-68345821 GCF_004010195.1 Chiloscyllium plagiosum | reverse complement strand
ACTATCGGGGATAAGGTATTACTGTTACTTCTAGGGATAGGTGAACCTTGAAAAGCAAGGTTTTGTGTACCTTATCAAATGCAAAGGATATTGAGTGAGGGTAACTACTTGATAAGGACTCCAGACAGAAAGAAATCTCACAGTGTATGTCATGTGAATAGGCTCAAAATGTACTTTGACAGGAAAGGATTGCAAGAGGACAAGGTAATAATGATTATGGCACAGAAGTAAGAACCAAGTTCAAAGGATTCTGAATCGAACATTCCTCAAATTAAAGTGGACAATAACGTAATTGTCTAAAACTGGGATAAATTATTAAGTTACCTTCCTGAGAAAAATTGAAATGACCAGAAAGAGTTATTACTATCACATGGGGATATATGCAGATATTAACTTGGAAGTACTAACCTAATTGTGCATAATGTAGCTATAAGAGGTGCTGTTACGTTTAAGCAACATCCTTACAGGGATAATTCTTTAAAGTTGGCACAGGTTCAAAGGCGATTTAACGCATGCTCTAAAATGACATAATCAACATGTCTTACAGTGACTGGAAATCACCCATAGGCATGGTACTAAAGCCAAATGGTACGCAACGATTATCGTAACGTAAATGCAGTTAAAAACATTGATGTATACCCAGTTCCATGATTGGAAAACTGTGTTGAAAATGAGGGACAAGCAACTTGCATTTTGTATGAAAAACATACCGACACATTTGGGGGACTAACCAATAATTTGCCAGAATATCCGACATGTGCTGTACATTGATTGACCTGGTGATTTTTAGTGTCTCATGGAAGGAACACTGACAGCATATATCAGACTTGTTCTACCGAATTCGGAAGGCAGGCTTGGTGGTAAACATAGCGAAAAGTGAATTTGCCAATCTTCCTTGGCCGTGCTATTGGACATAGATAAACAGTCCATGAGATGTAAACATTTAGGTAATTTGGGAATTTCCCATACCATCGACAAAAGGAGCAGTTCGTGGGACTGAATGGATTTCATCGAATGTTTGTGCCTCATTTTCGCAGTGTGGATGCTCCACTCACTGAATTGTTAAAGAAAGGCAAGACTTTTCAGTGGGCAGAGGACTGTCAGAAGGCATTTGACATGAAATATGTGTTAACAACTGTCCCGAGATCAGCCACACCTGATTATGCAAAACCATTCAAGATGGCTTTAATTGCGAGTGATGTGGATATTGGTGCTGGGCTCTTGCAGGAAGATGATGACAAGAGAGAAAGACCTACTGGGTATTTCTCCAGGGAGGTTGAACATTCATTGGCAGAAATATTCACCAGTTGAGAAAGACATTGTGAGCTTTGTGCTGACACTACAATATTTCAGTGTTTATACTACCAGCAACGTATCTGAGAATTTGTTTGGAGACATTTAAGGACAAAAGTGCTGAACTGTTTAGCTGGAGCCTGTTGTTACAGCCATTCAATTAGAAAATTGTGCTCAGGGCAGGTCTTGAAAACATGATTGCCAATGCATTGTTGAGACTTGAGTGACAAATGGAGCCACTTAATGATGGGAGTACCACACACTGAATCCGGATGGAGTTGTGCACATTTGTATGTTTATAGTAAATGATTGTACATGCGAATTTTAAAGTATGAACCTTTACTTTTGGTGTTTTGAAAACCGAAGCCATCTTTGGATATTCAATTGTATATCTGGGGAGCAGTCACATAGGCGGTCTCTTTACAAGGTTATGTTATCTTTGAATTGTTTTCAGAGAGGTTCTAAATGATCCAATGTTCCAACATGTCTCAATATTGAATGCTTCATTTGGGTCCTTTCGTTTTTACCTAACAGATAATGTCTCGGAATGAAGGCTTTCATGTGTTTAAAAACCACAGGTGTAATCAAGGGGATGTGGCCAGCTCTCCGGCTGCATGGGTCAGTTCAGTTCGATGGTTAGTTGAGTCAGGGTCACTGTTGAAACTGGATGCTGTCCCCTCCTTCAGCCCTCTGACTTCGTAACCTATAAGCTTATTTTTGAGTAATTTTTACTCTTTGTGCTCAGGGGTTTCTTTATTGGGATTAATAAGTAATTTGGATCAGCAGCATTAATTATAGATTGCCTGTCAGAATTGATAGGATTAATTATTCAGGTACAGTATTTTCATTTAGTTGTGTTTCATTCCTTATTTTTGTAAATAAATGCTGTTTTTTTTTAAAGTCGGCAGTCGGACCAGCTAACTCACTCTGGGAATATCCACTATACACTTAACTTCAGCAAATGGCAACATTAATGTCTGGGCAACGTGCTTAAGAATGTTTTGAGGGGTCGGGCCTGGTCCATAACAATGTACAATAACTTTGATAATTAACAGTCATGCATTAATGAGTCAGTGACAGAATGAATATGATAATGGCTATGAGACCGAAAGAGCTGCGGCCAGTGACTGAGGAGACCTGAGGGGTGTACAGTAATATCTCCCAGTCACCGGTATTCAGCCATACTGTTTCTGACAAATGGAATGAAATGCAATGCAGAGCAAGATAACAGATGACCTTTGTTACATGGAATGCTAAACAACAATGTGAATAGAACAGGACAATTTTAAATGTGATGTGCAGAATTATATCTTATATACAGACTGTGTAATCACAGGTTATACAGGTTGTTATCTGGACGGGATATTCAGAAATAAAAACAGACACAGATAACAAAATGTGTTGGGTTACTGTGAGTTACAGCAGAGTAAAAATGAGGATACAGCTCAAAACAAGCTGGTACAGAGATGGCAACCATCTTTGCTGAGATTATTCAGAGAAACCTATTGAAAATGTTCAGAGATATGTTTAGACATAAAACGCTCAATGTCATAATTAATTAAATGTTCCTATTTTTGCATCAAGTGTAGCTGTCTCTAAAAGGCCCTTTACATCAAAATCACGTTGATGAGGTCTGTGCATTTATTTTCAGAACGTAAAGAAGAAACAGACTACAGTGTAATACATGTGTCACTGGCACAAGTGATGGGAACAGGAATGGAGCATATTGTCCAAATATAACCGGGACCAACATCCAGACGTTTCAAGAAAAAACAAAATATTAGAGATAGTGGAAATCTGAAATACAAATGCAAAATGAGTGCGAAATGCAACAGATGACTCAGATTCTGGGCAGAGAAACAGAATTAACGTATCAAGTCTTAGATGAACCTGTTCTGAACAAGTCATGTTGGACTCAAAAACAGTAAATTCGATTTTTCTCTGCTCCGATGCTGCCTGAACTGCTGGGTTTCTCTCCAGCACTTTCAATTGTTGCAAGAGCAGGAGATAGAGAGTAATTGTGGGCAGTTGCTTTTTGGACTGGATGCCTGTGCCCAGCAGT
>NC_057717.1:68336376-68338852 GCF_004010195.1 Chiloscyllium plagiosum | reverse complement strand
AGGGGTGGGTTCTTTACTCAGAGAGTGGTGGGGGCATGGAATGCGCTGCCTGTGGGAGTGGTAGAGTCAGAATCTTTGGCGACCTTTAAGCGGCAATTGGATAGGTACATGGATGGGTGCTTAAGCTAGGACAAATGTTCGGCACAACATCGTGGGTCGAAAGGCCTGTTCTGTTCTGTATTGTTCTATGTTCTATGTTCTATGGTGGCATAGTGGACGGTCAAGAAGGGTTTCTAAGAATACAAAAGATCTTGATGAAATGGGTCAATAGACTGATAAATAGCAGATAGAGTTCAACCTGGATGAATGTGAGGTGCAGGCAATAGTGTCTGTTTGCTGCTGTCTGATGCACCAGGAATGGGATGATTTTAATCCCCATCTCCTGGGTTCAAAACATCGATATCCTTCATGGTCTTTGAGAGGCCTTACCCTCTTGCTGTTAATGTGGTTGCATAATGTATTTGGATTATCCTTAAACTTATCTGCCCATGTTATCTCATATCTCCTTCTTGCTTTCCTGATTTCTCTCGCAATAATGCCCCACACTCTTTATATTGACTAAGATATTATATTGAATAAAGTTGTCCATATCTAAAGTAAGGTTTTCTTTGAATCTTGAATATAAGCTCAATAACTGTACTTGACCATTGCTGGTTAATCTTATCAGCATTACACTTCACTCTAACTGTAACATAATGCCTCTCAACTCCGGTCGTCAGACTGTTGAATGCCTCTCACTTGTCAGACATCGTTTTACCTACTAACAGTCTACTCCAATCAAACTTGGTAAGGCCTTGTCCCATGCTATTAATATTTATGGTTCTCCAATTAAAAAAAATAATGAAAGCCTTATTCTTTTCCTTAACCATTATGAAACTAATAGAGTTGTAATTACAATACCCAAAATATTCCCTCGTTTACTTCAGACACTTGCCCTGCCTATTGCACAAAAGAAGGCATGGTTTTGCTCCTTCTCTGTTAGAATCATCCGCATATTGATGAAGCATGTTTTCGTGAAAATATTTGACAAATTCTTCACCGACCAACCCTTCCTTGCATTGAAATAAATGCAATTTCGTGCTTCAGAATTACAATATACTCTTGACTCTCTCGTTTTTTTTTCTTTTCTAATTGACATGCTCTCTTCATATTCATAAACTTCTCTAACCATCCTACAATTTGCACTACTACTTGGAATATCCCCCTTGCCGTCTCTATCAATATAACGTCTCCCTACATAAAATGACCAAATCTCCCTGCTAAGGTATTCGTTGCTTTACAGCTTAGATTGGACCAATCCATTCTAAACAGGTCTTTTCTATCCTAAAATAGATTCCAATTTCCTAAAAATCTAAATCCCTCAACAACACAGCTCTTCAACCGTTGATTTTTCTCCTTTAACCCTTTGTTCCTTCCCAGCTGAGTTTGGCATTAGGAGTAAATCAGAAAGGATTGCTTTAAAGTTTTTTTTAAAATACTCTACCTCACCTCTTAAGTTCAATCTATAATGTTTTCACCTTTCCCGAAAAAATGCCATTCCTGCCAGTATCTACAATAATGTTTGGCTACTCAATCTCACCTTTAACAACGTGCTTGAAATGTTTCGAAACGTTCTTAATCCTCGCACAGGGAAAGCAACAAACCATCATAAATTAACGGTCACTGCCCCAGAATCTCCTGTTGATGCCCCTGATAGAAAAGTCCACTGAAGCAATAATTCTACAAACCCTTCTCAAACGCTGCTAAACATAAGAATAATTCCAAGTGTCCAATAGTTGATTGCTCTTCCATTTTCCTCAGAATGACAATTTTTCTTCTGCTGTTCGTAAAGCTGAAAATCATTTTGATAGAGGAATAGCCACCGGAGAATTTTCAACTAACTTCGTAACTTTCCTGACAGCCACACATCTATATGACTGATTTGCTGAATAACATTACTTTAGAACATAGAACATAGAAGAATACAGCGCAGTACAGGCCCTTCGGCCCTCGATGTTACGCCGCTTAACTTTCCTGACAGCCACACATCTATATGACTGATTTGCCTGAATAACATTACTTTAGAACATAGAACATAGAAGAATACAGCGCAGTACAGGCCCTTCGGCCCTCGATGTTACGCCGATCCAAGCCCACCTAACCTACACTAGCCCACTATCCTTCATATGCCTATCCAATGCCCGCTTAAATGCCCATAATGAGGGAGAGTTCACTACTGCTAATGGCAGGGCATTCCATGAACTCACGACTCGCTGAGTAAAGAAACTACCCCTCACATCTGTCCTATACCTACCACCCCCCCCCCCCTTAATTTAAAGCTATGCCCCCTTGTAATAGCTGACTCCATACGTGGAAAAAGATTCTCACTGTCGACCCTATCTAAACCCCTAATCATCTTGTACACCTCTATCAAGTCACCCCTAAACCTTCTTTTCTCCAATCAAAACAACCCCAAGTGCCTCAGCCTGTCCTCATA
>NC_057717.1:68330796-68336279 GCF_004010195.1 Chiloscyllium plagiosum | reverse complement strand
ACATAAATGGACTTTTTCCTTTTTTTGTAAACCACCCTTCAAAAATTATTTTTAAAAGTATTTGTTTGAAAGAAATTCGTGAGTTTGCTTTTGATCGTAAATAAAACAAAATAGAAAAAAAAAATGTTAAATTAATAAACTATAATATCAAATGCAAAAACGACTACATTAAATATTTAACCGCCTACAATCCCAGGAGCAGCTGTAAGATCCATGCCGTTCTAAGAACATTTTTTGAAACTGTTTTTACAATATGAAGAAAACTGGTGCATGTTTTAATAAAGCATTTCCAATTCAAGGTGGACTTGCCGTTATGACATGAACTCATGCTTTGAGTCTATATGTAGAATTTGTTTGAATCTCATCACTCCAGCTCTTTCAAAAAAGATTATGAATTTGTGTCTGTCTCCCTTTCGGAATGGCAGGCGGTGACCAGTGGTGTACCGCAGGGATCATTGCTGGGACCGCAGCTTTTTGCAATTAATATTAATGATATAGAAGATGATATTAATAATAACATTAGCAAATTTGCTGATGATACAAAGCTGGGTGGCAGAGTGAAATGTGAAGAGGATGTTAGGAGATTACAGGGTGACCTGGACAGGTTAGGTGAGTGGATGGATGCATGGCAGATGCAGTTCAAAGTGGATAAATGTATGGTTATCCACTTTGGTGGCAAGAACAGGAAGGCAGATTACTACCTAAATGGAGTCAAATTAGGTAAAGGGGCAGTACAAAGAGGTCTACCACGTAGACCAGACAATTAAGGCAAGCATGCAGGTACAGCAGGTCATGAAGAAAGCTATTAGCATGCTGGCCTTCATCACAAGAGGGATTGAGTATAGAAGCAAAGAGGATCTTCTGCAGCTGTACAGGGCCCTGGTGAGACTGCACCTGGAATACTGTGTGCAGTTCTGGTCTCCAAATTTGGGGAAAGACACTCTGCCTATTGAGGGAGTGCAGCGTATGATCACGAGGTTAATTCCTGGAATGGTGGCACTACCTTATGTTGAAAGACTGGAGCGACTGAGCTTGTATACCCTTGAGTTTATAAGATTGAGAGGGGATCTGATTGCGACGTTTAAGATTATGAAAGGATTGGACATTGTGAAGGCAGGAAACATGTTTCCGCTGATGGGTGAGTCCCGAACCAAAGGACACAGCTTAAAAATAAGGAGTAGGCCATTTAGGACAGAGATGAGGAGAAACTTCTTCACCCAGAGAGTGGTGGCTGTGTGGAATGCTCTGCCCAAGAGGGCAGTGGAAGCCCAGTCTCCGGATTCGTTTAAGAAAGAGTTGGATAGAACTCTCAAGGATAATGGAATCAACGGTTATGGAGATAAGGCAGGATCAAGATACTGATTGACGATGATCCGCCATGATCATAATGAATGGTAGTGCAGGCTCAAAGGGCGGAATGGCCTAGTCATGTACCTAAAGTCTATTGTCCTTTGTAGACAGAAAGTTTCTTCAGCTCTGCCTATTGCAGGGAACGATACAATGAAAATTATCCAGGACCACGTAGAACACAAATGTTGCAGTGAAAGTCACCACAATCTAATTCAGTACTAATTACGTACAAGTTAAATTAATAAAACATACAGAGGCGCATAGTATAAAAGGAGGATTCAGCTCCAAGACCAAAATAAAATTTGTGGCTCCCTCGTAAAATAAAACCCAACTGCATCATGCTGCAAATTCACCAAATTTAATAAAACATACAGAGGCGCATAGTATAAAAGGAGAATTCAGCTCCATGACCAAAATAAAATTCGGGGCTCCCTCGTAAAATAAAACCCAACTGCATCATGCTGCAAATTCACCAAATTAGGAAAAGCAAGAGAATGAAATTCTCAATGCTTTCCCTGTGAACAACATCTGAAGAACAGGATAAAATCAAGGCTTAGTTGTGAACTTCATAAACGATGATGATCAAAATGGGAAGGATGGGGTTTGGGGGGGGTGATAAATTATGTTGTGGATGACACAAAGATGAACTGGTGGTTAACAGTGAGGAGGAGTGTGTGAGAGTACAGGAGGGTATAAACCGGTTGTTCAGGTGGACAGATCAATCGCTGATGAAATTTAACACAGATAAATGTGATAACTTTCTGAAGTAACAAGCAACAGTGTACTCAAACTTAAGAAAGGCCACATTTACCTGATTTCACTTTAAAGCAATGAAGGTTGAGAGGTGTTCCTGATGGAGGTGTTTAACAGCATGAGGGATCCAGACAGGGTGAACAGAGAGCAGGTCTTCCCCTTACTCCGAGGCCCAATAATAAGGAGACACACTTTTAAAGTGAAAGTGGACTCACCATTAATCTGTAAACTGTAGAAAAACTTTTATATTTCTAAATGTGTTTGGTTTTAAAATATTTCACGATTTATATTGCCTCCTGAAAAATGTGATGTTGAAGCAGAGGTTTTGTTTTGTGATGCAGGTTCCCTGTTCCTCGTGCCTCAGTTTCGCTATCTGTTCATTGAAATAATAAACTGTTTTTCCATTCAACTCGCCAATGTGATCAACGACAGACACATTTTCCTAACTATGATCCAAAAATCAATATTTGCCCGTTCCCTTGGCATGCCTAGACCTTTTTAAAGACTTATATCCACTTCACATATTCCTTTTCTAAACTTTCCGATGTTTGTATTCTCCCACAATACATTCAAAAAATTTTCCATAACAATTCTCCCACAATACATTCAAAAAATTTTCCATAACATATAGATTGTGGACACTTTCGAACAGAATTGATAAGGTAATATTTTTACTCAATATTTAAACTATTAATTTGAAACAATGCTGAGTATTTTGTTGTCCCATCACCCAGTTCCAGCCGGCAGTTGCAGCAAATAGTCATGAAATCTCAAATGAATTGCCAAGTCGTTACTTCTGATCTAAATGGTCATTTGTCCCTTTATTACGGAATGGGCATGTTAATTACGGACTGACTGTCTGACTGCAACATTTCGATGTGGATTACTCCAGGTAATTAAACATCAGGAGGTAAGAACATGGATAGGCCATCTGGTTGCCAGGCCTGCTGTCATAATCAACAAGGTATTTTCTCCACACTGACGTCATGTTCCCTACATACAGAGCAACCTGCATCTCCCTCAACCAGACCCCTCGACCCCTGTAACCCCAGCCACCAACAGTGAATAAAATCCAAAGAACTGTAGATGGACCAATAGAAGTTATGAGTGGCGATAGGAAATTCAACTGTGTAGTTATCCACATTAAACACCGTCTGCCAGATACAGAAATCTGCCCCATTTTCTAAGCCTATCATTATTCACCTGTAAACTCTTAGCTCCTCATTACAGCCTGTTTAAAAACCTAGTTGAATAACATCTGTGAATTTAGTTGCTACACTCTGTCTCTCCTTCAAGGTCATTTGGGCAGATTGTAAACAATTGAGGTTTGAAAACTGAACCCTCACTAGTTTCTGTTCGCCAGAGAAAGACCATTTATCCTGATGCTCTGCTTTCTGTTAGTCAGCCAATCCTCCATCCAATTCAATACTCTACCCTTCAACCCTTGGATCTAACCTTCTAGATCAGTCCTTTATGCAGCACATTGTCAAATGCCTTCTGAAGTTTAGATGTACATTTTCTGCATCCCCATTATCCAGCTTGTCGGTTACATTCTCAAAGAACCCCAGCAGATATGTCAAGCACAACCTGCCCACCTTGAAACCGTGCTGACATGGTGAATTCATCTTTGTTTTTCCAAGTATTCAGTTCTTTCCTACTTTATGGTTGACTGAAGAAACGTCCCCACTGCAGAGGTTAAAGTCACTGGTCTTAAGTTTGTGATTATTTGCCTATCTCCTGTTTTGAATACGTGTACCACATTATTACTTTCCCAATACTTCATACCGTTCCAGAATCCAAAGATTTTTTGAATATCCTAACTAACACATCCACTTTCGCTGCTGTTACCTCCTTTAATACGATAGACTGCAGCCCGAGGGTCTGACCTGCCTAAAATCGCATCAATGCATTTAATATCTTCTTCCTCGTCATCGTAGTCCCATCATGATCCTTTGCAGTTGTTTTATATTTTGGGAAGAAATTAACTTGCACTGTGAAAATAGGAAATGTTGGTTTTACCTCTGCCATTTCTGAGTTTCTCATTATTACCTCGCCATTTTCATCCTCTCAATGGCCAATATTTACTTTCAGCATTCTGTTACTTTTTGTCTACTCGGAGAAGTGTTCTTTATTATTTCTTATGTTTTCTACTCATTTTCCTTTGTAGCCACTTTGATTTTGTTTTTAGTAACCATTTGCTGACAAGTAAAGTATTTTTCTTTAATTCATTAAAGGATGAGCGTGTCGCTGGTTAGACATCACTCATTGTCTGTCCCTAGAGGGCAATTAAGCGTCAACCAAGTTTGTATGGGTTGGTAGTCACATACAGGTCAGACCAGGTAAGGATGGTGGTTTCCGTCCCTAAAGAACATGCATGAAACATATGGGTGGTTCCAACAATGAGCAATGGATTCATTATCATCAATAGACTCTTATTGCAGATTCATACTGGATTTAAATTCCACCATCTGCCATGGCGGCATTTGAATCTGAGTTCCCCAGAACTTTATCTGGATTACCAGTAAGCGATAATACCACCAGGCAAGAACCTCCATGTTATTGTTAACTTTCCGTGTTAAGACATGGATTGTTTTTACAATTCCTCTTCCACTCAAGATTGCACTTTATTTGAGGGGTTTTTGACTATCTCTCTAAGTAGTTGCCACTGTTCTTCAAATGTCCTGCACTTTAATCTTTTTGACATGTCCCATCAGGCCGAGCCCTTCCTCAGGCCAATATAATTATCATTGACCAACGCTAAACCTCTTCTATGTGACTCTGTCTTCACTGTTACAGTCTGAATGTGAAAATCCAGCATGGTTTGGTCACTCTTTCTAAGATGATCCTGTACTACAATATGATTTATCACTCTTTCCTCATTACGTAATACCAAAGCCAGTTCTCAGGTTGGTTCCATTACATGTTAATCAAAGAAATAATCCGTCATATATTCGACACATTGTTCTTTGAGGCTCCCCTTTCCAAATTGATTACTCCAGTCAATATGCATGCTCATATTCCCATAATCACTCTTGTGCCCTTGTCTGAAGCCATCGTTATTCCCTGGTTCATGCTATTCCTTACTTTGAAAGTAATTTATGAGGGGGGAGAGTGGTTTTTTGGGCTGGAAATGCTCATACCAATGGGTTTCCTTTCATGTGTTTTATTTCAAACCAGACTGATTCATCAGTTTTGTCCCAAATGCTAATATCATTTGTTAATACAGCCTTGACATAATTCTTAACCAATACAGGCACTCCACCTGCGGTTCCTTCTTGTCTGAATACTGAGCAACCTTGGACATTTAACACCCCAGTCCTGACGTTCATGTAACCACATTTCAGTCATGCCCACCATGCCATTTTTTATCTCTGTTTGCG
>NC_057717.1:68323821-68329092 GCF_004010195.1 Chiloscyllium plagiosum | reverse complement strand
TGGATTTAAATTCCACCATCTGCCATGGCGGCATTTGAATCTGAGTTCCCCAGAACTTTATCTGGATTACCAGTAAGCGATAATACCACCAGGCAAGAACCTCCATGTTATTGTTAACTTTCCGTGTTAAGACATGGATTGATTTTACAATTCCTCTTCCACTCAAGATTACACTTTATTTGAGGGGTTTTTGACTATCTCTCTAAGTAGTTGCCACTGTTCTTCAAATGTCCTGAACTTTAATCTTTTTGACATGTCCCATCAGGCCGAGCCCTTCCTCAGGCCAATATAATTATCATTGTCCAACGCTGAACCTCTTCTATGTGACTCTGTCTTCACTGTTACAGTCTGAATGTGAAAATCCAGCATGTTTTGGTCACTCTTTCTAAGATAATCCTGTACTACAATATGATTTATCACTCTTTCCTCATTACGTAATACCAAAGCCAGTTCTCAGGTTGGTTCCATTACATGTTAATCAAAGAAATAATCCGTCATATATTCGACACATTGTTCTTTGAGGCTCCCCTTTCCAAATTGATTACTCCAGTCAATATGCATGCTCATATTCCCATAATCACTCTTGTGCCCTTGTCTGAAGCCATCGTTATTCCCTGGTTCATGCTATTCCTTACTTTGAAATTCATTTATGAGGGGGGAGAGTGGTTTTTTGGGCTGGAAATGCTCATACCAATGGGTTTCCTTTCATGTGTTTTATTTCAAACCAGACTGATTCACCAGTTTTGTCCCACGTGCTAATATAATTTGTTAATACAGCCTTGACATAATTCTTAACCAATACAGGCACTCCACCTGCTGTTCCTTCTTGTCTGAATACTGAGCAGCCTTGGACATTTAACACCCCAGTCCTGACATTCAAGTAACCACATTTCAGTCATGCCCACCATGCAATTTCTTATCTCTGTTTGCGCTGTCAGCTCATTCATTTTATTCCAAATACTGCACAAATTTAATTCAAAACGTTTTTTAGCATAAGTTCTATTGATTTATCTTTCTCTTTTAATACTTGCGTTCACAGGCTCTCCATCCTTATTTACTGATCCCTGATAATAGTGAGCCTATCATATACTTCAACTTTCAACTCATGTTTTTAAAATTGTTATGATTCCTTCCCTCAGCATGGTCATTAAAATGGCTCTGCCTGTTTATTTGACAAGCCTTTACTTTCTGCTCATTTTCTGACCTGCTGCTTTGGTTCCCATATTCCTGTATCATTAGCTTAAATCTGCACGATCACACCTCCTTTCCAGGATGTTGGGGCCGTTCCAGTTAAAGTTCACACTTTCCTTTTTTGTACGCGATCTGAATCATCCAAAAATCAGAAACCCTCCTTCCCAACTAGCTCTTTGCCACATATTCAACTCGACTATCTTCCTCTTCCTTGTCTCATTTCCAGGTGCTTGGGGAGTAATCCCAAGAATACAATCCTGGAGATCCTGCTTTTACACTCACTCCTAACTCCCTGAACTTCCTTTGCAGGACCTTCCAACCTTTCACTCTTCTTACCGATGTCATTGGTGTCAATGTGAACCACGACGGCTGTCTGTTTACCCTCCCACTTCAATATGCACTGAGCATGCTCGGAGACATTCTGGATCCAGGCACCGACCACCCTTTTTATGAAGAAATCATAGAATCATAGAATCCCTACGGTGGGGAAACCGGCCATTTAAAACAACACGTCCACGCTGACCCATTGAAGAGTAACTCATTCTGACCCATTCCCCAACTCTGTTACTCTGCATTTACCCCTAACTAATGCACCTAACCGGCACATCGCTGACCACTATTGGCAAAACACAAACAACCCAGACCCATTCCTTTATGTTGTATCTGCTTTCTCACAAGACACAATGACAGAACTACTGAGCATTTCCAGCAACTTCTGGTTTTGTCATCGATGTTGATTGCATATTGATAAAAATGTATGCAACATAGAATTGAAAACAAAAGCTGAATTTAAACTCTCAAAAGAAAACTAAATATTTGGTTCGTTCAATGATCCCAGTAAAGGTTCATTACATTACTACTGTTCGGTCCATGAACATCATTTTTTCACTTTCCCAATCCATGAATAAAGGAGGTTTTTACATCTTTTTTGATATCAGAAAGCTTGGAAACGTTGCACATTTACTCTTTCGTATGGGAATGTGATTACTTCTCATTCTTTCTTCTCAGCCCAGTTACAGAGAATTATTCACGAAATGCACACACACATACACACACATATACACATACGCACACACATGCATACACACATAGACACACATTCACACACTCATGCAAGCACATACTTATATACATACACACACAGACACACACACATATACACATACACACAATGTAATTCTTTGTCGAAGAATACCAGTAACATTGTAAGTAATTTGAATGATAACTGGAAAGAAGGATTTAGGTAAAGGAAGGATGAGAGAAAATTGGTATTTTTGGAACAGAAAAGAGTATGATGTGAAATTACTAAGTTGATCAAATTTATGCAAAGCTATGGAGTGCAGATAAAAGTTATTGTTATGAAGGTGTAGAGATATATGTTACATTTAAGAGAGACTGGAAGCTGGCACAAAGTGTTCTGAAAGAAGTTAAATGTAACATTTGACTGTGAAATCAATAGCTGAGTTGCCACAAAACGAAATCCAATTCAGATTCGACCAGTTTAAACTTTGCCCCAACACACTGAAATCAAATTGAGTTTGAAATATTTGATGACATCAAAAGCAATGAAATGGTCCAGTGTTTCGAGGTATAAAACTGGACATTTTGAACATTTAGGGGGAGAACTACCAAGGACATCCAGAAAGATATGAGGAGAAAGTGAGGTCTGCAGATGCTGGAGATCAGAGCTGGAAATGTGTTGCTGGAAAAGCAACACCTCTATATTGGTGAGACAGGCCGGCTACTTGCGGAGCGTTTCAGAGAACACCTCTGGGACACCTGGACCAACCAACCCAACCACCCTGTAGCTCAACATTTCAATTCCCCCTCCCACTCCACCAAGGATATGCAAGTCTTTGGACTCCTCCATCGTCAGACCACAACAAAACGACGGTTGGAGGAAGAACGCCTCATCTTCCGGCTAGGAACCCTTCAACCACAAGGAATGAACTCGGATTACACCAGTTTCCTCATTTCCCCTCCCCCCAGCCTGTCTCAGTCAAATCCATCAAATTCAGCACCGCCCTCCTAACCTGCAATCTTCTTCCCGACCTCCCCGCCCCCACCCCAGTCTGACCTATCACCCTCACCTTGACCTCTTTCCACCTATCACATTTCCGACGCCCCTCCCCCAAGTCCCTCCTCCCTACCTTTTATCTTAGCCTACTGGACAAACCGAAGGGAGTTCTAAATAGTTGTTTGTTTTATTATTCTCTGTTGTACTTAAATAACAAATTGTTAATTTTACTTTAAATAGTGAACTCTGTAAATGTATCTTTGCCTCTCGAAATTTAACAGATTATGAAATGAGGTGAACGTTTTCTGTGTGGCTGGTTTAAATTAGAAGAGGGGTTAACCCTGTGTCGTAACAGCTTGGGGGCTTTCGTCTACGATATGAACAGGTTTAGGCAGATCCAGTCTGAGATTTAAATAGATTTGAGCGACGAAAAGAAAACAAAATATATTCAAACTTCTGCACGTTCGTGACCGAGATCTTTAAATAAAACGTCAGTGATACAACTTGTTTAATTTCGATGACTTGTGTTTGTTTAAATGGCTGCTAAAAATGGTAAGAGGGGTTTGAAGATGATTCTCCAATTTGCCACGAAATCTTGGAAGGAAAGATAAAGGCCAAACGTTTAGAATTAGCAAAGAAGTTAGATTTGGATATAACCAAGGATAAAAGTAAATCTGAAATTTTCCGGGCATTTCCCAAACACTAAGGTATGTCAGAAACACAGACAAGTGCAGTAGAGTGAGAGAAAACACTTAAATTCCAATCGAGGAAAATGCTGTTTAAAGATAAACAAAGGGAGAGAAAAAGAGAGAGGGAAGAAACAGAAAGCAAGACAGAAGACAGAGAGAGAGAGAAAAAAAGAGAGAAGGAGAAGGTTCTTAGCTGACCAAAAAGAGAGATAATTTGAACTTGAGAAGTTGTGATTGAGTCAGCGTAAGTCACATTAAAAAGATGGAGATTAAAAGAGAAGGTAGTGTTCTCTGCAACTATGTCAATACTCTGCAACATTTTAATGAGAAGGATGCTGAAGCCTTCTTTATCTCACTTGAAGAATTGGCTAGGTATCTGGAGTGATCTAACGATTTATGGGTAACGCTATTTCGGACTAAACTGGTAGGCAGGGCGAGTGAGGTATTTTCTCCTCTGTCAGATGAGGGGTCAAGAGATTCTCAAGACGTCAAACAAGGTATTTTAAGTGCTCACGAATTGGTACCAGAATCATATAGTCAGCAATAGAGAAACATACAGAAGTAATCAGGTCAGTCTTAT
Organism: Chiloscyllium plagiosum; assembly: GCF_004010195.1. Lineage (NCBI taxonomy): Eukaryota > Metazoa > Chordata > Chondrichthyes > Orectolobiformes > Hemiscylliidae > Chiloscyllium > Chiloscyllium plagiosum. The sequence continues at coordinate 68,324,615 of NC_057717.1, read as the reverse complement.
TTTGAGTTTGAAATAATCAAACACAGGCATTTTGACAGATGGATGCTTGCTTTAAAGATAGATATGACCTATGAGGCTCTAATGGAGATTATTCCGCTGAAGGACTTGAAACAATCACTTCCAGATATGATAAGAATTCACGTGGAGGAACAGAAAGTTCAGAAATTAACGGCAGGAGACTTAGCAGATGAATACAGGTTGCTGCGTACGAGAAGCTTCCAGCCAGAATTTCCTACTGTCAAGGATCGAATTTGGGAGAATCGGAGATGCTACACTATGAAAGAAACTGTAGAGAATAAGAGTTTAGCACAGGTTAAAGACGATTACCAAGAGGATGTAAAGTAGATGAGACGCCTCAGGTGCTTTCACTGCATTAGAGTGGGACACAGAAATTTAGAGTGCCGGTGGTTTTAGAAAGACACTGGGAAAAGTTGTATCACTGCCATAAGGTGGGATACGTAAGGTCACAGTGCAGGTTGTTAAGAAAGGCACTATGGGAGAAGATGTGGTAAAAGACACTAAGCCAGTGGCATTAGTAAATGTATTAAATGTATTAAAGGAAGCCCCAACAAAAGCCGAGGAGGGAAAAGTTGTATCACTGCCATAAGGTGGGATACGTAAGGTCACAGTGCAGGTTGTTAAGAAAGGCACTATGGGAGAAGATGTGGTAAAAGAAACTAAGCCAGTGGCATTAGTAAATGTATTAAATGTATTAAAGGAAGCCCCAACAAAAGCCGAGGAGCTGCAAGATAGTGCACAGCCTAGGCAGAGGCTGGGAATGGAGTTTGTACCTA
>NC_057717.1:68319075-68322023 GCF_004010195.1 Chiloscyllium plagiosum | reverse complement strand
CATTTGGAATGAAGAACGCATCCAACACATTCCAAAGACTCAGGACCAGAGTTCTGACCTGGTTAATAAACTGTGCAGACCATTTGGACGATGTATTGGTCTTTAGTAAGTCCTGGAAAGATCGCTTGGTACAGTTGGCAGAGCTCTTTGAATGAATACGAGAAACAAACCTGGTGGCAAAGTTAAACAAAACTGGAATCGCAAAAGCAGATGTGATGTTCTTGGGACAAAATGTCGGTCATGGAAGGTTGATCCCATGGAACGCAAAGACAAAAGCTTCCGAGGAATTTCCACGATCAACCTCGAAGAAAAAGGTGCTTTGGTTCTTAAGAGTCAATGGATTCTCTCGGAAGTCTGTTCCAAACTTCAGCAGTGTAGTGGAACCGTTAACCGATTCGCTGAAGAAGAACACAAAGTTTTAGTGGACAGACCAATGGCAGGAGGCATTCGACCAATAAAAAGAAAAATTGGCCACCAAATTAGTTTCAGCTACACCAAACGTTTTGAAAGCTTTCAAAGTTGCCAGCGACGCTCGTGACATAGGAGTTGGAGCTATACTGCTACAGGACGATGAGATGGGATTGTATTTTTCAAAGAAGCTCGACATCCACCAGAGAAAATATTCCACGATTGGGAAAGAACTATTGAGATTGATACTAGCCTTTTGACATTTTAATGTGTATTCACAAACAGCGTGTTGGAGACGGTCGTGTACGTGGACCCCAACCTGCTTACATTCTTTGAATGCTTTAAAGACTATTTCATTGGAGTCTGATGTTACAGACTTTTAATTTTAAAATTGTACATGCAGTGTGTCGTAAGAATGTAATCGCAGATGCATTCACAAATATTTAACTGATAAAGTTTAAACGAGATTTATATTTACCAATGTTAAATATAGGTATTTGGGAAGAAGTTAAGGTGAACTTAGATTTAAGTTACTTGTATGCTATGGTAATGTGTTTTAAAAATTAGAAAAACAAATGAGACCGTGTTTTCATTATGATGGTTCTTTTGAGAGGGTAGGTGTTATGAACGTGTAAAGGGAACTGTACTTTTAAGAGAGTTGAAGGATTTACAAGCACAGTGTGTTCTGGAAAATTTACAAAGTTACATTTGGTCCAGCAGCTGGCAGTACCTGGGATGCTATGAGACAACAATAAAATTAAATTCGATCAATCAGTTTAAATTATGTCCCAAGAAACTAAACTACTCTGGAATTTGATTTTTGCATTTTGATAAAATTAAAAAGAATGAAATGACCCTTTGCTTTGGGGTATAAAGGCAAAAAAAATGAAAAGTTGGGGGAGAACTGCCACACCACCACCATCTGCAGACTACCCGGAGAATAGCTCTCCAACATGCCCCTTTATTTATCAATGACGTGTGAAACAGAAACTCTAAGGAGAAGAAAAGAATACAGAGGAGGATACAGCGAGAAGACTCGACAGCTGGATGGGGGGAGGGGGCAAGGTTATCGGACCAGTATTGTAGAAGAGAATGTAAAAGATAGGTCAGAGAAAGAAGTTGGCAAATAGATGTTAGTTAACTATTCTCTCGTAGATTTTTTTTAAAAGTTGTTGATTTTTACTTTAAATAGTGACCTTTACGATGGTTCTTGGCCTTCCGAATTTTTAGCTTACAGCACGGGTTAAATCTTTACTGTGCTGCAAGTTTAAATTAGCGCGGGGGTTGGGGGGATTGTGGGGGCGGAGGAGTTTACCCCGCGTTGTAACAATTAACTCTGATTTCTCTGCACACATGCCAGCAGACCTGCTGAGCATTGCCAGCACATTTCTGTCTTAGTTTCTGGCTTACGAAATGTGCAGTTCTGTTGACTTTCTTTTGTGTATCATTGACAGCCACAGTTGAGGTGCTGGAGGACAGGAAGCCAGCAAATGCGGTTACATTATGTGAAACAAAGCTGCAAGGAAATCCCAGGGAACTACACACCAGTGAGTTTGATGTCAAGCGTGGATAAGTGTTGGTAGGAGATTATACGAGGTAGGATTTACATGCATTTGGAAAGGCAAGAACTGATTAGGGATATTTGTATCTAGGAATCCATGTCTCACAAACGAGATTTCAGTTTTTGAAGAGGTGATTGTGAAGATAGATAAAGGTAAAGCAGCAAACGTTGTCTGCGTGGACCTTAGTGAGGTCCAACAAGGTTCCTCATGGTAGCCTGGTTAATAAGGTAACATCACAGGGGATCAGGGAGCGCTAGACAATTAGATATAAAATTGGCTTGACACTAGGTAGTAGGTGGTGCTGGGAGAGATGTCTTGTTCAAATTGGAGGACTGTGACCAGTGGTGTGCCACAAGGACCAGCCTGCTGCTGTTCATTGTTTTTGTAAATGGTTTGGATGAGAATATAGGAACCATGGATAGTAAGTTCGTAGACAAAACCCCCAAGATCGGTGTTAATAGTGGACAGTGAAGAAGGTTATCTTAGCGAACAATGAGATCGTGATCAACTGGGAAAGTGTGCTGAGGATTGGCAGGCAGAGCTTCATGCAAATAAAGGCGAGGTGTTGCATTTTCTTTCACAAATTAGGGCAGGTTTTATATAGTTAGCGGTAGGATATTCTGAAGTGTATTCGGACAGAGAGACCCAGGATGCAGGTACACAGTTCCTTGAAAGTGGAGTCGCAGGTAGACAGGGCAGTGAAGAATGCATTAGGCACACTTATCTTCATCAGTCAGACCATTGACTAAATGAATTGGAACATCATGTTGCGGCTGTACAAGAGAATGTTAAGGCCACATTTGGAGAACTGAGTTCAATTCTTGTCACCCTGCTACAGGAAGGATGCTATAACCTGGAAAGGGGACAAAAGTATTTAAAATGACGTGACGGAGTCAGGAGGTTTTGAGATATATGGAGAGGCAGGGATTTTGTTCCTTTTTGTATAGGAAGCTGAGTGGTGACCTTTATAAAATCATG
>NC_057717.1:68299573-68318575 GCF_004010195.1 Chiloscyllium plagiosum | reverse complement strand
CCAGCAACCCAAACGCCTTCATAATCACCCTGCTCACACATGTTGCAAACTTCAAAGAAATATGGGAGAAACCCAGCTGTTCTACAAAACTATCAATGGCCTGACATTTAATTGTGCATGCCCTCTCCTTGTTTGTTTTATCAAATTGTGATACATTGTATTTATCGAAGTTAAATTCCATCTGCCACTTCTCAGCCCAGTGAGTGATAGGGCTGGGGAAGAAAGGCTGGAAAGTAATCCGCTGCCTTTAATCATTTCGTGGATTTAAGAAGAGGGCTGTCACGCGTTACAGGCGGCAAAGAGCGATTAGTGCTTTTGATCCAGAAAGTATGTGCTTTCTCCATCTCTGGTGTTCAGTGATAAGTATCTGTTCCAGATCATTTGTAGTGCAGACTGTGTCTGCAGGATGTCTTTCCCTTATATTGCAGATGTCAGATAATAGACATTTAAGGTGGAAACCATAGCAAAACAATTAAATATTTTATAGTTTTTCACGAAGGAAGAGCACATAACCTCAATATCGTACATTGAGGTGAGTATCAATCATCTGTTGTAAAACGTAATTATTTTAACTGTGTAATTCAGTAAAGTGAACAAAATTTTAATTAATCCACATTGAGCTGAAAGCTGACATTTAAAATGTGACCCAAAATCTGGGCATGGTTTAAGTCTTGTACAGTGGGTAACACCCATGCCTCTGAGCCAGAGCTCTGGTTTATATTCCAATACCTGAACTTGTGTGGTTCTGCCTCTCACTCTGGACCAGAAGGTCTGGATTCAAGTCCTGTCTGTCACGGAGGTATGTCACAGTATTTCAAAACAGGCTGATGAATAAACACAGAGGTGAATAATGTTGCAGCTTTAGGAACTATTGTCAAGTGGTGGTAGTGTCCCTACCTCTGAGCTCAAATTTCTAGATTGAAATCCCACAGAAGTGTTTCATAATGTTGCTGAACAGGTTGATTAAATGATTTTAGCATTGTGATGTGTTGGAGAAGGAAAAGTGTCAGTATTGAATTTCAGAATTTAGGACCAAAGTTGACAGAAAACACAGCCATTCATGTTGATTGGAGTCACATTTGCACATTCTAGAGGGTTATAAAATCATGAAGACCATGGATAGGATGAATAGTCAGGGTCTTTACGCCAGTGCTGGGTAGTCCAAAACTAGAGGACGTAGATTTGAGCTGAGATGGACATGATTTAAAAGGGACCTAAAAGGGACCATTTTCGCACTGAGGGTGGTGCGTATGTGCAATGAGCTGCCAGGAGAAGTGGTAGAGACTGTTACAATTACAACATTTAAAAGGTATCTGGATCGGGACATGAATTGTAAATATTTAGGGAGATATGTAACAAATCATGGAAAATTAAACTAAGTTAATTTAGGACATCTAGTTGGCACGAATGAGTTGGACCAAAGGGTCTGTTTCTGTGCTGTACAACTCTATGAATCATCGATTCAATTTGTAAAGCTTTCTTTGTAATCTAATGTAACCTTATTCACCTTCCATTTTATCACTGATCTTGGTATCAGCCGTAAACCTGTCACCATGTCTTCTATAATTCTCATCTAAATCATTGATATAAATGACAACCAAAAGTGGATCCTGCACCAATCCCTGTGGAACGCTGCTGGTCACAGGCCACCAGTCCAAAAGATAACACTCGACCACCACCCTCTGCCTCCTGCCTTTAACCTGAAACACACATACACACATCGAAATACAGAGACACAGACACAGACACATTTATGTCTTTAAGCAGAGATAGATATATTCTGATTGATAAGGGGAGTAAGGTTACATTGAAATTGTGGGAGAGTTTTGTTGAGACACATGTCAGCTATGATCGAACAGAAGATCAGACTCGACGGACCAAATACTATAATTGTGCACCAATGTCATATGCTCAGTGGTTTATACTATCTTAAACGTCGACCCAAAAGAGCAGTGGAGGCTGATTTTGATAAATACTTTACCGAACAGAGTAAGTGGGAATATGGGATAGGTTTCAGGGGCTGAATGGTCTGTGTCTTTCCTATTGGTTGTGCCTTCGTTTTAAAAACTGAGAAGCTGACTTACTGTGAGGTTCAGACACTTTTAAATTTAGAGATTCTACCATTTAAGATTGAGATAAGAATGTTCCTGTCTCTTTAGGGTTGTGCTGTCTGTGGTATTCTCAACCCCAGGGAACAGTGAAGACTGGGCCAAAGAGTCATCGAGATGTACAGCACGGAAACAGACCTTTCGGTCCAACTCATCTGTGCTGAACAGATATCACAAACCAATCTAGTCCCACCTGCCAGCACCTGGTTTATATCCCTCCAAACCTCTACTATTCATATAGCCATCCATATGCCCTTTAAATGTTGCAATTGTACCAGCCTCCATCACTTCCTCTGGCAGCTCATTCCATACACGTACAACCCTCTGCATGGAAAAAGTTGCCGTTTAAGTCTCTTTACATCTTTCTCCTCTCACCGTCTACCTATGCCCTCCTGTACTGGACTCCCCCACCAAGGGAAAAGAGTTTGTCTATTTATCCTATCCATGCCCCTCATGATTTTGTAAACCTCCATAAGGTCACCCCTCAGCCTCCGATGCTCCAGGGAAAACAGTCTCCGTATAGTTCTAATCCTCCACCCCGACAACATCTTTGTGAATCCTTTCTGAACCCTTTCAAGTTTCAAAACATCCTGTTCGATAGGAAAGAAACAGGATTGCACGCAATATTCCAACAGTAGCCTAACCAACGTCCTGTATAGCCGCAAGAGGACCTCCCAACTCCTGCACTTAATACTCTGACCAATAAGGGAAAGCATACCAAACGCCTTCTTCACTATCCTATTTACCTGCGTCTCCATTTTCAAGGGGCTTTGAACATGCACTCCAAGGTCTCTTTGTTCAGCAACACTCCCGAGGACCTTACCATTTAAATATAGAAGTCCTGCCAAGATTTGCTTTCCCAAAATGCATCACCCCACATTTATCTAAATTAAATTCCATCTGCCACTTCTCAGACCATTGGCCCAACTGCTGAAGATCCCATTATAATCTGAGATAATATTCTTCGTTGTCCACTACATCTCCTATTTTGATGTTATCTGCAAACTTACTAACTATACTTCTTCTGCTCACATCGAAATCAGTTATGTAAATGACGAAAAGTACTAGGGGGTCATTGAAGATATTCACGGCTCACCTTTACTGACCTTTGTTGGACAGGGGAGTCAGTGTTTATTGGGAATAGACAGAAAAGAGGATTTCAGCCGCAAACAGACCAGCTATGATCTTTATAAATTGAGCAGCTGGCTGTAGCTCCTATCTCATGTGTTGTTCTCTCACTGCACCCCTTGAGGCTGCCAGTCAGTATCACTGCAATGAGATAGGAGGAACCCCATTCTGCCCCTCTAAGGAGATACACGGGAATAGAATAAAGGATTCAGTCACAGTGCAATAGAGATATACATCAGGAAACAGACCCTTTGATCCAGCTCATCCGTGCCAACCAGATGTTTTCATTTTCCATCATTTCGCCCTTATCCTTCTGAATCATTCCTTTCCATAAACCCACTTGGATGACTTTTAAATTGTTTAATTATACCATCCTCCTACACTTCCTCTGGCAGTTCTTTCCACACACACATCATACACTGTGTGAACAAGTTGCCCATTAGATCCCTTATATATCTTGCGCCTCTCGCCTTAAAACTATGCGCTGTAGTTCTGGACTCCCTTACCCAAGGGAAAATACCTTGCCTATTTTCCCTGTCAATGCCGCTCATGATTTTATAAACGTCTATAAGGTTACCTCTCAAAGAGAATTTTTTATTTTAATGTGTAGTGACTGCGGCAATTATTCAACACAGCAGCAACAACCAACAATGAAATTAACGATGAAGATTATTGGTTGTGTTGTTAAGGGGACAGGCTATAGGAAGTTAAGCAAGCTACAGGAAGTCTCCACCCTTCTCAGTGTTTAAAGCTCAAAATTGAGCACATGAGTGATATTCTAGAATGATTCTATTGCTGCATCAGAAAGACAGCATGTTTGACCGGATAGCGATCCCCCCAAATGTTTGTCTATATTCTGTGCTCATCTTCTAAACTCTCAGGGATCAGGAACATTTACAGTACGAACCCAACCTGATTATCTGACAACAAATGGCCGGAAGGAGGATCACTGAGATCAGAAACAATTCGACAACCAGCTACACAGCATAGCAGGAGGACATGCAACAATTCTAGGCTGCTCCACAGGAACAGGGGAGCCCTGGTCAGCTACCAGTAAATAGAGAATAGAGATAATTCCTTATTTTCAGGTTGGAAAGCTGTCACTAGTGAAATTTTTTCGGGGATAAGTGTGAGTTTATTGACGGTTTACAATCTAAAATAATGATTTGGATGACGGGGCTGAATGGATTGGAGCTCAATTTGCCCAAACACCAGGATCGTCATTTAATAAGCTGTCAAGTGGAGACACAATGTCTGCAATGGGATACAGGCAGAGGAGGGTCATGAGCAAACCTTCAGCGAAAAAAAAAGTACAATGTGGGAAGTTTGTGCTTTGGACTAAGCATGAAACAAAAGTAAATTATATAACTGGAGGCATGATGCAGAACTCGGTGGTACAAAGGGATTTGCGTGTCCTGGTACATAAATCACAACAAGTTAGTCTGTAGATGCAGCACGTGATTTGGTAAATAAATGAAGAGATACTTTTTTTCTCGATAAAGAGTATTGTGTCTGATCTTCAGGATGTTTTACTGCATCTGTACAGGCCGATGTTCAGACGACATCTGATGTACTGTGTGTGGTTGTAATTCCACTGAAGTGAAAATCAAATTGCATTTGAAATGTTTCAAAGATGTTTCTCTTTACTCGTTTTTGCAATGCAGGCATTATGTTATGAGCGATTCGAAGTTTAGGCCTGAGAATGAAAGATGTTTTTATTGACCATATAAGATTTTGAGCTGGTGAATATATGATGAATATTTTATCTTCTACAGGAGAATAAGACTGGGGAGCTAATTTAAGAATAAGATGCATTCATTGAAATGCAGATATTGTGAAGATATTACAAATTGTATTATAAAAGTATACGGGACATATAAACACATTTTCAAATCTCGTGGAGCTGTTTGTTGCGAAAGGAATGGTTGGATGTCCAACAGCAACAGTGATGTATCCACAAGGATAGGGAATGCGATGGAGTCGTACAGTTCAGTAACTGTTCGAATAGACCTTATTTCGGCCAGTTTGGGGCCGGATAACGTCATTGTGTGATTCAGCTCAGAGAGGGAGAAAATGTAATCTTCCTGAGAAGAAACAGCTTGTTGCCCCCTCTCTCTGTGTGTTCCTCTTCCCAGCAATTTGTGTGAGCTGAAAATCATGAGGATTCTTGTCAAGGATTCACTGGAATCGTCCCACTACCTGAACTAAAGGGAAGTCAGCTAAATCCATCTGTACCAGGAAGTAATCCCATTGTCAGTAGCTTGTAAGAGCAGAATAGCTGCATAAGCTGAATGATATTTGGAACAATCACTCATATTTCCTTTCATCATGAGTTCAATTAATATTTGGGCACAGTTCTTTCAAGGTAACGTTCTGCAAAGATGACATTTTTCAGTTTGTCATCAAACCTATGCATGTGTCAGCACTTTTAGAGAGAGAAACATCGACGCACAGATTTTCAATATTCAAACCGTTTGTCATTCATCTTTCCATCATAGTTTGAGTAACTTTGTTTCGGTCATAACCTTGTTAATTTAGGAAATTAAAGAATTTTTCTCTGACTTGCTGCTAACCCTCACGCACTCTGAGACCTATATTGTTGGTGATATCACCAATCCGGTTACATTAACATTTGCAGTGAGCAGCGGAAGTGTGGGATGAGGAAGGGGAATAATGTCCTCACCTATCGATCAGTGAGCCGGGCGTCATTGGTGGCTATGCTGTTGGAGAGCATTGAGGCGGTCGGGATTTACATGTATTTGCAAATGTAAAACCTGATGAAGAATAGTCAACATGGCTTTGTGCATGGGAAATCATTTCTAACAAAGTTGATTGCATTTTGTGAAGAGTGACAAAAAAAATTGGTGATGGCAGTGTGGTAGACGCTGTTCATATAGACTTCAGCAAGGCTTCCTACAGGATTCCGCATGGAAGACAAGTTAGTAAGGTTAGGTCAGAAATAGATCCAAGATAAGCTAGCCAAATGACTACAAAATTAGAGTGAAGCTAGAAGACAGAGGGTGGTAGAGGATTGGTTTTCAGACTGGAGGCCTATGAACAGTGATGTGCCACTTGGAGCAGTGCTGAATCCACTGCCTTTAATTATTTATATAAATGATTTGAATGTGAATACTCGCCTGTTTATTATGTTTACAGATGACATTAAAATTGGATTTGCAGTGGCCAGCAAGATTTATGTCAGAGTACAATGGGACCTCGATCAGATGGGCCAATGGACCAAGGAGTGACAGATGGAGTTAAATATAGATAAATGTGAAGTGTTGCATTTTTGTAAGGTAAAACAGGGCAGGACAAATACAATTAATGGTGAGGTCCTGGGGAATGTTGTTAAACAAAAGTGCGCAGGCTCACAGATCCTTGAAAGTGGAGTCGCAGGTAGACAGGGTGTTGAAAGTGGGGTTTGGTATGCTTGCCTTTATTGATAAGTTCGTTGAGTATGCGAGTTGGGAGATCACGTTGCGACTGGGCAGAATGTTGATGAGTCCAGATTTAGAAGACTGTGTTTAATTCAGTTCGCTCTGCTTCCGGTAGGATGCTGTTAAACTTGAGAGGGTGCAGAAACGATTTACAAGGATATAGCCGGACATAGAGTGATGACCTACAGGGAGAGGCTTGACAGACTGGGGCTTGTTTACTCTGGAGCATCGGAGACTGAGACGTGAAATTATAGAGGCTTATAAAATCATGAAGAAAATGGATAATCTGAATAGCGTAGATCTTTTTTTCCAGGCGAGGGGAGATCAAAACTATCGGACAAAGGCTAAAGGTGAGAGGAGAAAGATAGTAAAGGGACAATATTTTCATGCAGATTGTGGGGTGTGTATGGAATGAGCTCTCAGAGAAAGTGATGGAGGCTGGTACAGTTACAACATTTAGTCGGCATCTGGATGTGCATATTAATAGGAATGATTTAGAGGAATATGGGCCTAATGCTGGAAAATGGGACTAGATCAGATTGGGATGTCTGAGTTATGTGGACAGTTCTCCGTTCTTTATGACACTGTAAGAGAGATGAGGAGAAATTCTAAAAGGACCTTTTGAGTAGGAAGTCTCTTCTCCAGTGGCATGTGGTGCCTCTTTGTTCACATTTATCAAAAGCTGAGTTAGGTAAATCTTTGACAGAGAAGTGAGTCACAGATAATGGTAAACAGACAGGAAAGTGGGGCTGAGACCATACCCTGATCAGCCACAAATTTAGTGCTTGGTGGAGAAGGTTTATAAGTGTTTAACGATCTAACCCTGGTCCTGTTCTGATGTTCCATTCAGACCCTCCAACCTGCTAGACAGGAACAGTTGGAGGGCACATACTGCTATAGTTCCCTTGACTCTCTGGTTTAGAGAATTCATGACATTCACTACACTCTGTTTGAACAAATCACTGCCTGCTACTACACCATGACCTATCAATATGAGCGAAAGAATACAAGGGCCTAACAAAGAGCGACTGGCCCTGATATCAAGGCAGTATTGATTGAAGATGACATCAACGAGCCAGAGTAAAATTGCACTTCATCAGAATCCATTGCAAACTCTCCAGTTTGGAGTAATTCATAGCACAATGGAACATGTTTATCATCTCAGCTGTGGAACATCTCTGCAGGAAATCCTCAGGGTAGCTACCTCAGCCCAGGCAAAGCCAGTTTGTCAGCAAGGAATCGCTGTGTGGAAGCAGGCCATTCATCCCATTAAGTCCATATCAATCAGAAGTGGGGATATTTACTGTATGTTACACGATATTCAGAAAGCTTCGTCATCCCTGACCTCCTGATGCAGTTTGCATCTATGAGCGACAAGACTGAGAACGTTCAAGCCTGTGCTGCTAAATTGTCGGCAACATTCAAGAAACAGCGCTGCACATTTTCACAGTAAACGGAGGAGTTCACTCAGTACTTCAATCTGGCTTCACAGGAATAGGGGAAATTCATTCAGTCCATAGCATCCTATGGAAAGTATGGAATTTCCCACCTTATCATTGGCTGTTTTGTACATAATGAGTGTCCGTCCATAACCATCAAGTTTCAACTTCGTATTCTCTCACAGTGCTACAGGTTAAACACATACTTACTGCACTCTCTCCTGATAGTACCATCATGTCAGGGTTCAATGTGATGAAACTCCTTTGCACTGTCTCGGTGACGTGGAGAACATTATTTATAAAACACTCAGTATGTACACAATACTCTAAATACTCTTTCAACAAAACACTACCATTGAGTAAGGTATATTTACTGTAGTACTTCAAGTATTTTGCATGAAAGACCAGATATCATTTTCAGTTATAATTACTTCTGTCCCTTCCAAATTCTGTTAGTGACTGATAACCAAGGACATCCAAGTCCTTTTCAAAAACAGCACTTCCGAACCTCTCGCCATTTGATAAACTTAAATGGGAATCATTACATTTGTTGTTCCCATCCTAATCATGTTATATCTTATGAATAGCTATTCCCCAAGCACTAATCCTTCTGAAACCCCACAAGCCATCCATCCAGAGAAAAACACTACTCTCTTCATTTTGCCCATTATCCAATTTTTGATCCATTCTGTGTGTTCCACCCCTACCTACTCATGGACTCTAACATTCCCCACTCACCAGTATTCAACCGTATCAAACATTTTTCTGATAATTCAAAATCTCCAATCCGACGAGTTGTCAATTTCGATGTCACAACGAACGATCTGCACAAGTACAGTAGGTTTATCAAAGATCATTTCCCTTTCCTGAATCTAGGCCGAATGTAAATATATCGTTATTGTCCAAGTGTCTAGTTGTCACATTCATTATAAAAGGTTACAATGTTTTTCTCTCAGCTGGCATCAAGATATTTAGTTTTCTGTTTGCCCTCTCCGTCCTGTTTTAAATATTTAGGGGAACAATAGCCGCTTTCTAGTCTGCAGGATGCCTGCGGAATCTAACCAGCTTTGAAGAATAATCAGTAATTCTTTCGGTAGCTCTGTTGCCGCCTCCTCAATACTCGGGGATGTAGCTCATCAGATCCAGCAACATACCAAGCTTCAATTCGAGAAGAGTTTCAAAGACATACTCTTCATTAATTCTAATTTCATGCATCCCCTAATATTCACCAGAGCCCCTCTTCCCTAGTATTTCTGGAAGTTAGTTCCTACACGTTCCTCCGTGGAGACAGAACCAATGTCTTCCTCACAGCAGGTTGATGGCTTCCGTCAGCTCGTGTTATATCGGAGGATTGCACTCCAGATATGTCACTCACTCAGGTCTGGAAAATTTCCAGAATCAATCCATTTCACTTCATGGTGAATGTCAGCGCAGTCCTGTCCCTCCTGTGAGTTTACAGGAGGGGAAACAGCTCAGTGACCACTTCATTTTTGAAAGACGCTGGTTTTAGAATTTACACTTGAAATGAGCCTAGCTTAATCAGATATTCCTGAAAATCCCTGGGAGGATCATGCAGTGCCGTGTCCCTCCCTGTGTACGGAGCTTTCCTTCTGTGTAATTCGAATCCATTTGTTTACCATGGACCCAGAACACTCTGTAAATGCAGTGCTCATATCTCGCCCAGAGTGGGGTCACCATACCATTGGGTCTCTCTGAATGGACGCGGCAGCTGATAACGCAAACCCGAGAAAAGTGTCCACAGAACCTCCCTTTATTCTGCAATGAGAGGAGAAGTCAAATCGCCACACACAAGGTCCACCCATTCAGTTTTGAAAATGTTTCTTTTCTTTGCAGAAAAAAACCCAGTTACATTTCTGCACAGTCCTACAGTTACATTCCCTTCTTCAAAAAAGTCATTTGACAAGATAACATTCCGTTTCTTTGTATCTGAGCAACTATAAGGGCAGCACCAGTATTACCTGCAGAGTCGATCATCACACTCAGAGGAGAAAGACAGATGGAATATAACTCAATGTAAACAGAGACACATCTAAATTGAAATGATATTCAGGAATGTGGGAAAAGGGGAACTTTTAGAATAAGCTCCCATTTTATCTTCCTTCTGGTTCATTATCAGCTGTCTCTTTGTTTGCTTTCCATTTTCTCTCTCTTTCTCGCTGGACATTTCTGCATCCACTCAACTAAATTCCCCCTCACTCATCCGACCATCCCTGATATAAATGATATTATTTCCCAGTTGCTTTCAGTTGTAATATAGGGTCACTAGTTTCTAAACTTCATCTGTTCTTCTGTTGCCATCGGCTGTCATATTTGCTGAGATTCTCAACACTTTCAAACGCTGGAGAATTTGATTTCGGATCTCCTTCATCCACGGTTCCTTGGTTTATTTCATCTTTAATGCTGTCATTTCACAGGATGTCAGCATCACTGGCAAGGGCAGCATTTGTTATCCGTTACTAATTGCCGTTGACTGCAAGACCATTTGTCAAAACAATATGGAGCCAATCTTTTTGGTCACAATTAGTTTCTTTACCAAAGACTATCAGTGAAATAATAAAAGAAATCCTAATTGTTTATGGTTGATCGTTTGTAAAATGAGATTTCATTCCAATTGTTGCCATTAGAATTTAACTTCTGTCATCGGCTGTGGAAGGATTTGAAACAATGCATTTAAAGTCATAACTTGTGCCTTTGAATTACACGGCCAGTGACATTATTACTCTGATATGAGGTCTCTATTATGAAATAGGTTGTTTGCCAAGAACAAGTTTGCGGTCAAAATATTTGTAACTGGAAGAGTGGTCAGAAAAGAAGTGGTGCCATAAAATCAGGAGTTAAAAAGGGGGCAGATGATGGCTTATTCAGCAACAGCATTGAGGCAGAAGTGTAGACTTGCTATATTATCAAGGTGGGTGTAGGCAGGTTTGATGGCAGAGAGAATATAGAGACATAAAACAGTTCAGGGGAAACGGAAGACACAAGGGTCGGAACAGTCCAGTTCATTCTCAGATGTCTATGAGTGAAGACTCTGATATTGATGGAAATGGAGTGGAGTTTGTGACTGAAACTGAAGATGGCAGATTATGTATTTGTTAAATATAAATAACAGAAATAGCAATAACCTTCACCGTTGTTTATCGAAATGACAGAGCTAGGCTTACCAGGCACACCAACAATAGCGAGGATGGGATTGTAACCTGCTTGACTTAATCATCAATATGGCTCGTATCCGCAACTTTAAAATTGGCCAATCCCGAGAAAGATAATAAAGACCATCAGATAAACTCTTGTCTATTATTGTAAAATTCCAGTCTAATGTTCTCAGGTTCTGAGCCATTGTTGGAGCATTCCAGTCTGTTGTGAGAAGATTCTCTTTCTTTTCCTCTCCCTGTAACTGCTGAGGACAATCGTATTGAGGATGACGCTGCCGCTGATACTATGACACAACAGGTTGAAGGAAGCCCCTTACTAATAGAAGAGGGAAACCGTCTAATGACACAGTTAGGATCCATGGAGACTGACATCAATCACAGTCACAAACAGATCCAGTAAATCCTTTTCACTACAACCCTCATATGTCACCACAGTACTTGGTCTGGTTGGGATGTTGAAATCGCTGACTGTTGGGCTAATAGCACATCTCAATTGTAAATTTAGAGGTGAGGTAGAGTGATGATGCTTTGTATTCACTAGCTCAATGATCCGACTATGTTTTGGCAGGATGGGAATTGCTGGAGTCCCAAGGCCTTCGGTGTCTCATCACCAGGCCTGCTGCATTCTTTCGTTTTATTTACTTATATTTAACTTTGTCATTTATCTTACCATCATTTAACGGCTTAGATGAGGTTGGGCATTTTTGAGAGGCTCCTACAATGGCATAGACAGTGTATATATATTCCATTCCTTGTGGTCCTTGCAGCGTCGGCCTGGTCCTTGGAGTGATGGTCAAACTCTCACGGAACCAGGATTCTTAATTTTACCTTTCACCAGTTATTGCTGGGGTCTCAGCAGGGTTGGAAGGGTGGAAATCTTTTCCGGCTGTTTCACACTCTCTCTGAGAGTTCTCTCAGAATTGGCTTTTGATGTTCTTTCCTTCTGGATTGGAGAACTGCATGTGAGACGATCTGTTTCCTGAATTTGCTTTTTGACAAGTGTATGTTTATGGGATGTTACTATATTGGAGCAGTTACTGTGGAGTAGTTAAATAACCTATAATTCTTTTAGGTTTTCCAGTAATATTAATTTATTCCAAGTTCCTCTTTTTGTTGTTGTATTTGAATAGATTGTATTTTGCCTAAAGTCAAATATTTTGACCAAACGAAATATATCTGAAACACAGCACCTCACATTTTCCTTCAAAATAAGAAAACGAGACTATCTTCGTCATGTATTGTGAGGGGCGGTCTGCTCGGGTCCATAGATAAAAGGAAAGATTTTCACGTTTTAATTGAAGAATTAATCAATGGACAACATGTTACGGAAGTACGTGCTTTGACAGCGGAATGCACCGAGGTGGAGGAGTGATAGCTCTACCAGGAATTATATTGCATACACAATCCACCTCACAGATCCAGCACAGAC
Organism: Chiloscyllium plagiosum; assembly: GCF_004010195.1. Lineage (NCBI taxonomy): Eukaryota > Metazoa > Chordata > Chondrichthyes > Orectolobiformes > Hemiscylliidae > Chiloscyllium > Chiloscyllium plagiosum. The sequence continues at coordinate 68,305,861 of NC_057717.1, read as the reverse complement.
ACGTGCAAGCACAGATGAGATATCTGCTCAACGTGGTGCACTGTGCAGACCAGGTTCAGTACAACCTAGCAATCTGTCCAGGATGGAGCATTGTACAGACCAGACTCAGTACAACCTAGCAATCTGTCCAGGATGGAGCACTCTGCAGACCAGGCTCAGTACAACCCAGCAATCTGTCCAGGATGGAGCATTGTACAGACCAGACTCAGTACAACCTAGCAATCTGTCCAGGATGGAGCACTCTGCAGACCAGGCTCAGTACAATCCAACAATCTATCCAGGATGGAGCACTCTGCAGGTCTCATCGGTCCACTAGCTATCTGTGCAACATAGGGAGCAGTGCAGTGCATTGATTCAGAAACCCGGACGAAACCTTCAGTCCAACATGGGGTGATATTCAGCCCACACCAATATATTGCTCTATAAACGTAAACAAAGAACCTGTTCAGTATTGGGAGCTGTGCACTGAAGAGCAGTGAATTGATCTGTAAACCTGAGCAGTTACCCACCCTGCATGTAGAGCTGTGGGCACCACCCCAGTACATTGCTCAGTAACACTGTGTTAGATCCCTGCCCAGTGTGGGGAAACTTGCAGCCCATGCTGGAAGTGACAGGATGTGAAGCTCCCATCCATTTACAGCTCCATATCTCCATTGTACAATGACAAGAGGGTGCTGTGGGTGTGAAAACCACTGCCAGAGAGAGATGGTGAGGGAATCAGTTTAAATTCCAACAAACGAAAGGATTTTGGAAAAACGAGAAAGTAAGTTTGATAGACAATTTCATGGACGATCACAGTTTTCAAAATGCTGAAGTGAAGATTGGGCAGCACGGTGGCACAGTGGTTAGCACTGCTGCCTCACAGCGCCAGAGACCCGGGTTCAATTCCCGCCTCAGGCGACTGACTGTGTGGAGTTTGCACGTTCTCCCCGTGTCTGCGTGGGTTTCCTCCGGGTGCTCCGGTTTCCTCCCACATCACAAAGATGTGCAGGTCAGGTGAATTGGCCATACTAAATTGCCCGTAGTGTTAGGTAAAGGGTAAATGTAGGGGTATGGGTGGGTTTCGCTTCGGCGGGTCGGTGTGGACTTGTTGGGCCGAAGGGCCTGTTTCTACATTGTAATCTAATCTAATCTAAGATATTTCGACAGAATCCTGCAACGTCAGCCAGTATTCCAAGGAATGATGGGTGAATGGGACATTGGTGTGAGTTCAGATGATGGAGTTTTGGATGAGCATTTGTTCTGCAGCTTTGTAACTGTAAGTGGGCACAGCAGAGTCTATGCCTCGTTGGGCTGAATGTAACAACAATTTATATCAGTGACATTTCTATTGAATGTGACAGAGGGATTGTCTGCGCGGGGTCGAGCTCGTTTCCTGGAGCTATCTTATCAAACTCACATCATTACCTTCCCACCCGATCCCATGATGTTCCTCTCATTCAATACCAGCTCCATTCTCCCACCCATCCTGGCTGGAGGTACTAACCATCTCCCGGATATCCCTGATTATTCCGTGATCCCTGGCTCTGGTGCCACCTTTAATAGGCCAATGGGCACACTTTTGAGCTTTCTCAGTTCGGAGCTGTCCTTGACAGTTTACCACCAGCATGGCAGATAAGAGGCAAATACGCCACGATTTGTCGACCGGGATATGTGGATGGCCTAGTACAGATGAGGACCATTCTCTTCTCAAAGGTGGCCACACTACCAGTCCCACCGAATTTGGTCTGAGCTCACCACCCAGCTCAGTACAGTATCTGCTGTCTGAAGAAATGTCCAGCAATACAGGACAAGCATCAATAACATTCCCCGCTCTGTCAGGAAAAGGGTCGCCATATTCTCTCTGCTCCCTCACACTCACTGTATATCTGTTATTACACCCACCCCAAAACAAGGCCAATGCTCTACCACTCTCACTGCAGCATACCACACCTTCCCCATCTCTCTCTCTCTGTCTCCTCTCTCTCTCTCTCTTTCTTTCTTTCTGTCTTGCCTTTGCAATACCCCACATGGCAATAGAATGTTCGAGAGAATGCCGATTATGGAATGTTCCAGATAATCTTTTAAATAATTCCCATTTTCAGGAAAATGTCAATGCCTAAGGAATAGTGATGCATGTTTTTCAATACACAGACAATTCAAATCAATCATGAGGCCATTCAGCCCTTCAAACCTGCTCTAGCATATAATGAGATGGCAGCTGGTTTGTTGGTTCTCTCAGCTCCATGTTACAGGAACTTTCAGTCATTCAACTTCTTGGGTTTCTGTCACTGAGTGGATGACACTCTGGCACATTTACCCTGGTTTTCTTCAGGCGCCTGTTCGAGGGCATTTCCATTACAGACGGACTCGCCTCACAATATACTCCATCAGCTTTATACTTTTATGTAATGATAAGCACATTTTACACAGAACAATAAATAAATACACTTTTTTGATAAAAGATATTCAATTTCAATTAATAATTCTTGTTATTTCATTTGTCTCATCTTATTGTTTTCAGCCAAAGACAGCTGCGACTCACTTGGCACGTTATAAAATACAATTTCTAGCAGAAAACGTTTTCATCCTTAGCCGTTATCTGGACTGTTATCTGAACTGCACCTTTACCTTATTATGAAAGTTTTTCTTTTCCTTTGTCTGTGACTGTTTCTGTCTGTAACAGTTATACTATCTCCCACTCAGTTGGCTGGACGTCTGGTTTGTGATGCAGAGGGAGCTCAACAGCACAGGTTCAGTTCCTCACAATGACAGAGATTACCATGAATGGGACGCTCTCTCAACCTCACCCCTCAGGACAAACTACCACGAGTGGTCTCTCGCTAATGACAGAGCAGCCCCATGGTACTTTGATACTGTATTCTATCATTGTTTCATTTGAAGTTTTTATCTATTTTATCATTTCGTTTTGCATTATATTTCTGGATGTTCTGGACTAGTGTAATTTGTACCACTGTCAGAATTTCCCACAAACTGCACATTCCTGCCCATTCCTCAATAATCCTTGACTTCGTTGTTATTTGTGAAGCTTCTGTCTGCGCCTCAAAAATATTGAATATCTCTGCCCCAAATGCTCGGCGGGAAGAGTGTTACAAAGACTCAAAACACTGAGAAAACAAAAATTTAACTCATCTGTGTGTAAGATGTTTTTGGTCTCCTTACCTGAGAAAGGATGTAATTACATTGGAAGCAGTTGAGAGATGTTTTAGTTCATGTATTCCAGGGATGAAAGGCTTATATTATGGAGACTTTAACAGGTTAGACGTGGAAGGAGAGCTGATCAAATTGAAACATATAAAACCTTGAGGAGAGTGGATCAGGTAGATACCCCCTGTGTGTTTGTATAGTCAAAACATGTTATCATTGTCATAGAACCACTACAGTGAAGCAGCAGGACATTCTGCCTATTGAATCCACACCTACCCACTGAACAGCATCCAACCCTGACCTGCCCTGCATGTAACCCTATATTTCCCATTACTAACCCAAATACCTTACACATCTCTGGGCACTATAGCATGCCCAAACCACTCTAAGCTGCACATCTTTGGACTGTGAGACGACACTGGACAATTGGGAGGAAACCCACTCAGGCACAGAGAGAATGTTCAAACGCCACATAGAGGGATGCCCAGGATTGGAATGGAACCCAACTCCTTGGTGATATGAGGCAGCAGTACTAACCACAGATTCACCATTCTCCTCTGTTATTTATATTAGTTACATACATCTATATTATATTATATCGAGGATGGCTTCGGCTGATTGTCCATAGGCAGGTGAATCAGGGATAATGGTGCATGGAGAGAAAAGTGCAGCTGGGACCACAATGAGATAATACACGATCTTATTTACTAGTGGAGTAGTGTCAAAGGGCCGAATGGCCCACTAGTGTCTCTCAGCACTGTGTTCGGATGTTCTATTCAGCCCTTCGGACCTACTACACAGGAGCAGATCGACGACTCTCCAATGGTTAGGTGTGGTTTTGGAAACGCACTTGGAAAATCCAGGCTGTGTCTGGAAGTGACCCCTACCTTCAATCCCTGTTTGCAGGCTTCCCCTCTCTGTAACCTCTGCTTCAAATGTAAGTCATGTCCCAGACCCAGATTCACTGTGAATACAGCCCCCATACCCCACCCAGGCTTAACTCAAATATATCCTCTGCTCTCCATGAATGCAACATGTACAACACGACCTCCAGGAAAATAACCAGTTACTTTCGAAAAGCATAACGTGTGGAATTTATAAATAGGAACAGGAGTCGGCCATTCGTCCCCTCAGGCTAGCCCTCTCATTTAATGAGGACATGGCTGATCTACTCCAGGTCTCAACTCCACTTTCTTGCCGACTCCTTGTATCCCCCCATACCTCTCTAGGTTAGGGAATTCCAGACATTCATTATCTTCTGAGAAAAGACATCACTCTGCATCTCAGATTGACATCGATGTTCTCCATATTCGGTACCTATGCCCTCGAGTTCGAGACTCCCCTCAGGAGAGGAAACAACTTTTCAACATTTACCTCCTCAAGCCCCTTCTGTGTCTTGTATTTTTCAGCAGTATCAGTCCTCATTCATTTAAACCCCAATGAATGATCGCCTCACCGTTTTAGAGATTCCCAATAATTCAAACCTTTCATCTCAGGAAGCTGCCTAATGAACCAACCCAGTTACTTGCAACATCAGCATGCTGATTTTATGTTTCATACACAAGAAGACTCCAATCTCTTTGTACCTTTGCTCCTTTTCTGGAATTCGTCTCCATTAAATAACAGCCTGCCTTTTGATTCTCAGTGTCATCCACAAACTCGGATGTATATTGCACACAGCTCCCGCCATCAGGCTATCAGTATAGATTGTGAATAACTGATGCCATTGGACTGATATTTGTGTACTCCAGCAGTTATACCTTTATCATGAAGATCCATTAATCCTGACTCTCCGATTTCTATGTGTTAATCAATCATCATCCCATGTTAATACATTATCCATCATCCTACGAGTTCTGTTTTGTGTAAGAACTCTTATTTTGTAATACCTTGTGGAAAATCTCTGGAAAGCCTCGTGACTACCAGATCCCCTTTATCAAGTCCGCTTGTTACATTCTCAGGCATCTCCAGAAATACTTTGCATGATTTTACAGGGCAAAGTATATTTTCCCTTTCACAAAACCACACTGACTCTGCGTGAAGGTTTTCTAAATGCTCATGCTGGCCAGGTTTTCCAAACTAAGCTCGCCCCACCTGCTTTCATTTGGCCCCATATGCCTCTAAATGTTTCCCATTCATATGTTTGTCCAAATAAGTTTTAATTTTTTTAGCTTTGCATGCAACGCATCTACCACTCTTCCTCTGGCAGCTCATTCCTTACTCACACCATCCTTTGTGAAAAAACGTTGCCCCTGCGTCCCTTGTAAATTTTCCCTCTTTCACCTTAAACCTATGCCTTCTATGGCTGAACTCCCCCATCTCGTGGAAAAGACCTTGGCTATTCACCCTATCCATACCCCTCATGATTTTACAAAATTCTATAATGTCAACCCTCAACCTTCTACACTCCAATAGACCATAGGTGCAGGAGTAGACCATTCTGCCCTTCGAGCCTGCACTGCCATTCAATATGATCATGGCTGATCATTCCTAATCAGTATCCTCTTCCTGCCATATTTCCATAACGGGCAGAGCATTCCACACAGCCACCACTCTCTGGGTGAAGAAGTTTCTCCTCATCTCTGTCCTAAATGGTCTACCCCGTATTTTTAAGCTGTGTCCTCTGGTTCGGCACTCACCCATCAGTGGAAACATGTTTCCTGCTGCCAGAGTGTCCAATCCTTTCATAATCTTATTTGTCTCAATCAGATCCCCTCTCAATCTTCTAAACTCAAAGGTATACAATCCCAGTCGCTTCCGTCTTTCAGTGTAAGGTAATCCCGCCATTCCCGGAATTGACCTTGTGAACCTATGGTGCACTCCCTCAATAGCCAGAATGTCTTTCCTCAAATTAGGAGACCAGAAACGCACACAGTACCCCAGATGCCGTCTCACCAGGGGCCTGTACAGCTGCCGAAGCACGTCTTTGCTTCTATACTCAATCCCTCTTGTCATGAAGGCCAGCATGCTATCAGCTTTCTTCACTACCTGCTGTACCTGCATGCTTGCCTTCATTGACTGCTGTACAAGAACACCCAGATCTCTCTGTACTGCCCCTTTACCTAAATTAATTCCATTGAGGTAGTAATCTGCCTTCCTGTTCTTGCCACCAAAGTGGATAATCATATACTTATCCACATT
>NC_057717.1:68294823-68298725 GCF_004010195.1 Chiloscyllium plagiosum | reverse complement strand
CAATATTAAAAAGACAGTTGAACAATACCCAGCCCAAACTTCATACTGTTATTTGCTTTTCTCCACATTACAATACTAAGACAGCATGAAACGCTTACCCGTGCCAATAAGAAGTCAAGCATCTGAATTTTTTTGTCGAAGGCCGGTGATGATCTCGACAGAGAAAACGTATTTGTGGCCAGATCTTGAAAATACCACATAGTCAACATTCTCCCTCCTCGACTCCCTATGACGTTGTGTCGTTGTGACTTCTTTATCTTGTACTGAGTAGAGAGATCCCCTTTCCCCCATTCACATCTTAATTTAAACCCGTTTTACATCACTTAATCGTTCACCACTGCTAAAACCCCATTTATCTTTGCCACACCCTCTTTCCCCTGTCATCCATCCCCCGCCTCTGGCAAGGGATTAGTAAGCCCATTTCCAATCGTTTTAAGTTCTGAAGAAGTGTCACATTAGACTTGAAACGCTAACTCTGATTCTCTGTCTCTGCTGATGCTGCCAGACCTGCTGAGGATCTCCAGAAATGAATAGGTGCGGCACAAATTTTCAATTAAACAAATAACTATGGACAATGGAAATAAAATACAAAAAATGCTGGAGAAACTGGGAGCTTTGTCGAGGCTCACTGGACTGAACGTGTAACTCTGCATTCACTCCAGTAGATGTTGCGGGTGTCCCAGAGGTTGTCTCAGAGGCGTTCCACAAGTAGGTGGCCTGTCTCCCCAATGTATAGGAAGCCACATCGGGTGCATACCTTTTCTTCCTCCTCACTGCCAATCACCCGGCCAATCTGCGCATCAAACACAAATTTACTTATCACACTCCCCACCCCTAGTCCATTTTCATAGCTGTATCATTTATGAATACCACAAATGATAAGGTTTTAAATTACAAGATATCAGGTTATAGTCCAACAAGTTTATTCGGAGGCACTAGCTTTCGAAACGCTGCTTCTTCGTAAGTGGTTGTGCGCTTTGATGAAGAAGCAGCACTTGGTCTTCTGTGTAATATACATACATATTGCACACATCTCCGATTTAGATCAGAATGTACAGGCATGATTTGTAAGTTTCAAAGTGATACTAAAATAGGTGGTATTGTGGATAGTGAGGAAGATAATCAGAAATTTCAGAAATTACAGCAGTGCCTTGATCAGGTGGGGAAGTGGGCCGAGAAATAGCAAATGGGGTTTAATGCAGGTAAGTGAAAGTTCTTGCATTTTAGAAAGTCAAATCAAGGCATGAGTTTCATGGTGAACGGTAGCGTACGAAGGAGTGTAGTGAGACAAAGGGACCTTGGAATTCAGGTGCAAGGTTCTCTGAAAGTGGAGTCGCAGGTAGACAGGGCAGTGAAAAAGGCATTTGGCACATTGGCATTCATCAGTCAGAGCAATGAGTATCGAAAATAGGGAGTTATGTTACAGTTATACAGAATGATGCTGAGGCAATACTGGTAGTGTTATGTTCAGTGTTGTTCACTTTGCTATAGGAAGGATGTTATTAAACTGGAAATAGTGCAGAAGAAATTTACAAGAATGTTGCCCGGACTCAATGGTCTGAGTTATAGGGAGTGGTTGGCAAGCTAGGAGTTTTGCTTTAGATTATATGAGACTGAGGGGGATCTGATAGAAGTGGAAAAGATCATGGAAAACATGGACAGAGTGAATCTACTCAGTCTTTTTTCCCCCAGGATTGGGCAACCACGGACTAGAGGGCATCAATTTAAGATCCGAGGGGAACGAGTAAAAGGGAACATGAGGAGCAATTTATTTTACGCATAGGGTGGTATACATATGGAATGAGCTTCCAGCAGAAGTGGTTGAGGCGGGTACATTCACAAAATTTAGAATGCATTTGGACAAATACACGGATTGGAAAGTATAAGAAGGATACGATGCAAGGGCAGAAAAATGGGATTAGCATGAATTGACATTTTGTTCAGAATGGACCAGTTTGGTCTTAAGGGTTTTTTCCGTGCTGTCGGACTCTGTGACTCTCACAAGCATTGCTTGTCCCACCGAATGTTATATTGTACTTCCCCAATTCATTGGAGCGTACTTGACCGTCCAGCCTCCGGGCTTCCATGATGTTTGACCAGAATGTTCAAACATTCGATATTGTATTCAGACGCCATGTAAAAATGCAACGTATTGATGTCACTATTCCTCCAAAGCTGCTTCAGAGCAAGGTTATTAATTAGTCCTCCTGACAACACAACACCAAATCTGAAATAACCCGCTCTCTAGTTTGGTTCACAACATACTCTTCAACCTACCTAATATACACTTATGAAACTTATTCTTCACAGCATTAGTAGTCACTGCAGTTTCGCTGCAACTAGAGACAATCCATTATTGCTGCAGCACCCACGATTATTTGTTACTCGTTCACAGGATGAGGGTGTTGCTGGATAACCAGTATTATTGCCCATGCCAGAGGGCAGTGAAGAGTCAACAGCGTTGTCTTGGATTTGGAGTCACATGCATGTCAGACCAGGTAAGGACAGCATTATCCTTCCCTCAAGGACATCAGTGAAACAGATGAATTTTTCCAACAATCGACAATGGATTCCTGGTCATCATAAATCCTTGATTCCAAATACATATTGAATTCACATTCCACCATCTGCCATGGCATGATTTGAATTAATGTTCCCAGAATATTACCTGGGTCTCTGGGTTAAGAGACCAGCGATAATATCACTATGTCATTGCTTCCCCTTGCATACCTAATTTCCAAAGCATATGATCCAAAACATTTGTGCGACAGTTTTGGTTTTGATATATAACACACTAATGTTTGCTTCACCTTGCTATTTGTAAGACCCACCCAAACTGATTCTGTGGGATGAGAGGGAATGGATCTGTGGCAGGATGAGCGATAAATTTGGACAAGACGTTCAGGGAGGCTCACCTCAATGCTGAGGTGATCTGAAGAATTGGTCAGCAATACAGGACAAGCATCAATATTCTTTCCCCCCCACTTTGCCAGAATAAGTGTCGCCATATTATTCTGCTCCCTCACACTCACTGTATATCTGTAATAGCACCTACCCCCGAACAAGGCTCACACTCTATCTCCAAATAAGGCTCAAGCACGACCACACTCACAGTTGAATTCAGCACCTTCCCTCCGCGACTTTTTCTGTCACTGACGCAATAGCCCCGCACACTAATAATACTGCATGAATACAACACTGTGGTCAGACTCCTTCCGGACACCTCACCCTTCCCCCTTCACCCACACCAGCATTGACTGTAGGGGCACCCACTCCCACTCTCACTCCGTCTCTACTCTTCTCCCATTCCAAGAGAAATAGCCATGAATAGGACTTAAAGGGCAAAGCCGGGGATTAGAATTTCAGATATCCGTTCCCTAACCCTCTACCTGGATATATAGCGAGGATCCTGGAAAGAACTGGAGAGGACCAGGATGCCTTGTGTGGAGACTCTGAAACATCCATTTCCCACCAACCAAGTAAGCAGCAATGTTCAGTAAAGAGCAATTCTCAATTTAAACTCACCGGCAGTTCCAATTCCATCTCTCTCACTCGAAAAAGAACAGATACCCCACTGCACAGAGATGCAAGCATTAGATTACACAGAAGCATTGGTAACTACCCCAATATACTAACATGCATAATGCATACAAGGGACAGACACACACACACATAGAAGCACACAGACATACACAGTGACACACAAATAGACACAAACACAGATGGAAACACAGATAGAAAGTCTGATACACAGACAGAAAGACATAGTCGCAGAAATAACAAATAAGAAGCAGATGACACACACACACATATATCTACACACAGGGACACAGACATTAGTGATATTAAGACACAAATAAATAAGTTTGTGATTTATAAGGAGATCAAGGATTATAGAGAGA
>NC_057717.1:68278635-68294323 GCF_004010195.1 Chiloscyllium plagiosum | reverse complement strand
CTCCATTGTTTTCAGCTGAATTTCCATTCTCAGTGTCGATCTCTGAAGTTCAAACGCGCTCTCGTTTTGTTTCTCTCCTGCTAAAGCCATTCTTTTTTTCTCTTTACAGGATTAAACCTATTCGTTCTCTCTTAATTTTAGTCGTAACTCAAACTGCTTCATTTCTGCTTCCAATTAAAGCTGCTTTATTTGCGATTGAAGTTTAGTCATTTCTCCAGACCCCAATGTAGTTTCCCGCAAACTGCTGCAATCATCCCATATTTCCTCACATTAGGAGGTAGCTTCAACTCCAGCTTGTCTACTAATTTCCGCAGCTGGGACTTATGTGCATTTTGTAAGACTCCCCAGATCAATTCTCCCACCTCCAAAACATCCTTTTTGACTGCAAGAGCTATTGCTCTCTGAAGCTCTGTTAACTCACAAAATCAACACACAAAAAAGAGACACGAAGACCTGCCACACGCTGTCTAAATTCCGCAAAGCCACCCCCAATCTGTTATAGATCAGACTTGACCCCTCAGAACATTTTTAAGCAGGTAGGCTAGACCATAACTTTGCAATTTGTTGAAGATTAGTGTATAGTGGATATTCCCAGAGTGAATTAGCTGGTCAGACTGCCGAGTTTTAAACAAACAGACTTTATTTACCAAATTACGGAATGAAGCACACGAACTGAACAGAGAACACCTAACTAACTTATCTTATCCAACCGATAGGCTGTCCAGAATTTAGGATGTTGTTCCAAAATAGTTGCAACAATCCCAGTAAATAAACGGTTTATGACAAACAGTAAATCTGATACAAAAGCTTACAGGTTATGAGGTCAGAAGGGCAGAAGGAGGAGGAGAGCGTCCAAATTCAACAGTGACACTGACTCAACTCACCCCCAAACTTAACCGATCTGCCCAGCTACAGAGGTGACCACATCGTCATGAATAAACAAGTTTTTATTTAAAGTCTTGAAAGCGTTCTGCCTGAGGCATTACCAATTAGCTGTAAACCTTTCAAAATTGAGACATTTTGGAATCTTGGGTCGTTTAGAACCTCTCTGAAGAAGAAAACTCAAGGATAACATAACCTTGTAAAAGGACCGGCTTTGTGACAACATATACCACATTTGGCTTTGGACTGAATTCAAACAATGTAAATCTTTCTGCTTGGAGCCAGTGTGTTAAGGTGTTTGTCAGTTGAGTTTTGAAGATTTTAACAATTGCCTTTTTAGATCAATTAAAGGAATGCCCAGGCAAATACACATTTGCTGTGTATTGGAGTGCAAATAGATCCACTGTAAATATATTGGCTGGTGCCTGTTCTAATCGAGGAGCGATCGGCACGGTAACAGCATCGAGATTGAGGTTTTTAGTGGTGGGAGAGGTTTAGGCGGTTACAGTATTGCAAACGGACAATGCAGCAAAATCATCTAGCCTGCTATAACTTCACGAGAGCAATGGGTGATGGGACACGTGACTAATAGCCAGTGATGTCAACATTCAATCCAGTCCAGCTGTTATTTGTGAACTGAATCTACCACACTGAAAGGAGTTAACTGGATTTGTTCTGTTAGTGACTGTAATTGATGTCAGTCTCCATGGATCCTAATGATGTCACTGGATGGTTTCCCTCTCCTATTAGTAAGGGGCTTCTTGCAATACGTTGTCCCATTGTAGCAGCAGAGACAACACCTCTCACCATTAACAGGGATCAGCAGCTGCAGAGACAGGAAGAGGAGAGTTAAACATCTGAGAATAGTTTGGAATGTTCAATTAATGGATCAGGATCTGCTAACATTAGACTGGAATGCTGCAAAAATGGTCAGGAGTTTGTACGGGGGACTGTTCTATCTTTCCTGGTATTGGTCGACATTATCAGATCGGATATACGGTGTACTGATGATTATTCAGACAGGTTACTATCCCATGCTCGCTATTGTTGGTGTTCCTGGTAAGTCTCTCCATCTCTATCCATTTACTCATCCCATAAACAAAGGCAAACTTCATTGCTATTTCTGTTATCTACATTTAGCAAAGATGGAAATTGTTGTCTTCAGCTTCAAATGCAAATTCCATTCATTATCCACAAATTTCAGAACCGCCCCCACTTCCTCCCTCACAAACACCTGAGAACAAGATTGTTCACAATCCGAAGTACATGTTTGCCCTGAATTCATTTATGTCACGGTATTCAGTCCATCACCAAACCTATCCACTGCCAGCTCGATAATACCCCCAGTCACCAGCTTCGCATCAATGCTGAAGCTTAATGAACCATTACTTATGCCTTTATGGTTCCAGCTCTCCTCGAAGCACGATTTCAGTTGCAAATATTTTGATCGCTACCTTGTTCTTGTCTCTAAAGTAACTTCATGACAGGGACACTATGTCAGGGTACTAATGATGCAAGAAATGTAATTCAGAGGCAGAGGTTATTTCACAGAAAGGCACTGTTTCGCATCATATCACAAATGATGTCAGAACGAAAATTCAAGTGATAGGAATTGGAAATAAAAGCAAGTTTCACTACTAAACATAACATCACCATCATTTTATCTATTTCACTGATGTCGTTTAGAAAAGGAATCTAGCATTATTATCTGGTATGGCTTAAGACGGACATCAAACCCACAGTACGTGCTTGTCTCTGTACTGCCTTCAGGAATGACCTCACCGTAAAGGGTATTTAGTCAGGTCAACAAATACTGCCCCTGTTAGCAATGCAGAGATCCCATGTAATAACAACAGTAAAGGTTAAATAAAACAAAGAATGATGCAAGAGATCAGAATCAAAAAGAACGAGAAAGTACCAGAGAAACTTAACAAGTTTAGCAGCCTGAGGTTGAGAGAAAAACAGAATTGGCATTTTCAGTCCAATGACCAGACATCAGAACTGAACGCAGCTGGGAAATAGTGTGATTGATGTTGGTGACAGGGATGTCTGTTGTGAAGGAGAGAAGGACTAAGTAGAATGGATAGAGAAAGGGAAAGGTAGAGGGAATGAAGCAAACAAAGGGATTGTTGATGATCAGCTCGGATGAAAATAAACGAGATTAACCTTATTTATTTTTCTCCTGTTCGCATGTTACTGAATATTCTGACCATGTAAGGTATACATCAAAGTCACTGTTTAAAGTGAGTTATGTCCCTTTGTATCTCTTCCCATTTTCCTTTATTCATTAATGGGATACTGGACCTGTATTATTTCCCTTTCCCCATTGTCCTTGAGAAGGTGTTGGTAAGCTGCCTTGCTGACTAGTGCAGTCCGTGGGCTGTAAGCAGTCAGTGCTGAGGTCCGCCCAGTTCCATTTCTTTGAGACGTTGTAGCGACTGATATAACTGAGCGGCTGGCTTGGCCATTTCAAACTGCATCTGAGAGTTAACACCATTGCTGTGCGTCTGGAGACACATGTGAGTTTGACCAGATGAAGATGGTAGATCTCCTTCACTGAAGGGCATGGCGGTGCCAGATAGGACAATTGTCAATGTTTTCATTGTTCTATTTGATTCTTAATTCCTGATATTTTTTGAATTCAAATTTCAACATTTGCCAAGGTGGAATTCAAATCCAGGGTCTCGGTCATTACCTGGGTCCCTTAATTAATATTTCAGAAATTATACAGTTAGACCATTGCCTCCTCAGCATCTCTAACCATCTACAATGGCAATAGTGATGTTGCTGTTGGTGTGGCTTTGCTTCATAATGCAAAGAAATTATTTGGCAAAACATACCATCTTTCTCATTTTGTATTTATGAGCAGGTAAGATGATGGAAGTGCTCTTGGTGAAAAGGAGCTGGATGTCCTTGGTCATGAGTCACTGACAGGATTCATTCGGAGCAGTAAGTAATCAGCACAGTAAATGTATGGTGCCCTTCATTGCAAAATGATGGAAGTATAAGAGTGAAGACACACTTCCTGCAGTTGCAGAGTGTTCTTGAGACAGTACTTGGGGCACTGTGACAGATTTTCTCTCCTCTATGAGGAATGATCTCCTTGCCACAATGAGACAGTGTAAAGGAGTTTCACCAGATTAATCCGTGCGGTTACGGTACCGTGAGGAGGGTGTGCGGGAAATGACTGTTTAATCTGTGTCTTTACAAAAGAATAAAAACTGATTGCATTAAGACTTGAGCGTTATGGACTAACAGTCATGATTTCTAAAACAAAATATTGATAGCATTAAACTATAACATGCTTTTCCCGGTAGACGTTTTCACATTTGGACAAGTATATAGACAGAAAATAGTGGGAATGATATGGGCCAAGTGCAGAGAAATGAGGTTAGCATGGATAGACATCTTGGTCAACATGAACCAGTTTGGGCTAAAGGGCCTGTCTCTGTGCTGTAGGAGTCTATAGCTCTCTCACAATTTTCATAGTTCTGTGAAGCCCCATATAGGTTGCGAGAGAGCTCCAGGTTCTGAATGAAGTCTCACCTCCTCAAAGTGCAGTTGGTGTGTGACCTTGCACTGAACATCATGTTGTTCACACATCTGTCAGCAGTCACACTCTAATAGAGTTAACCATTCCCACAAGATTGTGACCTCCGTACAAAACACTAGCATGTCTTCTCTGTCTCAAAGATAGTCCTCTTTTGTCTAAAAGCTGTTCCTTGGCTCAAAGAGATTGTCCTTGATTTTTTTTTCAGAAGGGCAATAAAACGAGACCTGACTCCGGTCAGTCTGGTTGGTTCCAGACATGAAAAGGATTTTCAGAGGCCTTTTATTTATATGAAAACAGATGAGACTTCAGGCCAAAATTGTCGTGGTGTATCAGTGACCTGTATAATGAAAGGGGTGTGGTGAGCTCTTTTTAGCTGAACTAGCTGAGCTGAGCTGAGCAGAGCAGTTTTCAGTTGAGGCTTGAGCTGGGAAGTTCAACAGGGAGCTGTGTGGAAACGCTCTCTTTTTTTGCTCTTCAACTTCAACCTGTAAGCACGTGTTCCATTTATACTGGTTTTAAAGGGATTTTGCTTATTGGGACAGTTGCGTATATGCGGAACAGCATAATTAATTCTAGTTGAATAGGGTGAGTTCTGTAGGGGTTCTTCATTCTGTTCTTTGTGTTTCATTGTGTAATTTTGTGATTAAAGTTTTTTCTGTTTTAAAATCTAGTAGATAACCTAAATATCTTACTCTGATTTTTTTTTCATTTTATACTTCCCGAAACAAGATGCAAAGTTATGCTCTGAGCTGCCTGCTTTAGAATATTTTGAGTGGTCTAGCCAAGTCCATAACAGATTGGGCGCTCTTTGCGGAATTTTAAACAGTGAGTGTGAGGTGCTTGTGTCTTTATTTCGGGTGTTGGTTTTGTTGGGTAGACAAAGCTTGAGATAGTAATGGCTCTTTCAGTCGCCAAACAATTTCTGGATATGGATGCAGTGACTTTGGAAGGTTTGCAAAAAACGTGAATATGACCAAGTCCCAAGAATTAGCACAGAGGCTGGAATTGGAACTGCCTGCTTCTGTGAGGAAAGGAGACATAGTTACAGCAGTAGCTCGTCAATTAAACTTGCTGTAGAAACCATCAGCAAAGTAGCAAGAATTCAATTGCAAATTAACCAGCTCGTGTTTGAGGCGAGAGATAAGGAAAGGGCAGCAGAAATGAAACAGTTTGAGGTATGATTAAAAACAGAAGAGAGGGAAAAAAGTGAGCAGCATATGAGAGAGAAAAGAGACAACAGCAGCAGAGGAGAAAGAACGAGAGAGCTTTTGAACAGCAAAAACTGACACATAAAAATGGAACGTCAGCATAAAAGGCTGGACATAACGCCAGAGGGTAGGGTTAGTGGGGAAGAAAGTGAGTGTGAACAATTCCCTGTCAGTAAGAAGCCCAGTGAGAAACTGTTTAAGTATGGTCAAGCATTGCCTAAATTTGATGAGAAGAATGTACAAGTATTTTGCAACTCATTTGAAAAGGTGACTAAACAAATGCTGTGGCCAGAGGCAATGTGGATTTTGTTGATCCAAACGAAACGTGTAGGTAGGGCTAGTGAGGTATTCGCATCCCTGTCAGAGGAGGTATCTGGGCAGTATAAGAAATAAAATTGCAATTTTAACTGCGTATGAGCTTGTACAAGAAGGTTATAGGCAACGTTTCAGGGATCTAAGAGGGACTCTGGATTTACCTACATTTGCTTTGAAAGGATCGAACAGAGTAATTTCGAAAGATGAATAAAAGCTTTAAAAATCAAGCAAACCTATGATAACCTGAGAGAGATAGATATTTTGGTGGAATTCAAAAATTCACTGCCTGACATAGTGCAAACTTGTAGAAGAGCAGAGAGTTAAAACAACAAGGTTAGCTGCTGAAGTGACTGATGAGTATGAACTGGTCCATAAATTTGTTTTGGCTTCCAGAATAAATTTCCGGCCACGAGGGATAGAAATTGGAGCAAAGAGGTATCCTCACGTGGATAGGGAGAGGCAGATCTCAGTGAAGATCATAAGCATAATTTACGACAAGTTAAAAAAAGAAACCCCTGAGGGGGACAAAGAAATTAAAAATTTCCGGTGTTTTCATTTTAACAAAGTGGGCCACACGAACTCACAGTGTTGGTGGGCTAGGAGAAAGCCAGATGTCGGAAAACCAGACAAGTCTGGTAGTTTTTTCTGGAGTAGTAAAAATACCACAATGGAAATTAGACAACTGAAGCAGAATGTGCAAGATGATCAGAAGTTGATTAAGGTGGACATGACAGATATGCTTAAAAATATACATACAAGGGTAAAGTTTATTCACATAGGCCAGGAGTAATAGGTAAGGAGGTTCCAACATTAAGGAACACCGGATCTTCTCAGTGTGTAATGCTGAGGGATGAGGAGATATGCACTCCTGAGAGACTATTACCAAAGAAGGTACTGATAACAGGAATTCGTGGTGAGTCAAAAAGTGCTCAATTGTGCAAAGTGAGGCTAGGGCGTCCAGAGAAGAGTGGAGAATGTCTGGTAGAAGTACTGGACCCCAAACTCTCAGCTCCAGGTATGCAATTTGTCCTTGCAAATGATATAGCTGATTCACCAGTAGACGTGCTGCCTACTCTAGTTGAAACGCCAGTGGAGACGCAGGCAACTGAAGACCTGGAGAATATTTATCCAGGAATTTTCAAGATCACCAGTGTGCAGGTTTATGCAGGAGACATCAAAGGCACAGATAAGGAAGGTGACAGAGAGTTATCCGGAACCTTCTTTTATCAGGTAAGTAGAACAGAGAAAGAGCAAGTAGGAAAACATGCAAGTATTCTTAGCTCTGCTAAACTGATTGATTTACAGCAGAAGAAATGAGGAGTCAAAACAGTTAATTAAAATGCATTTACCAAGAAAGAAAACGAATGAATTCCTGTATGTTATTACTTAACAAAAGACGTCTGAATGAGAAAATGGAGACCATCACACATTCAAGCAGATCAGACAGGGACTGAAATTCATCAAATTGTTTTGCCACTAGGGTATAGAAAGTAGGTGCTGCGACTGGTGCATGAGCTACTACTTGGAGGTCAGAATATAGATGTAAAAAAATGTTGAAGCAGTTTCACAGCGTGTTGGTGAGACTGTACCTGGAGTATTGTGTACAGTTTGGTGACCGAATCTGAGAAAGAATATGCAGACCACAGAGGAAGTGCAAAGGACATTCTCCAGATTAATCCCTCAGATAGCGAGATTGCATGATGAGGAAACTCGGCGTGTGTTCTCTAGAGATTAAAAGAATGAGAGATGTATCACAGTGAAATTTAGAAAATTCACAAAACATATGACAAGTTGGAAGTTACCAGGATGTTTCACTGGCTGTCTAATCCACATTCAAGGCAAATAATGGCAACATAAGGGACAGGCCATTTAAGACTGCAATAAGGAAGAAATTCTGCACGCGTAGGGGCCTAACTAACCCAGGGACATGGAAACCTGTTGGCAAGGCAAGATTAGGGTGAATTTCCAGATATTCTACAAGAGTGTCCAGCGGAACAGAATAACCAGGGAACAGGTAGGACTCATTAGTTACTTGCCAAGTTGCATCCAAATCAACTTTAGTGGTAGGAGGCAGAGGGGGGTGGTAGTAGGCTGCTGGTATGACTGTAGGCTAGTGTCTAATGGTGAACCCCGGGGACCAGTGCTGTGTCCCTTATTATTTGTGATTCAGAGGTGCTGGTGTTGGACTGGGGTGGACAAAGCTAACACCATTTTATAGTCCAACAGATTTATTCAGCAGCACTAGCTTTTGAAGTGCTGCTTCTTCATCAAAGCGCACGACCACTGATGAAGAAAGCTAGTGCCTCCGAATAAACCTGTTGGACTAGAATCTGATATCTTATGATTTTAAACCTTATCATTTGTGGTATTCATAAATGATACAGCTGTGAATATGGACGAGGGGTGGGGAGTGTGATAAGTAAATTTGTGTTTGATACGCAGATTGGCCGGGTGATTGGCAGTGAGGAGCAAGAAAAGGTATGTGGCTTCCTCTACATTGGGGAGACAGGCCACCTACTTGCGAAACGTTTCAGAGACAACCTCTGAGACACCCGCACCAACCAACCCAACCGCCCCTTGGCTGAACACTTTAACTCCTCCTCCCACTCCGTCAAGGACATGCAGGTCCTTGGCCTCCTCCATCGCCAGACCATGGCAACACGACGCCTGGAGAAAAAGTACCTCATCTTCTGTCTAGGAACCCTCTAATCACAAGGGATGAATGCAGATTTCTCCAGCTTCCTCATTTCCCCTCCCCCCACCTTTTCTCTGTCCCAAACCTCGGAGTCAGCACCACCTTCTTGACCTGCAATCTTCTTCCCGATCTCCGACCCACCCCCTCTCCGGCCTATCACCCTCACCTTAACCTCCTTCCATCTATCGCATTCACAACGCCCCACCCCCTGGTCCCTCCTCCCTACCTTTTATCTTAGCCTGCTTGGCACACCCTCCTCGTTCCTGAAGAAGGTCTTATGCCCGATACGTCGATTCCCCTTCCCCTTTGATGCTGCCTGACCTGTTGCGCTTTTCCAGCAACACATTTTTCAGCTCTGATCTCCAGCATCTGCAGTCCTCACTTTCTCCTAGTGCGGAGAAAGGCCTTATGTCACAGGAAGATACAGATGGAATGGTCAGATGGATGGATCAATGGCAGATGGAATGTAACCCTGTTAAATATGTGGTGATCCACTTTGGAAAAAGGAACCAGACAGAGGAGGACTCAATGAATGGCAGCACACTAGGAAGCTCAGAGGGTGCTTCTCCACACCTCCCTGAATGTGACTGCACCGGTTAATACACAATCTGAGAAAGCATAGGGGAGCGTAAACACAGCCTTAATACAAAGTGGCATAGATTATAAGAGCTATGCGGATCTTTGATGAGGCCAAGATGGAATACGGTGTGTAGTTCTAGGAACCACATTACAGGAAAGATGTGATTGCACTGGTGGGGGTGCAGAGCAGATTGCCGAGGATGTTCCCTGGGATGGAGCATATCAGCTATGGACAGAGGCTGGGTAAGCTCGGGTTGTTGAATTTGGAGAAGAGAAGGTTGAGGGGTCCGTGATTCAGAATGATAGGATGACGAGGGACATGGACACGGTGGATAAACAGCAGCTGTTCCTTTTCGTCAAAAGGCCTCACTTTTAAAGTGAAGGGTTTGAGGTTCAGTGAGAATTTGAGGACTGTTTTCCACCAAGAGTGTGTTGGGGTCTGGAATGCGATTCTTGAGAGGAGAGTTGTCATGGTAATCTCGACACCATTGGAAAATATACGGTTGTGCATTTGAAATGCCATAAGATTCACAGCTACGGGTCTTGTGTTGGAAAGTGGGACTAATGTAGACTGTGCTGTATTACTGATCGTACAGAGTCTATGCTTCTGTAATTGTATGGCTGTGGAAGGCCAATCACTGAGTAGCTGAAGATAGGAATTGATCGATTTCTGAAGAATATCTTATTAGTTTATATGAGTGATATTGTAATATCTTCTGAAAATATGTCAATAACAAAATTAAGACAAAAAGGTGCAGCTTTCTTACAGTCTGATACCAGATAATTGAAGACAGGGAGATAGCAGAAATATGGAGCAAATACTTCAGTTATGTCTTCACAGAAGAAAAAAGAACCAAAAGTAAAACTTCCCAACAATACTAGGCAACTTTAGTCTGGTGAGAAAAAGGGAATAGAATGAAATTAGCAACTAAACAGTTTTAGAGAAAGTATTGGACTGAAATTAATGGGTATAGACAAAGTCAACAGAGATTTATGAAATGGGAATCATATTTGAAAAATTGGCTTTTAGCAAAATTATGGACAAGGAATTAATGCAATACAATTTGAAGCTCAGGTTTTGGTAAAGCCCCAAGCCTATTGTGCAAATTCTAATTCTGAAGACTGGGGCTAATATCTGGTCATGGTTTTCGAGGGGCAGAGCTGGCAGGAAACACTGAGTAGGAATAAAACCATGTTTTTTTAAATGGAAGACTTGGAGGATATAGCAAGGATCGGGTTTTGGGCTCCAGCTATTCGCAATAGACATCATATGCTTAGTTGAGGGGCTCAAATGCAATCATTGGACCTGCAGGTCATTGGACTCATTCACCGCCAAACCACAACAACCCGACGGTCGGAGGAGGAGCGTCTTATCTTCCGACTGGGAACCCTCCAACCGCAGGGGATGAACTTGGACTTCACCAGTTTCTTCATCCCCCCTCCCCCCACCTTGTCTCAGCCGGATCCCTCCAGCCCGGCACCGCCTTCCTGACCTGCAGTCTTCTTCTTGACCTCTCCGCCTCCATCCTACTCCGACCTATCACCCTCACCTTGACCTCTTTCCACCTATCACATTTCCAACGCCCCTCCTCCAAGTCCCTCCTCCCTACCTTTTATCTTCTCCTGCTGAACACTCTCTGCTCATTCCTGAAGAAGGGCCTGTGCCCAAAACGTCGAATCTCCTGTTCCCTGGATGCTGCCTGACCTGCTGTGCTGTTCCAGCAATAAAGTTTCAACTTTGATCTCCAGCATCTGCAGACCTCACTTTCTCCAGTGAGTTCTAAAACAAGTAGTCAATACTGGGAATGGCATTGGCACGCTTACCAGTGTATATAGACCCAACAATGTGGAGCTTTAACATGGAAAAGAATCTGGATCTCCCTGTACTCCAGTTACTGATAGCATCAGTGCAGGAGCAGAAAGCAGTTCGTCAGATAAATGGCATATTCACCTCCATTTCAGGGGGATTTGAATACAGGAATAAGGGTCATTTACTGCAGGTGTACAGGGCCTTAGTGGGACCCCATCTCAAACATTGTGCAGTATTGTGTGCAGTTTTGGTCCCCTTACTTAATAAAGGACAAACCTGACATTAAGGCAGAGCAGTGAAGGATGACCAGACCGATCCCTGGGATGACAGGCTTGTTGTGGGAGCAGAGTTTGGGAAACTGGGACTGTAGTCCATGTGCTTTAGGAAAATGAGTGGAGATCTCATTGAAATATATAAAACCTTGACAGTGTGAGACAGATTGGAAGCAGGGATGATATTTCCCCAGGCTGGGATGTCTAAAACAAGGGGCCACAGTATTAGGTTCAGGCAGGCCACTCTGCGTTGAGGTGAGAATAAATGTCTGCACTCAGAGACTGGTACCCTGGGTAATTCTCTCCCAGATCAAGCTTTGGAAGCCAAGGCGCTAAGGATTTTTGGAAACTAAAGGAATAGGGAGAGGGCAGGAGTCGGTGTGAAGATAGAAGATGAGCTATCATTCCAGATTGTTCTCCAATGAAGCGGTAGCTGTGTTCCTGTGCAACACTGTGTTGTAGAAAATCGTGGAATATTAATACTGGGATATATGCAAAAAAGAGCGTAAGGGCGAACCTCCCAAAATATCAGTATAAAACAAAAATTAATTTTAGTCTCACACACCTATTAGCACTGTCTAAATAAAACTTTAAATCACATATTGCAATGAAACCGTGTTGTAAATGTAACACTTTCACACAACAGACAATAACCACAGCAGTGTACCTTTCACCACATTCTTCACCAGAAAGTGCACAAGCTGACTGACCTCGTGATGCAGAATTCCAGTTCTCCTGAAGAATCTCCCACCACTGCCCCCCGGTTTGAAATAAAGGTCTTCCTAAATGTAGACTATAATTCCCAGTTTCAGGCTCAGTTTCAAGATTTGCAGAGAGGACTGAATTCCTGTTTTAGCTAAACACATTCATTGTGTATTTTGCAGACAGAGGATCCTGAGGCTGCATTTTGCTGTTCAGCTGGTGCCCAGCAAGGAATTGCGTAACAGGGAATGGGAATCGACTTTATAGAAAATGGGGGCGATTGACACAATTGAGTGCCTTGCTTGGCCGTTTCAGATACCATAGAAGAGTTTATCACATGTCTGTGTGTCTGGAGTTACTTTTAGGACAGACCAGGAAAGCACGGGAGATTCACTTCCTTAAAGTACATTGGGGAAGGAGATTGATGTTGACAATCAACATTGGGCACTAGATCACTATTACTGACACCAGATTTTAAACCAAGATATTTTATTAATTGTTTTTGACTTCCACCAGCTGCCAGAGCATTAGAATGGTCTCGATTAGTAATGCAGAGACATTTCCACAACAGCACCATCTCCATATCGGGACTTATCAGACACCACACTGAGCTGGTTATTTTTGTGCTGCTTGACAGCTCTGTCAAAAATGAATTCCCACCAATTTGGCTGTCGTGATGGGACTGAAGGGGTGGTAAATGCTCAGATTACAGTTAATTCCCCTCTTAACGGACTGGACAAAGCTGACTACTTTTCCACATTGCAAGGGAGTTGTCAGAGTTGGAGCTGGAATGAAACAGCTTCACCAGGAACACTGCTTGTTATGACGCACAAGTCTTCAATCCTATTGAAGGAATGGGGTCAGGGCCTATTGCCTTTGTCGTAACTATAGTGTTCAGCTATGTCTTCATGTCACGAGCAGCGAAGCAAACTGGTTGAAGGCTGGCATCTGTGATTATTTGGGCATCATGATGAGGGAGAGGTGGATTATCAACTGAACACGTCTGGCTGAGGGTAGCGCAGGCTTGACTTTTTCACTGACGTACAGAGCTGTTCCGAAATTTAGGATAGATATATCTGTGGAGTCCTCTCCTCCAGTAAATTGTTTAATAGTCCATCGATTTTTATGCTTGGATTTGTGAGGATGACAGAGCTTAGATCTGATCTGTTAGTCTTGGGATCATTTCCCCCTCTCCATCAGACGTTAATTCTGCTGTTTGGAATGTAACCAGTAAAGTGAGGTAGCTTTAATGTGTTGTCATCAGGTTTAGGTACACATGATTCCAACCCTGGCATGTTCACCCACACTCGTCACTGAACCATGGATCGGCTTGATGGTAATGGTAGACTGATGGATTATCGTGAGTAAAATGTTACAGATTGTCTTTGAATACAATTCTGTTTCTGCTGCTGCTGTGGTCTACAACATCAGATGATAACCAAGTTTAGGCTGCAAAATCTACAATTCAACTCTACTGACTGTCCTCCAGTTCACAATGAGACCCATTCACCCATCAGCCCTGTATTCAGTGACCTAACCTGGTTTCTGATGCGGTAACACTTCCATTTTCATATTCTCATTCTGCTGAAAGTCTCTCATTGTTGTCACGCCTCCAATTTGTTCCTTTAATACATTTCAGGTATTAATCTGTATCTTTTCCTTTCCGTAATGCCATCTTCAGTGTTTGAAGTGAATGTGTTTCCTTCTGAATTTCACCCTGACCATGATTAAGAGCTCTGTACTGTCAGTGATGCCAGTCGTATGCAGTTTCAGAGTCAAGGAACTTGTCACCATGCATTATAATTCAGTTCCCAATGTATGACACTCCATGTTGGACTAGATGTTTGAGCATCTTTCACATACGTCTTTGGAAATTGTTCGAAAACAGAAATTGCTGAAAATGATGCAGCATCTACTGGAGTGAATGCAGAGTTACACTTTCAGTCCAGTGAGCCTCTACAAAGCTCCCAGTTTGTCGAGCATTTTTTGTATTTTATTTCCAGTGTCCATAGTTATTTATTTAGTTGAAAATTTGTGCTGCACCTATTCATTTCTGGAGAACCCCAGCAGGTCTGGCAGCATCTGCAGAGACAGAGAATCAGAATTAGCGTTTCAAGTCTAATGTGACACTTCTTCAGAACTTAAAACGATTAGAAATAGGCTGACTAATCCCTTGCCAGAGGCGGGGGATGGATGACAGTGGAAAGATGGTGTGGCAAAGATAAATAGGCTTTTAGCAGTGGTGAACGATTAAGTGATGTAAAACGGGTTTAAATTAAGATGTGAATGGGGGAAAGGGGATCTCTCTACTCAGTACAAGATAAAGAAGACACAACCACACAAGGTCATCGGGGGTCCAGGAGGGAGAATGTTGACTATGTGGTATTTTCAAGATCTGGACACAAATACGTTTTCTCTGTCGAGATCACCACGCCGTTTCGACAAAGGAATTCAGATGCTTGACTTCTTATTGGCACGGGTAAGCGTTTCATGCTGTCTTAGTATTGTAATGTGGAGAAAAGCAAATAACAGTATGAAGTTTCGGCTGGGTATTGTTCAACTGTATTTTTAATATTGCTTCAAATTTGCAGAGATTTTGTTTTATGCTTGTTCTTGAAGTTAGTATTGGATGGAGTGTAGAAGGAGAAAGTGAGGGCTGCAGATGCTGGAGATCAGAGCTGAAAATGTGTTGCTGGAAAAGCGCAGCAGGTCAGGCAGCATCCAAGGAGCAGGAGAATCGACGTTTCGGGCATAAGCCCTTCTTCAGGAAACTGGAGTGTAGAAGGTAGAGGGGTGACATTATAGAAGTTTCGAAAATCATGAGGGGTATGGATAGGGTGAATATCCAAGTCTTTTCCACGGGATGGGGGAGTTCAGCCACAGAAGGATTAGGTTTAAGGTGAAAGAGGGAAAATTTACAAGGGACGCAGGGGCAACGTTTTTACACAAAGGGTGGTGTGGGTATAGAATGAGCTGCCAGAGGAAGAGTGGTAAATGCATATACAGCGAAAACATTTAAAACTCATTTGGACAAACATATGAATGGGAAACATTTAGAGGCATATGGGGCCAAATGAAAGCAGGTCGAACGAGCTTAATTTGGAAAACCTAGCTAACATGGACATTAAGAAATGCTTCACGCAGAGTCAGTGTGATTTTGTGAAAGGGAAATTATACTTTGCCCTGTAAAATCATGCAAAGTATTTCTGGAGATGCCTGAGAATGTAACAAACAGACTTGATAAAGGGGATCTGGTAGACACCAGGCTTTCCAGAGATTTTCCACAAGGTATTACAAAATAAGAGTTCTTACACAAATTCAATTCCAACCCTGGGCAACCCTCCATGTGGAGTTTTAACATTCTCCCTGTGTCTGTGGGGGTTTCCTCCCAATGGTCCAGTTTCGCCTCACAGTCCGAACGTGAGCAGCTTAGAGTGGTTTGGCTATGCTATCGAGCCCAGAGATGTGTAGGTTAGGTGGGTTAGTAATGGGAAATATAGGGTTAGATGCGGGGCAAGTCTGGGTTGGATGCTGTTCAGTGGGTAGGTGTGGATTCAATGGGCAGGATGTCCTGCTTCCTCACTGTAGTGGTTCTATGACAATGATAACAAGTTTGGATTATACAAACACACAGTGGGTATCTACCTGATCCACTCTCCTCAAGGTTTTGCG